>NC_061153.1:1575614-1903391 GCF_905220365.1 Vanessa cardui | reverse complement strand
TATAGCCAAGGCCTCCTTGTCGAGCTGAGAGTAGTTGCGTTCCGCGGCGTTGAGCGTGCGAGAAGCGCAGCTAATGGGACGTTCGCGACCGTCCGCGCCGCGCTGCATTAGAACCGCGCCAAGCCCGTAGGCGCTGCTATCCACCGCCTGAATGAGTGGCAGCTCCGGGTCGTAGTGAGCGAGCACCAGAGCGCTACTCAATAATTCTTTTATTTTAATAAAAGCCTTATCGCACTTGTGTGTCCACACCCATTTGACATCTTTTTTTAATAAATCATATAAAGGTTTTAAAATCTCACTTATATTACATACAAACTTAGCATAGAAATTGACGAGGCCTATAAAACTCCTCAACTCTGTTATGTTAGTAGGCAGCGACGCGTCGACGATTGCTTTTATTTTCTTGGTATCAGTATGCAAACCGTTTTTGTTAATTTTATATCCTAAATATGTAACGCTATCCTTAAAAAATTGACATTTATCAAAATTAATACGAAGACCGTTATCTTTTAACCTCTGTAGGACAGCTCTTAAATTTTTAAGGTGAGTATCACTATCTTTACCCGTAATACAAATGTCATCAGCGAATACGGCAGTAGACGGCAGGCCGTTAAGTGTTTCCTCCATAATTTTCTGAAAGTTTTCCGGTATACACTTGATACCGAACGGTACTCGACGGTATACAAATGTTCCCACATGCGTTGTTATGGCCGTCATCGCCTGAGACTCCTCATGAAGAAGACACTGCTGAAATGCGCTAGATAAGTCAAGTTTCGTATACTGCTCGGCCCCCGATAAAATTGAAAATATTTCTTCTATCCGTGGCAAAGGATAGTGAAAATCTTTAAGTATCGGATTTAAAGTGATTTTATAGTCACCACATATGCGAATATCGCCATTAGATTTAATGACAGGCACAATGGGAGTGCCGTAGTCCGAACGGTCCACCTTATAGATAACTCCCTCGCGCTGTAAGCGCTCGAGCTCAGCCTCCACGCGCTCGCGCAGCGATAGCGGCAAAGGACGCGCCTTGACAAAAACCGGTTTCTTATCATTCAAATGTAAACGAATGCACGATTTAAAAGTACCTAGACCCTCCGCAAACACTTCTGGATATTCTCGTTTTAATCTTCTAGCGATTGAATCAGGTTCGGTTATTTTATGACGTTCTACAATTGATAACTTTAATTCTTTGATCCACGTACGACCCATAAAAGGTGGGCCTCCGTTTTCAACAACATATAGTTTTAGTTTAGCCGAATTTTGACCAAAACGTACATCCACATCAATATACCCGAGGGTATCGATGGTATCACCAGTATATGACTTCAATATAAAATTTTTACTATAAATTACAATATCATTAAAGTATTTATCATAAAATGTTTTGGATATTGCGGATATTCTACTCCCCGTATCAATTTCGAATTTACATTTGACATTATTGACAAACAAGGTAGCGTAATAAGGTTTATCACCTTCGCCACCCGTAACTAAATTATAAAAGTTACCATCGTCGCCCTCGGAATCACTACTGTTATTTATAAAGTACTGACTTTTCGACTTTGCCCTTCCAATAGGCCCCGCGTTATTACTTTTATTTAAAAACATAACTTTTAAATGTCCTTTGATGCCGCACAAATCACATGTGAAATTTTTGTAACGACACTTACTCGGAGTGTGAGTAGCCCTACCGCATCGCGCACACGGCACGCGGCCGTCCGCTACTCGATCGCCGCCGCCGTTGCTCGCCGCTGCACCGCCCGCGCCGCCGCTCCGGCCGGCTCCGCTCATGCGCGTGCGCGCACGCGCCGCCGCTCCGCCGCCGCTCACCCGGTGCACCGCGTCCACGCCAGCGCCTTCACCGCCGACCGGAGCGCCCGCCGTGCTCGCGTGCCGCTCCGCCGCCTCGAGAGCGCTAGCCAATTCCACAGCCCTCTTGTAGTCGATGTCCTTCTCGGCGAATATTCTCGACCGCATTTCTTCACTATATAATCCGGAGACAAATTGGTCTCGTAGATTCTCTTCCAGGTTCGACCCAAAGTTACAAGTCTTAGCCAAATGTTTTAATCCTTGTAGATATAAACGAATGCTTTCACCTTGTAGCTGGGTTCTTTGTCTAAAAATGTGTCTCTCGGCTATCTCGGACTTCTCAGGTTCCAAATGATGTTTTAGCAACTCAAAGAGTTCATCGAAGTCTTTATCTTCCGGGTGGTCGGGTGAACACAAATCACAAAGTAAATTGTAACACTCGCCGCCGACTAATGTTAGCAACGTGGCGACTTTAAGTCCGTCGTCGATACTATTTAAAGTTATAAACTGTTTTAGGCGACGCACGTAACTGTCCCAGTTTTGTGATTCAACGGAAAAAGGTTCAATTTTACCGATAGGCATTTTGAGATATATGTATATATTTATTTTTTAAAAATAACTTTTTAAAATCGATAGTTACTTTTATAAGTAACCGACTGCGCCAATGTTACGTCAATGAAAGGCCGAGATCCAAAGCAGACTGATTTATTCAAATAATTCTCTATCTACCTTACATTACACATATTGTACATAACACCTTTAAAGCTGTATGGAGCTCTGACAGAGTAAATGGGCTATCCATATCATTCAATGCAGATGGAAGTTGCCACGTTAAAAAGCTACCCTGGCATGGTACAAAAGGAGGTGCAAGCTTGGCAGCAAAATCATTCAGCCCCATGGAGGGATTATTGGCATTTGGATTTTCTGAGTTAAGGGAACGACGAAGTTTTTTAAGATTTGTCCCAACTAATTGAGGTGGAGACCGAGGATTGAGGGATTCACAAAAGTTGGTCCAACCCTGCTTTTTCTTTTTGGAAAAAAATCTTTTAACTTTGGCATCAATACGCTGATATTTGATGAAATTTTGTGGAGTCATAGAGACTGTGTATGACTCTTCGGCTTCAGATCTCTGTTGGACCATGATATTACATTCCTCATCCCACCAAGGAGGGGAAAGCAAAGTCTTTTTATTAACATTTTTTAAGGGAAAATGGGTATCAGCGGGACATGATTGCATTAAGAAAAAGTTCATAGTAGGCAAAAATATTTTCATCGTTCACAAAGTCAGGTAAGGAGTCTAGCATAGCATCAACAGAGTTAGAATATGCTAATAATAATACTAATAATAATAATAATAAATAAATATGAGACAACATCACATACATTACTCTGATCCCAATGTAAGTAGCTGAAGCACTTGTGTTATGGAAATCAGAAGTAACGACGGTACCACAAACACCCAGACCCAAGACAACATAGAAAACTAATGGTAATCTACATCGACTCGGCCGGGAATTGAACCCGGGACCTCGGAGTGGCGTACCCATGAAAACCGGTGTACACACCACTCGACCATGGAGGTCATCAAACCAATAACGTTGTCAAACCAATAACCAATTAACGTTGTTGAGTCTATATTTAAGGAGTGGGGATGATTTGATGAGTGTGAAGGATCTGTTATTAAGTGACAGAAGGATAGGGAAATGGTCACTTCCAAATGATGATGGGAGGATATTCCAAGATATTTGTGAGGATAGGGAGGGAGATGATAGGGTTAGATCAACAGCGGAACCTCTGATTTGGGTAGACTCTACGAGTCGGCGAGCCGTCGTTAAGAATGCATAAATTTACATCCTCAGCAATGTCCACCAACACGGGAGCAAATCCATCACAGTAATAGGAGCCCCATAATGTATGGTGGGAGTTAAAATTCCCCATAACAAGAATAGGGCATGGAAGGGAAGAGAAAATTAAGAGTAAATCAGGAGCAAGAGAAGAGCTAGGATAAGGAATGTAAAGCGATAAAAAAGAAATATTGAAGGTCTTTATAGCCACGTCATTGATATGCTGGCTAAAAGGAGGAAGAGGAATTTGGGAGAAGGGGATAGAGTGCCTGATCATGATGGCACAACCTGCATACCCGTCATTTCTGTCATCCCTAAAACCCGGAATCCGAAAACGGGAACCGGGAATCGACCATGTCTCAGAGAGGGCAACAATGACAGGTTTATAAGAATTGATAAGGGAGAGGAGGTCAGGTTTCTTATGACGGACATTTTTACAGTTCCATTGAAGGAATCTGACTGGGGCCATTTTTAATAATATTAAAAAGTTGAATTAAATCATTGGCAACGTTAGACGGTAGAGGAATTTCATTACATGTACTAAGGATGTTTAGGAGAGTTTTATTTAATAATTCTAATAAGTTGGGATTGTTATGGTTATTGTTACTCGGAGGGGAGGGGTTACCAACATTCAGGGCACAACCAATTCGAGACGAGGAGGAGCAATTACCAACTATAGCTTGGTGGGCATGTTTATCTATTGTAGGTTATAAGCTCAAATTAAGTCAAAGAATCCAGCAAGTTTTCATTAATGGAATAAAGTCTACTGGATCTACGCTAAAAATGGGTGTTCCACAAGGTTCAATGTTGGGTCCCTTTCTATTTCTAGTATATATAAATGACCTTCCTTTCTTTGTTAAAGGTATTTGTGATATAGTATTGTTTGCTGACGATACTTCACTGATTTTTAAGGTTGATAGGAAAAAAAACTGACTATGACGATGTGAACGGTGCCTTATCACAGATACAAGATTGGTTTAATGTAAATAATTTGGTTTTGAATACTCAAAAAACAAAATGTGTAGTTTTTACCCTACCCAATGTTAGAAAGCAAAATTATAATATATCTTTAAGCGGTGGCCCGCTTGATGTAGCCGATACTACGGTGTTCTTGGGAATAGAATCGGATTCCAGACTTTAGTGGAGTCCCCATTTGTCGTCCCTAACAGGGAGACTCAGCTCCGCAGCATACGCGGTTAGAAAAGTTAGACAACTAACTAATATTGATACCGCTCGTTTAGTTTATTTGGTTATTTTCACAGTATTATGTCATATGGCATATTACTTTGGGGTAACGCTGCAGACATTGAATCTGTCTTTATTTTACAAAAGAGAGCAATTCGGTTTATTTATAATCTTGGAGCTAGAGACTCTCTTCGGGATGTTTTTAACAGAGTAGGAATACTCACTGTTGCGTCGCAATATATTTACAACAATATCATGTATATTCACAGTAACATTGATCACTTTGATAAAATCAGTGATAATCATTGTATATGCACTAGAAGTAAGGATAAGCTTATAACGCCAAGTTTCCGACTCTCAATCTTTTCTGGGGCAAGGTATCCATTTCTATAATAAAATTCCACAGACATTTTTAACTTTACCGTCTCGTAAATTCAAATCGTTTACAAAAAATGCATTGGTGAAAAAGGCGTATTATTCGATACAAGATTTTGTAGCTGATAAAAAAGCGTGGAATTAATACCTGTTGACTTCCACGCAGGATATATTAATTTAATAATTGTATTAACTAACATGACTGTATTTTTTTAAATGTTGAAAAAGAGTAACTACTGAGTTTCTTGCCGGTTCTTCTCGGTAGAATCTACTTTCCGAACCGGTGGTAGCTTCACTTAATTGTTATATGACGATTCAAAAGTGCTTGAAAAAGCCCACTTGAATAAAGTATATTTTGATTTTGATTTTGATTTTTATCATACCCCTTTCCTTGAGTAACTCCAGGGGAAGGAGAACGGTAGATGGTCTGTCTAAATTATCTATTAGGAGGAGGGGTGGATTTAGATGGAGGGATAGAGGGAGATCTAGGGCTTGGCGGAGTGTATACAGGAGGGGAGAACATCTCTCTCTCTCATCTCTTTTGCAATCTCGCCGTAGGATCTGCGGACGTTTGGGAAGCGAGAGGCTGCCTCCATGTAAGAGATGTTATCCTGGGACATAACAATCTTTATTGAATGCTGTCGTGAATACTCCGGACAATCCTTATCTGTAGCAAAGTGTTTACCAGAACAGTGAAGGCATGTAGAATTGTCTTTTGTAACCTCACACAACTCACCTGTGTGAGATTGGGAACATTTATAACATCTGGGTGTGGATTTGCACTGAGTCTTGATGTGGCCATAACGGCAACAGTTCAGGCAAATGATAGTAGGAAGATTATATTTTTTTTTTATGGAAGGAATAAATTTTATTTGGGAGAATTTGACCCTTAAAAGTTATCACAACTGACTGAGTTGGGATCGAGGACACAACTCCTTAATTGACGGTTTTGCGGTTTAATCGCCTCAATTTTATTATTTCCCCACAACTGTGAGGAAGTTCAATAGATTCTATAAGGTCCTCCATAGACCAGTCAACCGAAACGCCCTTGACTAGACCCATTCGTGTAATATTATAAGTCGGTAATGTTGCTTTATATTTATACGAATCTAAAACAGGGTTTTTAAAGAAATTGTTAGCCGATTGAGCAGTGGAAAACTGGACTTCAATTTTATTACGACCTACATTTTTGAACCCATCATTAACCATAGAGCCAATTTTGTGCTTGTGTAAGAATTGTCCGAATTTAATAGCACGTATTGAGTTACCTGCGGCTGGGTCAGTGACTTTTTGGGAGACATGGACAATGACCCCTTATCGTCATCAGCGTAACTTTTAGGACCATCGGTAAAAGGGGGATTGACATACACAGTCTGGATAGAAGGATTTGCAGTGGTAGGATGAATGACTGTTTTTTAGAGGAGGGGTCGGGAGAAACAGAGGACTTATCCCCAGAACGTTTACGACCCGAAGATTTAGTCACTTCAATAGGTGTTTCAAAATCCCCGGGATCGGGAGGTTCAGGAGGGGGATCAACATCAATTTTTAACTACTGTAACTTACCAACTAATATATGATAACAATAACAGTAAATTAACACTTACCGTAACCTAATAATGTTAGTAAAACCCAAAAACCATATAAATTAACTATTTGCACTAAAAATTATTGAAAGAATAACACAAAATGATTATTATAAAACAGATATCTCACTAACACATGTGTCAACCAAAGCTAATGCAAGCGAAAAACACTCACACCACAAATTGTGCCGACAACTTCTATTAATGACAGCTGTCACGATCTGGACTCTAGTGTTTTGTCAATTTTAAAAACGTTTGTATGACTGTTTCTTTATTTTTAACTAATTTATTTATTTTTGTTTTTTTCTCTTTTTTATTATTTGTTTTTTGTTCTGTAATACATAAATTTAATTTTATAATTTTTTTTTATATAGTGAAATGTCTGTAATAATTTCTGTTTTGTTAATATGTTGTATTCAAGTTACATATTTCCATTGTGAAATTAATTTAGTGTTAATTTTCACTACCAGTTTGTTTTGTGACTTATTCTATTGATCATTTTTTTATGTTATTTTTAGTATATTAGGTTATAATTTCTTTTTTTCGTTTTGTGTAGCCATTAGTACTTCAATGTAAATACACTGTTTCCATGCTTTTTTTTATGTTATATCAGTGGTAAGCAGATTATGTATATATAGGATCGGGGGCGGTATTAGACGGATCGTCAGAAGGTCGGGCTCCCATTTTAAGAAATAGCAATTAATTTAAATAACAACAGATTTATTATTTACAATAATTACAGTAATGGTCTTAAAATAATTTATACACAATCAAAAAAAGCAAACAGATAAGCCAGAGATATACAGCGAAAGCAATATGCCGAAGGGCAGCGTAACCGCGTACAAGCGGACAAGTACAGCTAACTAAATAGCGTAGTAAAGGCAGTCAAGCCTGAGGGGTAAACCGACAGTTTTGTCGGGAGCTAGAGCTCTTGCTTGAGTCGATCCTGGAAATCGACTGAAGACTAGCCAGTGAACACGGTATTTATACCCTAGCCCCTACTCCCAACAACTCTGTCCATGGCGCGAAACGCTAGCCACGTGTTTACCAAAATGAAAATACAAACTAATTAAATCTGCTATTATGACTTTTAGTCATAAAATATTCCAATATGAATTATCGTTAATCAAGAACAGTCAATTTGGAGTTATTTCTGTGATACAAATTAAATAATCGTTTATAATGTTTCGTAACGTTATTAACAATTACCGAAATCGAAACTAGTCGTCATAAATCAATTAGCAGGTAGCTAGTAAAACATACCAGATATAATTAGGAATTGTCGTAAAAGATTTGCATTAAAAATCTAGCTAATTGTAATAATCATTGAGTAAACAACAAATCAATCAAGTCAAGGTGGGTACTTTTATCTTTGCGTTGATGTGACGACTGACTCCGACATATATAATTATGATTTAAAATTATTATTCTTTAGTTTTTAGCTTTATTAGTTATTACTTATTAGTTTTATCAATTTCATAATCTTTCAAAAAGCTGGCGGGTAAGACGGAACTATTATATATTTGCAATTTGTATATTTAAATATTGTATTTATTAAATATATTTATATACTTATTTTAATTCACTATATTCTTATTTATTTATTATTATTTAATATATATTTATAATGATTGATATTAGCCATGTTCAAGACGACAATGATATTTATCTTTCTCTGTCTTCTGATTTAGCCAATAGCGACGACAGCTTTCAAAGTAATCCTTCTCTCTATGAATCCCTATTAAATCTTTTACAGACGTACCTAAAAACTTTAACATTGTTCATATTAGCGCTCAGAGTATTCTTGCTCGCTATCCTGACCTTCTCACATCGTTTGATAACAAAAACCTTCATGCTATTCTTGTTTCTGAATCATGGCTTAAGCCATGTTTGTCTCCTGAGTCATATTCTTTACGTTAACTTTTTCCCATTGTAAACTTCTACTATGTGTTTTTTTTTATAATTCTTGCCTATCAACTGACTACTTCTCCTCACTAGAATACCTTTTTGAAAAATTTACTCCTCAATATAACCACACTATATTGATGGGTGACTTTAATACTTGTCTGATCAAGAATGACTATAGATCCGTGAGACTCAATTCCTTAATATCTTCATCTAACTTGCACATTTAGTGTTTTTCGCTTGCATTAGCTTTGGTTGACACACGTGTTAGTGAGATATCTGTTTTATAATAATCATTTTGTGTTATTCTTTCAATAATTTTTAGTGCAAATAGTTAATTTATATGGTTTTTGGGTTTTACTAACATTATTAGGTTACGGTAAGTGTTAATTTACTGTTATTGTTATCATATATTAGTTGGTAAGTTACAGTAGTTAAAAATTGATGTTGATCCCCCTCCTGAACCTCCCGATCCCGGGGATTTTGAAACACCTATTGAAGTGACTAAATCTTCGGGTCGTAAACGTTCTGGGGATAAGTCCTCTGTTTCTCCCGACCCCTCCTCTAAAAAACAGTCATTCATCCTACCACTGCAAATCCTTCTATCCAGACTGTGTATGTCAATCCCCCTTTTACCGATGGTCCTAAAAGTTACGCTGATGACGATAAGGGCCCCTTCATTGTCCATGTCTCCCAAAAAGTCACTGACCCAGCCGCAGGTAACTCAATACGTGCTATTAAATTCGGACAATTCTTACACAAGCACAAAATTGGCTCTATGGTTAATGATGGGTTCAAAAATGTAGGTCGTAATAAAATTGAAGTCCAGTTTTCCACTGCTCAATCGGCCAACAATTTCTTAAAAAACCCTGTTTTAGATTCGTATAAATATAAAGCAACATTACCGACTTATAATATTACACTCTCTGCTACACATTCCTTTTCGAATTCCAGTCCTTCACTCCTTGATTTAATTATTGTATCTTCCACGGACCTTACTGATGAAATCAAAATACTAAAAGATCGTAAGAACATAGCCCAAGCAAAATTTAAGTTGAACCCTACAGACAGAAACCGCGAGAAATATAGAAATATTCGGAATCGCTGCAACATGCAATGTAGAGATAACAACGACGTCATATTCATTAATCCTTAACCGACAATGATCCTATGTGTGGAAAAGTGTGGAAATTTCTTGAAACACTTGGAATTGGGAAAGCACGTCAAGAACTAAATTTAAATAATCTGGATATAAACCAACTTAACCAGCATTTCTCGTCTTCTGATACCTTAGATGGTACGATAAAAACTAGCACTATTACAAATATTTCAACGTCTTCTACTCCCAATATACCTTCTTTCTCTTTAAGTCAGTTTACTGTATGTGATGTTAAGAAGAACATTTTAGACATCAACTCTGATGTCGTGGGTTCAGATTGCATTAGCCGTAAAATGATTCTTCCTATTATTGATCTTGTAGCTCCTATCCTTATATCTATCTACAACTTGGCGATAGAATCCTGTACATTTCCTACGATCTGGAAAGATGCTCAAATAATCCCTGTACCTAAAAAGTCCAACCCGAATAGTTACTCCGAATTACGTCTTATATCAGGGATGTAAGGGATGTAAGGGGGCGCAAACTACACCTTAGTGCCCCAAACCAACCTCACCTGCCCGTGGTGCATCCTGCCGACCAGCAAACGAGGCTCTGGCGACCGACTGATGGCGGTATAACCATCAAATAAAATAGGCGTAGCTTAATACCACAGGCCGGTGAGGGGCAGCAGCGTCACCGGTGCGAGAAGCTACGCCCTGCGATCGCCAACCCGCCTGCCCAGCGTGGCGATTATGGGCAATATCCTCCACATACAGCACACATGCATGCCACGGCCCCCAGTTCCCGGCAGCCCCGCTATTCCTCGTCATGGTGGCGACGATGGTAACGGTGGGACGGGGGGTGCTTAGAATCACCGGGCTATGAGAGGCCACCACAACCGACTAACCCTTGCGACGTACAACGGACGCACGCTACGGCTTGACTCGCATCTAGCGCAACTTGAGATAGAACTTGGGAAAATTAGGTGGCACATATTAGGGCTATGTGAAGTCCGTAGAGAGGGAGAGGACACCGTAGCCCTCGAATCGGGTCACCTAATGTACTTCCGAGAGGGAGACCAACAATCCCAAGGTGGCGTTGGGTTTCTGGTAAATAAGTCCCTAGTTGACAACGTTGTGGAAATCTCCAGTGTGTCGAACAGGGTAGCGTACCTCATTATAAAGCTCACCGAGAGGTACAGCCTCAAGGTGGTGCAAGCGTACGCACCGACCTCGACACACTCGGACGATGAAGTGGAAGAATTATTTGATGACATATCGAGGGCCCTCCACTTCACCACGAAAACCCACTACTACGTTGTCATGGGGGTCTTTAACGCTAAAGTCGCTGCAGTTCTGTACTCCGAATCGGTAGTAGGAGCCCATGAATTTGGAAGCAGGAATCATAGGGGGCAATGCTTGTCCACTTCCTCGAACGGGAGGGGCTCTTTTTGATGAACTCCTTCTTCAAGAAGCAGCCGCAAAGGAAGTGGACGTGGCAAAAAATGAGATCGACTTCATAATGACGGACAAGAGGCATATATTCAGAGACGTCTCAGCGATTAACAGGTTCAATACCGGTAGTGATCACCGACTTCTCCGAGGCTCTCTGAATATCAATTTTAAGGCCGAGCGCGTCCGTCTGATGAAGTCCACGCTCCGACCAAAGCTGCTCCAAACCATTGCGGGATCTGAAACATTCCAGTCAATCCTGGAGAACCGATTCGCTGCTGTGGAAACCACAACTGACGTAAACCAGAACCTCGAAAATGTAGTTCGTATTCTCAGGGAAGACGGCACGAGATATTGTGGCATGCAGCGTAAGGGCAGGAAGTCCAACCTTTCGGAAGAGACTTTAGGGCTCATGAAGAAATGACGTGAAAACCCATCTGTCACTTCGTCAGAGAAACGGCAATTAAACCAAGAGATCAGCAGGCGCGTACGGCACGACCTCCGGTGCTCCAATACTCTTGCAATAGAAAGAGCTATTGAGCAGAATCGGGGGTCTAAGGTGTTCGTACAATCTCTTGGAAGGAGCCACCTGACGAAGTTGACAACAGCAAGAGGAGAAGTCGTCTCTTCTAAGCCGGCAGTACTTTCGGAAGTAGAGGACTTCTACGGCCAGTTATACACAACGCATGCATCTCGATCTCTGATCCCGAAAATGAGAATCCTAGAGCTAGATTAACACGCTATTTCTCCGAAGACCTGCCTGAAGTCAGTATTGGCGAAATCGAGACTGCTCTTGGACAGCTTAAAAATGGAAAAGGCCCTGGAGAGAACGGCGTTACCACAGAGCTATTATAAGCGGGAGGTAAACCGGTACTTAGGGAACTTCAGACGCTTTTTAACTCTGTCCTCTTCGAAGGGAGAACTCCGGAGGTGTGGAGTAGGAGTGTGGTCGTTCTGTTCTTCATAAAGGAAGACAAAACCCTGCTGAAGAACTATCGTCCCATCACTGAGCCATGTCTATAAGCTGTTTTCAAGAGTGATCACGAACCCTCTTGCTCGAAGATTCGACGAATTTCAACCCCCGGAGCAGGCCGGGTTTCGGACCGGATATGGCACCATAGACCACATCCATATAGTGCGGCAGATTATACAGAAGTCCCATGAGTATAATCGGCCCCTGTGTCTTGTATTCGTGGATTATGAGAAGGCCTTTCACTCGGTTGAAATCTGGGCTGTTCGGAGTCCCTGCAGCGTTGCCAAGTTGATTGGCGATACATCCAAGTGATGAGATGTCTCTACGAAGCTGACACCATGTCCGTCCGAGTACAGAATCAGCAAACAAATCCCATACCATTGCATGGAGGAGTGAGACAAGGGGACGTTGTTTCCCCCAAATTGTTCACAAATGCAATGGAGGATATGTTCAAGACGCTGAACTGGAAAGGACGTGGCATCAACATCAATGGCGAATACATTTCTCACTTGAGATTCGCAGACGACATCGTCATCGTGGCAGAAACGCTGCAGGACCTACAACAAATGCTGAACGAGCTGGCTGATTCTTCTATGCGTATCGGCTTACGGATGAACTTGGATAAAACCAAGGTCATGTTCAATGAAAATGTTCTACCGGAACCGACTACGATACACGGTACCGTCCTCGAAGTTGTTCAAAAATATGTGTACCTCGGGCAGACTTTGCGATTAGGTAGAAACAACCTTGAGGACGAGGTGAATTGAAGAATTCAGCTGGGTTGGGCAGCGTTTGGAAAGTTACGTCGAATCTTAACATCGTCGATCCCACAGTGCCTAGACGAAAGCCGAAACGTGGACACTCACGACAAGGCTGGTCCACCAGCTTATAGTCGCTCAGCGTGCTATGGAAAGGGCTCGGCGTTTCTTTGAGGGATCGCATCAGAAATGAGGTGATCCGTCAAAGAACCCAAGTCATCGACATAGCCCACCGTATTAGTAAGCTGAAGTGGCAGTGGGCTGGTCATATTTGTCGCAGAACCGACAACCGTTGGGGAAAACGCGTTCTAGAGTGGAGACCGCGTCTCGGCAAATGTAGTGTAGGACGTCCTCAGGCACGGTGGAGTGACGATATACGCAAGGCGGCAGGCAGGAGCTGGATGCGAGTAGCCGGAGAAAGACCACAGTGGCGTGCATTGGGAGAGGCTTATGTCCAGCAGTGGAAAAAAACGGGTTGATGATGATGAACGTCCTGTATCGATTCTTCCTTTCTTATCTAAAGTATTTGAGCGTCTTATCTATCAACAAATGACTTTCTATCCAAAAATAACCTTACGAATCCTTTCTAATCCGGTTTCCGCCGTGGTCGTACGGCTACTGCCCTCGTTCAAATAACGGACGACATCAGACTTGGTATGGACAAACAACTGATTACAGTGCTAGCACTGCTGGATTTCAGTAATGCATTTTGCACTGTAGATTTTGATATTTTACTAGCTATACTACGTTCTCTTAACATATCTCCTAAGGTGACTGACTGGTCTCAGTGTTACTTGCGAGGGCATTGGCAGCGCGTATATACTAATAGTCGTAGCTAAGACTGGTGTATGCTAAGCGCTGGTGTCCCTCAAGATGGCGTGTTGTCTCCTCTATTATTTTCTATATTCATTTCCTCTATCACTTATCACATTTCTTCTCTCTACCACTTGTATGCAGATGATCTCCAAATATATTCACCGACTCAATTAAGCGGGTTCTCGGACACCATTGATTTAATAAACAAAGATTTATTGCACATAAGTCAATGGAGTAAATCTTATGGTCTGAGAGTTAATCCCACAAAAACAATCTCTTTTTCTACCGATTCTTGACTATGCCGACACCTGTTATACAAACTTAAGCGAGGAGCAATTAAATAAACTTGAGCGATTACAAAACCTGTGTATACGGTTCATATTTGGTTTACGCAAATATGATCATGTTTCCGAATTTCGCCAAAAACTCAAGTAACTCCCTATTCGCCTTCGCAGGAATACTCACATTTTATCTCTTTTTTATTCTATTCTTTTCAATTCAGCGACACCCTTCTATCTTAAAGAGCGTTTCACTCGTTCCTTAGGGAGACTCATAAGCGTGCTCTTCACTCTAATGAAAATTTAATATTCTCCATTCCTTCCCATTCTTCTTCTAACTATTCTAAGTCATTCACTGTAGAAGCTTCTCAACTTTGGAATACATTACCCTTAGCTGTAAGGCGCGCATAGTCATTAGCCGTTTTTACAAGTATGGTTAAGGAATTTTACTTATCTCATTAGTTCTAAGCAGTCGTTGTTGTTGTTAATTTCTTGTTTAGTTAATATCTCCTATTTTATTATATATATTCTATGTATTTATTTTTGTATGTATGTATTTAATATAGTATATAAGTATATTTATATTTTATATATTTATTGTTATTTGTGTATTATGTATTATTTTTTTATGTATTTATACCACATATAAGTAAAAAGATACTGTACCCTTCCCATTTATATCAATATTATGATCCTTTACCCAAAGGTTGCCTGGAAGAGATCGCTGCTTAGCGATAAGGTCGCCTGTTGCACCTCATGCAACTAATATGTAACGAAAATGTTATTTTTTTGTTTTAAGATTGGGTGCAATAAAGAATAAATAAATAAGCCATGTATCCACATATTATCTATGAGATAAGCACAACATTTAATATAAGTAAGAGAACATAACAAATAAATCTCAAATATTACTCACTAAGTTTATATTATTTTTTGATTAATCTCTTCGTTCTGTAATTTTAACATTTTGAGTTTTTTTAAGAATTTTATAATTACAGTTGGTGCAGCTTTGAGTTTAGAAAAAGGACATCAGGTGGATGTCGTGTATACCGATTACTGTAAAGCCTTCGATAAAGTGTCTCGCAACAACGCAACGCAACAACAGCCTGTAAATTCCCACTGCTGGGCTAAAGGCCTCCACTCCCTTTGAGGAGAAGGTTTGGAACATATTCCACCACGCTGTTCCAGTGCGCGTTGGCGGAATACACATGTGGCAGAATTTCTATGAAATTTGTCACATGCAGGTTTCCTCACGATGTTTTCCTTCACCGCTGAGCAAAAAGTGTCTCACAATATACTTATTTATAAACTTGAAGGTTTCGGTATACACGGCGACCTACTCAGATGATTGGATTCATATCTTCGCAGTCATAGTCAGGCTGTCTCTATTAAGGGTTATCTATCATCTTTTATACCGATAAGTTCAGGTGTTCCTATGGGCTTTCACCTCGGTCCTTTACTGTTCAATATATTTATAAATGACATAAATAATGTATTTGTGTCATCAGTGAACATCTTTTGATTCGGCCAACGTTGCTGTCCTTAATACGACAATAACAGATCACTCCATGATATTGCTTCAGCTGAAAAATTCAAAATTTAGTAACCGTGCACCTAAAACTAAAACTAAAACTAATTATGACGACGCTTTAAAAACCTTAACTCAAAAAAATCTATCTGAATTACTCTTTAATGATAATCCTAATATTATTATACACCAGTTAATAAATAGAATAACGGAGTCATTACGGATGAATCGCGTATATTAATTATTTTTTTTTTTTTTTTAAACATCCCGACGTTTCGAGCACTTTGCAGTGTTCGTGGTCACGGGTAGACTAAGATGACATTTGTCTATTTGAAGAACAAAGGAAATATTATTATCAACTACCGCCAACGATTTCTCAATTGATGTCTTGAGTAACGTTCCGGTTGCACGCAGAAGGCACTAACTGTATCTTTAGGTCTTGCAGTCTGTTGGATTTGGGATTTTAAATTTTTAATAAGTGGATCCCAGGTGTTAGAAAGTCTCCAACCATCTTCTCTATTGAAGTTCGGATGTTTTTGAATTTCAATAGCCTCGCGTATCATTCTAGGAATGAATCTGTGTTCTCTAGCGAGGATCTGTGGTTTATCAAATCGGATAAAATGGTTAGGTTTATCCAGAGCATGTTCACAGACTGCAGACTTTGAAGAACGCCTATTTTTGACATCTCCTATATGTTCCTTGACCCTGGTACCGATGCTTCTCTTTGTTTGGCCTATGTAAGATAAACCACACTCACATTCGAGTTTATATACTCCTGCAGTTTGTAAAGGGATATTACTCTTGATAGGTCTCAAGAACTGGCTCACTTTCTTATGAGGCTTGTAAACGGTTTTAATCGAAGCTCGCTTCAAGATGTTGCCAATCCTGTCTGTAACTCCTTTCACATATGGTAGAAATGCAGGTTGTCGCTCAACTGTGGGTGGCTTGGTACGGCTTCTGCGATGCTGGCGAGGCACGGGCAGCTTGTTCTGGTGGAGTGCAAGCTTGACCTGACGTAGCTCGTCCTCTAGGTGTTCAGCATCGCAGAGATGGTGGGCTCTCTGAAACAAAGATTTGCCAACGGTAGCTAACTGACTAGGGTGGTGGTGCGAGTCACCATTGAGGTATTTGTTGGTGTGTGTGGGTTTCCTATAAACTGTGTGACTTAATGTATTATCAGGATTCTTGATAATAAGGATATCAAGGAAAGCTAAAGAATTATTTGCCTCTAATTCCATAGTAAATTGAATGTTTTTATTTATAGAATTAAGATGTACTAAAAATGCAGATGTCAGATCACTAGGTAATATTGTGAAAGTGTCATCTACGTACCGTTTATAAAACCTAGGTGTTATTGGTCCGGAGCGAAGAGCCCTCTCCTCCAGGTCTTCCATGAATAAATCGGCGACCACGGGGGATACTGGAGAACCCATGGCTACCCCGTCAACTTGTACATAGAATTCATCATTCCACAATAAATAACCTGATGTGAGGCAGTGATGTAACAGCTCTGCATATTCAATAGGCATGTTGTGTGTCTGTAGCTTCCTCTTAACAATTTCGATGCAGTCTTGTATGGGTAAGCATGTAAACAATGACTGGACATCAAAACTAACCATTTTCTCGTTGTTGGTTAATTTAAGGTCTTTGATTTCACCAACAAACTGGTAAGAATCCTTGACATACGCCGCAGTGTGTCCTCGGAGGGGTGATAATATCCTTGCTATGTGTTGAGCCAATCTATATGTTGGTGTATCGATTTGGCTTACAATAGGACGCAGCGGAGCACCAGTTTTATGGATCTTAGGTAACCCATACAGTTTTGGCGGCTTTGCACATGTAGGCACGAGTGATTTTTTGTCCAGATTTAATTTTTCTTGATGTTTAGATATTAACGCGGATGTCTTTTTAAGAATATTATTTGTAGGATCTTTATTTACTTTTTTATAAGTTTTAACATCCGATAGAATCGCGGAAATTTTCTGGTTATAATCACACGTATCCATCACAACGGTCGCGTTTCCCTTATCTGCTCGGAGGACTGTAATGTCTTTATTGTTGCGTAGGTTCTTCAGAGCAATAGTTTCATCACGAGTAAGGTTTCTTTTCGGTGGCCGGCTTCGACGTAAAACACTCGAGATGTCCTGTCGAATAGCTTCCGAGTCTTCCTTTGTGATGTTATTTTTGAAAAGACACTCCTCCACATTGCAAATAATGTCTTCAAACGGTATTTTGGATGGAGCCGGTGCAAAATTTAAGCCTTTATTTAATACCGCAACAGTCGATTCATCTAAACTTTGTTTTGACAGATTGACAAGTGACGTACGCGCAGGTTTTTGAATTTCCCCGGTGTTGCCATTATTGAAGTTGTTATAATTTGATTTTACCCCGCTGAGTTTTTCGAACTTTTCTATTTGTTTTAATTTTAAGTTATTATATTTTGTAGCGGCTCGTTTATTGGTAAAATCGTTGCATTTTTGCCAATCTGTTTTTGATAATCGCGACTCGAGTTCTTTACTTAGGTTGTCAATTTGATCCGTTAACCGTCGCGCGTCAAATCGATGTTCTCTGATGAGTTGTAATAATAATTTCTTACTTGCCTGATTGAGTATTTTATCACCATGCCTTATGTCCTTCTTAGGTGCGATCCTTACACAAACCGGAATAAGATTATGGTCACGGCATCTTTTCAGGAAGTTCATGGACGTTACGAATCGGGCATGTTTGACTTTTAGGTACTCCAACCGGCGAATTTGATTTGATGTTTCCAGTCCGTACTGGTTCACATAATGTTGTCTTAAATTTTCGCGATTATTACACATTTAAATAAAACTAATTATAACGGATGAATCGCGTATATTAATTATTTTTTTTTTTTTTTTAAACATCCCGACGTTTCGAGCACTTTGCAGTGTTCGTGGTCACGGGTAGACTAAGATGACATTTGTCTATTTGAAGAACAAAGGAAATATTATTATCAACTACCGCCAACGATTTCTCAATTGATGTCTTGAGTAACGTTCCGGTTGCACGCAGAAGGCACTAACTGTATCTTTAGGTCTTGCAGTCTGTTGGATTTGGGATTTTAAATTTTTAATAAGTGGATCCCAGGTGTTAGAAAGTCTCCAACCATCTTCTCTATTGAAGTTCGGATGTTTTTGAATTTCAATAGCCTCGCGTATCATTCTAGGAATGAATCTGTGTTCTCTAGCGAGGATCTGTGGTTTATCAAATCGGATAAAATGGTTAGGTTTATCCAGAGCATGTTCACAGACTGCAGACTTTGAAGAACGCCTATTTTTGACATCTCCTATATGTTCCTTATCCAAGGAACTTATCCTTACGCGAGGCTATTGAAATTCAAAAACATCCGAACTTCAATAGAGAAGATGGTTGGAGACTTTCTAACACCTGGGATCCACTTATTAAAAATTTAAAATCCCAAATCCAACAGACTGCAAGACCTAAAGATACAGTTAGTGCCTTCTGCGTGCAACCGGAACGTTACTCAAGACATCAATTGAGAAATCGTTGGCGGTAGTTGATAATAATATTTCCTTTGTTCTTCAAATAGACAAATGTCATCTTAGTCTACCCGTGACCACGAACACTGCAAAGTGCTCGAAACGTCGGGATGTTTAAAAAAAAAAAAAAAAATAATTAATATACGCGATTCATCCGTTATAATTAGTTTTATTTAAATGTGTAATAATCGCGAAAATTTAAGACAACATTATGTGAACCAGTACGGACTGGAAACATCAAATCAAATTCGCCGGTTGGAGTACCTAAAAGTCAAACATGCCCGATTCGTAACGTCCATGAACTTCCTGAAAAGATGCCGTGACCATAATCTTATTCCGGTTTGTGTAAGGATCGCACCTAAGAAGGACATAAGGCATGGTGATAAAATACTCAATCAGGCAAGTAAGAAATTATTATTACAACTCATCAGAGAACATCGATTTGACGCGCGACGGTTAACGGATCAAATTGACAACCTAAGTAAAGAACTCGAGTCGCGATTATCAAAAACAGATTGGCAAAAATGCAACGATTTTACCAATAAACGAGCCGCTACAAAATATAATAACTTAAAATTAAAACAAATAGAAAAGTTCGAAAAACTCAGCGGGGTAAAATCAAATTATAACAACTTCAATAATGGCAACACCGGGGAAATTCAAAAACCTGCGCGTACGTCACTTGTCAATCTGTCAAAACAAAGTTTAGATGAATCGACTGTTGCGGTATTAAATAAAGGCTTAAATTTTGCACCGGCTCCATCCAAAATACCGTTTGAAGACATTATTTGCAATGTGGAGGAGTGTCTTTTCAAAAATAACATCACAAAGGAAGACTCGGAAGCTATTCGACAGGACATCTCGAGTGTTTTACGTCGAAGCCGGCCACCGAAAAGAAACCTTACTCGTGATGAAACTATTGCTCTGAAGAACCTACGCAACAATAAAGACATTACAGTCCTCCGAGCAGATAAGGGAAACGCGACCGTTGTGATGGATACGTGTGATTATAACCAGAAAATTTCCGCGATTCTATCGGATGTTAAAACTTATAAAAAAGTAAATAAAGATCCTACAAATAATATTCTTAAAAAGACATCCGCGTTAATATCTAAACATCAAGAAAAATTAAATCTGGACAAAAAATCACTCGTGCCTACATGTGCAAAGCCGCCAAAACTGTATGGGTTACCTAAGATCCATAAAACTGGTGCTCCGCTGCGTCCTATTGTAAGCCAAATCGATACACCAACATATAGATTGGCTCAACACATAGCAAGGATATTATCACCCCTCCGAGGACACACTGCGGCGTATGTCAAGGATTCTTACCAGTTTGTTGGTGAAATCAAAGACCTTAAATTAACCAACAACGAGAAAATGGTTAGTTTTGATGTCCAGTCATTGTTTACATGCTTACCCATACAAGACTGCATCGAAATTGTTAAGAGGAAGCTACAGACACACAACATGCCTATTGAATATGCAGAGCTGTTACATCACTGCCTCACATCAGGTTATTTATTGTGGAATGATGAATTCTATGTACAAGTTGACGGGGTAGCCATGGGTTCTCCAGTATCCCCCGTGGTCGCCGATTTATTCATGGAAGACCTGGAGGAGAGGGCTCTTCGCTCCGGACCAATAACACCTAGGTTTTATAAACGGTACGTAGATGACACTTTCACAATATTACCTAGTGATCTGACATCTGCATTTTTAGTACATCTTAATTCTATAAATAAAAACATTCAATTTACTATGGAATTAGAGGCAAATAATTCTTTAGCTTTCCTTGATATCCTTATTATCAAGAATCCTGATAATACATTAAGTCACACAGTTTATAGGAAACCCACACACACCAACAAATACCTCAATGGTGACTCGCACCACCACCCTAGTCAGTTAGCTACCGTTGGCAAATCTTTGTTTCAGAGAGCCCACCATCTCTGCGATGCTGAACACCTAGAGGACGAGCTACGTCAGGTCAAGCTTGCACTCCACCAGAACAAGCTGCCCGTGCCTCGCCAGCATCGCAGAAGCCGTACCAAGCCACCCACAGTTGAGCGACAACCTGCATTTCTACCATATGTGAAAGGAGTTACAGACAGGATTGGCAACATCTTGAAGCGAGCTTCGATTAAAACCGTTTACAAGCCTCATAAGAAAGTGAGCCAGTTCTTGAGACCTATCAAGAGTAATATCCCTTTACAAACTGCAGGAGTATATAAACTCGAATGTGAGTGTGGTTTATCTTACATAGGCCAAACAAAGAGAAGCATCGGTACCAGGGTCAAGGAACATATAGGAGATGTCAAAAATAGGCGTTCTTCAAAGTCTGCAGTCTGTGAACATGCTCTGGATAAACCTAACCATTTTATCCGATTTGATAAACCACAGATCCTCGCTAGAGAACACAGATTCATTCCTAGAATGATACGCGAGGCTATTGAAATTCAAAAACATCCGAACTTCAATAGAGAAGATGGTTGGAGACTTTCTAACACCTGGGATCCACTTATTAAAAATTTAAAATCCCAAATCCAACAGACTGCAAGACCTAAAGATACAGTTAGTGCCTTCTGCGTGCAACCGGAACGTTACTCAAGACATCAATTGAGAAATCGTTGGCGGTAGTTGATAATAATATTTCCTTTGTTCTTCAAATAGAAAAATGTCATCTTAGTCTACCCGTGACCACGAACACTGCAAAGTGCTCGAAACGTCGGGATGTTTAAAAAAAAAAAAAAAAATAATTAATATACGCGATTCATCCGTTATAATTAGTTTTATTTAAATGTGTAATAATCGCGAAAATTTAAGACAACATTAACGGAGTCATTACAAGAAAATACAAGAAAAATAAATATCCCAAGAAATAAACGTGTAATAAAACCGTGGATTACTCCAGGTATTCTACGGTGCATTAGGAACCGAAACAATATGCAGAAAAAATTAAGACAGGACCCCCATAATAATATTTTACTTATATCCTATAAACGGTACCGAAACTTTTGCAATAATTTAATAAAGAAACTAAAACAACAGTATGACAGGGAACAGCTACTGAAATCAAAAAATTCTAAAACTATATGGGATAATATTAAAAATATAACAAACCTATCAAATATAAAAGTAATAATATGGTATTACTAAAAATTGGGCCATCTCCTTTAGATTCGGTTAATCATATCAACAATTATTTTGCAAAAATTGGTAAAAATCTAGCTGAAGAAATCATCACTGTTGGTAAATCACAAAGTAACTTTTCCGTGTCATCGCTTCCCAACACTCGTCCTTTGTTTTGTTAAATACATGTATTGATGAAATTAATACTGTGCTTTCCGGCCTTAAGTCAACTAGCTCTGCAGGTTGGGATATGATTCCAACAAAATTCTTAAAGATGGCCAGAGACGAGGTCGCCCCAATTATTTGTCACTTCACAAATTTATGTTTTGAAAAGGGTACTTTTCCATCCCCATTGAAACAAGCAATCATCACGTTCATTCACAAGAATGGTGACAGAAACGAAATTAATAACTATAGGCCTATATCTGTTTTACCAGTTTTATCTAAAATAGTGGAAAAATGCCTAAACAAAAGATCAGTTAATTATCTAGACAAATATAATTTAATTTCAAATAATCAATTTGGATTTAGACAAGGGATATCAACCGAAGACGCAGTTTCCAGTATAAGTTCTGAGATCGTCAAACAAATTGACCATGGAAAAAAATGCTTGTGTGTTTTTCTGGACTTAAAGAAAGCCTTCGACACTGTTTCTGCCACCCTTCTCGTGAAGAAGCTGGAGCGTATAGGAATAAGAGGCACACCATTACAACTCTTTGAGGACTACTTAAATGACCGTAAACAAAGAGTAAGAGTAGGAGATCATGTCAGTAACGACATCAATGTAACATATGGAGTCCCCCAAGGAAGTGTATTGGGACCGACCTTGTTTCTGGTCTATATAAATGACTTGTGTAATATAAAATTAATAAACGGACAAGTATTCTCTTATGCCGACGATACGGCTATTTTATTCACTGGTCAATCTTGGAATGAAGTAAAAAGTTTTACCGAAGAAAGACTGGCTAAAATCGCTACCTGGCTTAACTTGAACCTAACTCTCAATTCTAGCAAAACGAATTTTATGTGTTTTATAATAAAAAATAGCTCCCAACCTAAAAACGACTTTAGAATTATTTCACACAAATGTGGTGACACAACTAGTGATCACTGCTATTGCCCTGCCATTGAAAAAGTATACTCTACTAAATATCTGGGAGTCATTATCGACCAGAAGTTATCCTGGTATCCTCATATACAATTAGTTGCTAACAGAGTTAGAAAATTAACCTGGATCTTCAAACAACTAAGATGTGTTGCTCCAACTGACTTACTTCATAGAATCTATGTGGCTTTGGCCCAATCTGTTATTACGTACTGTATATCAGTTTGGGGAGGTGCAGCTAAAACCACATTTTTGGAAGCAGAAAGAGCTCAGCGCTATCTATTAAAGGTAATGCACTTTAAGTGTTATAGATACCCCACAAATCCTTTATATAAAATTAGTAACGTTTTAACAGTAAGGCAATTATATATTCTCCGTGCCATTCTTAAACGTCATAAAAAACTACATTTCGATCCAAAATATACTTATAAAAGAAAAACCCGCTTTATTGTCCCCACTGTTGTAACTAAAACTGTGTTTGCTTCCAATCAATTTAATAAACAATCAAGTGTTATATATAACAGGATTAACAATATTTTAGATATTTATCCATTAAAAATATATGATTGTAAAAACAAACTTTTTTCATGGTTACTAAATTTAACATATGATCAGGCAGAAGCTCTTTTGATGCTAGAAAAGTAGACATACTGACAGACACACACGCACGCACACACACACACTCACACACACACACACACACACTCACACTCCGCATTTTTTGCATGTTCTTTTTTCTATTTTATTTTATTGTTATCTTATTAATTTGAATTTTTATAATTAATATTGTATGTTTATGGGAAGAGCGAGTCCTTCTGACACAGGTTTTAAACTTAAAAGAAGGTCTCTGCCTTATGATTGTAACAGAAATTTGAGAATCAATAAACAATTTATTATTTAACTTTGCAAATTCCTGTATTATCATCTGACCACGCTTCCACCCGTCAACCAGGTTAGTTTTTGTTTCAGTAGCCGATTCTAAAAAATCACGGTCGGAAATCTGAGTTGTAACAGATCCACCTATGCGTAGAAAATCTGAAGGAGATAACACATGATCTAATTCGCCTCCAACTGTTGTCATTGGTCTGGTGTTTAAAACTGCCTCTATTACCTTGATAATAGTGCATAGCTGATTATGATTAAGCAAGTGTTTATCTAACGTTCTCCTGAGACTATTCTTGACTAATCCTATGAGTCTTTCATAAAACCCACCAAACCATGGAGCTAGCTCTGGTATAAACTTCTAGACTATTTTATTATTTATACAATAGTCAGAAGATAAAACGTCTGCTGTAAGAATTTTTCGGTGTATTGGAGAACCTTGGTGCTGTTTGTCATTAACATAGTTTTAGAGAGGTTCATTTCTAGCCCGGCGAGCTTGCTTGCTTTGTTTAGTGACTCTACCATATATTGTAGTTCTTTTCCTTCCTCTGATATCAGAACCAGGTCATCGGCAAAGCGTAGGTGGTTTAGGTATGTAGTTTTGACTTTTATACTACATTTATTCCATTCAAGCTTGCTTATTATCGATTCTAATGTGGCTATGAATAGTATAGGTGACAGGGGGTCACCTTGTCTTACGCCTCTTTTTACCGGGAACCAAGAACCGGTCGTTTTTAGTTTTACTCTACTTTTGCTTTTCTTGTATAAGCTTTTGATTACTCTTATATATTCGTTTTCTACATTTTGTGTTGCTAGAGTTTTCCAGATATAGCTGTGGGACACCGTATCAAATGTTTTTTTGTAATCAATATATGCCAAGTACAATGATCGATTTCTCTCTTGATATTTCTCGATAAGAAGTTCGAGTGTGTGTATGTGGTCGATAGTTGAGAAGCCTTTTCTGAATTCTGCCTGTTCGACGGGTTGCCTTTTTTCTAATTGAAAGCTAATTTTTTTGGTGAAGATTGTAGAAAATACCTTATATACACTTGGAAAAAGGCTTATAGGACTATAGTTTTCAATGTTATTCGAATCGCCTTTTTTATATAAGAGAATTATGTTCGATTCGGACCATTGAGTGGGTGTCTCTCCAAATTCGAGAATAGAGTTAAATAAATTTGTAAGGGGTACAGCTAATATCGGGACAGCTATCTTTAGAGTTTCATTTGTTAGGTTGTCCGAGCCCGGGCTCTTGTCTAGTTTTAATTTGTTCAGTGCCACCATTACGTCGTTTACTATAATTTTGGTTCCTTGTGATAGGCTACCTTGGTTGGTGTTATTTTGGTTCTCGTGGATGGTGTCTTCTGGCTCTTTTGTGTTGTAAAGATCACTATAAAACTCTGTCGCTATGCTGATAATGTCGTGGCGATTGTTTTTAGTTAAATCGCCTCGTTTTAGTTCTTTGATCCAAGTTTTGTTTGTTTTCATCTCTTTGAATGCCTTTTTAGTGCTTCCCGTTTGGCGAAGGTGTTTTTCAATATTTTTATATCTGTAGTTGGCGTAATCTGTTTTTATGTGTTTGTTGACAAGCTTGTAGAGCGCCGAGATTTCATTTCTTGTCGCTCTAGTCTTATTTGGGCTGTTTTGAAGGACTTGTCTTTTTTTTAAGAAGTTTTAAGGTATGGTCTGAAAGAATTTTATGGGTTTTCTTTGGGTTTCGCGCTATTTGGGCGTTTTGCAAGCTTAGGTTGATAATTTTGAATAAGTTATTATAGTATTTCTGGACTGGGACTGTAATCGCAGAAAACGTTTGATTCTTCGATATGTAGGATTATAGGTATTCTTTGAACTTGGTGATTGTTTCTTCATTTGTTAATGTGCTTTGTTGACAGTTAGTAAACATAGCTCTACTTTTTTTAAAGTGTGTATTATATGTTATTGTAGCTCTTACTGGCCTGTGATCAGATGGGAAGTTTATGTTAAGGACTTCTATGTTTTTAAAGAGACGAGGTCGATTTGACAGGATAAAGTCGATTTCATTTTTATAGGCTCCATCTGGTGATCGCCAAGTCCATTTATTTTTTGGTTTTTTCTTGAAAAAGGTGTTCATAATTGACAAGTTGTTTTCACTGGCAAATTCGACTAATCTTTGCCCTCTCTTATTTCTTTTTCCATATCCATGCGCTTTCATTATTAAATGTTCCCCTGCTTTTGGTATCCCAATTTTAGCATTTAGGTCCCCCATTAGTATGAAGTTTTTGTGGACTAGTTCTATGGCTTTATTTACTGTCGCATAAAAGTTATCGATTTCTTCATAGCTTGCTTATGCAGTAGGAGCGAAGACTTGAATGATGGATAAGCTGGTATTCTCGAATTTTAAGTTCAATATGCCTACTCTTTCAGAAAAGCCACTGTAGCTTTCTATATTACTATTAAGATGGTGTTTGATTATAAAACCTATGCCATATCTTCCGGGTGTTTGGCCTGTGTAGTAAAAAATGAAGTTTTCATGTTCATCTATCGTGTTTCCAAAGCGTCTTGTTTCAGCTAATCCTAAGATGTCGTATTTAATTTCTTTGAGAGCTTCGTTAGGCTCTATTAAGCGTTCATATGATGAGAGAGTTTTAACGTTGTATGTCAAAATGTATAATGTATTTTGTGGGGTAATTTCGTTGATTTCGTTTTTCGGAGGGTTATTTGGAGGGTTTTGGTCGTAATCTTCCACGGTGACCAACCGGCTTGGAAGATGAATATCGTTTTCTGATAGTGGATGTTGGATGTTGATGTTCCGAGAGGGGGGCTATTGTTGCTATATATTAATGTTGTTATTTTGCTGTTTGTCTGGTGAGTTGATTGTGTTCCTATTTACCAGGTAATTCAGCATGCCTGGTTTTAAGAAACTTTCCGATAGGCTTGAAGTTCTGCTTATTTGTGTTTGTGGTTTATTTTTCTTGTTAACCCGTGTATTTGTTTTTGTTTCGGACCCCTTTATGGTTTTGTTTTCAGGCAAAGTTGAGAGCATTCTTTTGTTATTTACAGTTGTTTTGTTTTTTTCTCTTATTACAAGTTTGTAGTATTTTATCTTTACAATATTTCCCTTTTCCCTTTCGATTTTTACTTGTTCTTGAAGTTATTTCCTAGCCTTTAAAATATTTTGTGGGAAATCCTCTGTTATGTAGTAACCGGATTTTTTTAGTACATTTATGTTTTTAAACAAATTAATTTTTGTGCCAAGTGTACAAAAGGTCACAATTATTGGCCGAGATCTTTCCCCTTTCTTGCCTATTCTTCTTACTTCTTGAATATCTCTGCGATCCAATTCCTGAGAGAAATGTTCTTTATTGAAATCCACTATAATACTCTCTAGGTTAAAATAAGATGTTTCCATTTCTTTTCTTCCGAAAAAGACGATGTTATTTTTTCTTGCTTGTTTTTCTAGAAAGTATAGCCTTTTTTCTTGGTTTTCACATTTTTCCCTTAGATGTTCGTATTTTTCGTTAAATACTTTAAACTTGTCTTCCAATATACAGTTTATATTTTGTGTTACTTTTTCAGTCACTTTTTCGCCGCTTTTTTCGATTGCGATTTTCTGATCATCTAAATCTCTTCTAATTTTTCGAAGCTCGTGCAAAATTTCCTCCATTTTTATGTTATTAAAAATAACGTTTTATAAGTTGTGTAACAGTTATCCGAGTATTTTTTGTGGTTCTGCTAGCGCCCTCTTTAGTTTCTATTCGGTATTACTAGGTAACAAGTTGTTTGGTAGATCGAAGACGGTTCGGACTTGTTTTAGTTATACGTATCTTGTGTCTTCGCGTAATTGTGGTACTTCGTAATTACGAAATATTTAAGGGGCCGAAGCAAGTACTGGCACAGTTGCGCCCTCTCCTTTGCCTGTTTGCGGTGTATTGGTAATTTATTTGTTAAACTGCAATAATATGATGGAAGATGGTTGCCAGCCGGGATCGAACTTGGAATGGTCGATTAGACGCAGTCTTTGAAAACCGCTAGGCCAACAGCACGATACTTCTTTTGATGACATTTATGAATTGTATTTACTGTAATTTTTGTCACTAATATTCGAAGTCCTTTTTTTGCTTTTATTTTTTCGAGTGTTTCGTTTAGATAACATTAACGCAAATGAATTAATTGTAGAACTATAGTTTTAACACAACAATAATGGCTAATTCTGATTTTTAAGTATTATAAATATTTTTTTAACCGGATCAACCAACTATCGTGTTACGTGCAGCGCCATCTGTTCGTTTGTAACCTCAGGACATATACCAACAAATAAATTGGCATATTTAATGGGTAAAAAGGATTCTCCAAATTGCTCGGATTGTTATACAGAAGATGATGTTCATCATATTTTGATGGGATGTGTCCGTAACCAATCTCAAAGGGAACAGTTGTTGGGTAAAAAGGTATATGATGTAGGGATTTGTAATAGTTATTTAGCTCTTCCCTGTTCAGAAGAAGCCAGAAAACTGTGTGCTCTATATCGCCTAAGATGTGGAAATATTACGCAATTGGGTAACTAACCATTTGAGTAATCAAAATCAAAATAAACTTTATTCAAGTAGGCTTTTATAAGCACTTTTGAATCGTCATTTTACAATTAAGTGAAGCTACCACCGGTTCGGAAAGTAGATTCTACCGAGAAGAACCGGCAAGAAACACAGTAGTTACTCTTTTTTAACATTTAAAAAATACAACGTCATGTTAATTAAATACAATTATTTCAATTAATGTATCCTGCTTGGAAGTCAACAGGTATTAACTCCACGCTTTTTTATCATCTACAAAATCTTGTATCGAATAATATGCTTTTTCTACCAATATATTTTTTACAAACGATTTGAATTTACTAAACGGCAAAGTTAAAAATTTCTGCGGAATTTTATTATAGAAACGGATACCTTGCCCCAAGAAGGATTTATTGACTTTGCGGAGTCGGAAACTTGGCGTTATAAGCTTATCCTTACTCCTAGTGCACATACAATGATTATCACTGATTTTATCAAAGTGATCAATGTTACTGTGAATATACATAATATTGTTGTAAATATATTGCGACGCAACAGTGAGTATTCCCACTTTGTTAAAAATATCCCGAAGAGAGTCTCTAGCTCCAAGATTATAAATAAACCGGATGGCTCACTTTTGTAAAATAAAGACAGATTCAATATCTGCAGCGTTACCCCAAATTAATATGCCATATGACATAATACTGTGAAAATAACCAAAATAAACTAAACGAGCGGTATCAATATCAGTTAGTTGTCTAACTTTTCTAACCGCATATGTTGCAGAGCTGAGTCTTCCTGTTAGGGATGATAAATGAGAAGTCCACTGAAGTCTGGAATCCAATTCTATTCCTAAAAACACCGTAGTATCAGCTACTTCAAGACGGTCACCATTTAAAGATATATTATAATTTTGCTTGCTAACATTAGGTAGGGTAAAAACTACACATTTTGTTTTTTGAGCATTCAAAACTAAATTATTTACTGTAAACCAATTGTGTATCTGTGATAATGCACCGTTCACATCGTCATAGTCATTTTTTTTTTCCTGTCAACCTTAAAAATCAGCGAAGTATCGTCAGCAAACAACACTATATCACAAATACCCTTAACATAGAAAGGAAGATCATTTATATATACTAGGAATAGAAAGGGACCCAAAATTGAACCTTGTGGAACTCCCATTTTTAACGTAGATCCAGAAGACTTTATTCCATTAATGAAAACTTGCTGGATTCTTTGACTTAAATATGAAGCGATGAGATCAAGAGCTTTACCTTTAACACCGTAATATTTGAGCTTATAAAGAAGCGTTTCGTGTTCTACACAATCGAATGCTTTAGATAAATCACAGAATACTCCAATCGCGTTCTGTGATTTCTCCCAAGCATCGTAAATATGCTTAAGAAGCGCAATCCCCGCATCTATTGCAGAAACCGTTTCAAATGAAAAATCAATAACGCATTTATTTCCTCATATTGTTATTTGTATGTATTTAAGCCGTATTATGTATCAAGAATTACAGGGCGACATTGTCAAATTGACAAAGTCCCCTTAAAAATAGAATTTAAAAAAAAAATCTTTTTCATTTATTTGGATAGTACTGAGAGCGGTATTATATTTAGCTGATATTTTTGTACCATTTGAATGTGTATTGTATGTTATTGATTGATAAACAGATGCAAAATAGGAGGAAAAAAGCTCACATATACCTTTATAGTCACGAGATATAAGATCACCGTAGGTCGTCGTTTGTGGAATTGATTTGTTCGATTTTTTGTTATTAACAAAGTTCCAAAAGTGTTTTAAGCCATTATCTAGTGTTGATTCAACAGAGGTAACAAATGTGTTGTAGTCTTGATCCATGAGGGTCTTAAATCTGGTGCGAAGCACAGAAAAGGTGTCATAATCCTTGGATTGCTGTATATACGATAAAGATGATGATATTTCAGTTTACTTTTTATGTTTCGCTTAAAGGAAATAAAGAACCAATGTGGGTAGCAAGGATCAAGACTTTTAGAGTAAGGAGTATATCGTGTAATGAGTTTTTTGAGAGTACTATAAAATTCCGATACACATGCATCAACATCCTACGAACACAAAGTTTCAGACCAATTCACAACGCCCAGTTCAGCTTTGAATACAGTATAGTTACACTTATAGAAATTGAGCTTTTTGGGCTTATTCAATTTAAGATTTTTGAAGTTCTCAGTTTGTGCACCAAAATAAATAGCCAAAGGTGGGTGATGGATATCTAATCGACTAAGCAGGTCAGTTGCTGTAACTTATTATTGATTATTTATTTATTTATTTATCTATCTATCTGTTTGAGGGTAGATAGCCGTGTTACAGTTCACATCAGCTCCGTGTTTATAATACAAATAAAAATAAAATTTGAACATTTCCAACGATAAAAATGACATAGTTAACTGTGTAGTGACTATTAACAATAGAAAGTGTGTGTTTATACATTAGCAAGAACTATAAGTGCTTCAAAATAAGAAAACAATAACAAACATTGCATCGTCATTGTGTTTACGCTGTGATTACATTTTAACGAACATTACAAAAAAAGACAGTTTTTTCAATCAACAGTGTTCAAAATCCTTTGTGTTCTGCTCAAATCAAAGCTTTTTAGTTTATTGGGTGTTGTTTTAGACAAAACATAACTTAAAAACATCGTTATTACAAATCATAAAGAGATTTATATCCATAACTCCCTACCAGCGCCATCTAGTGGCAAGAGGCAAAACTAATAAATCGATTCAACTGCAACTACGCCTGCTACCCACCGCAAGAGGGTGCTGTAAAATTAAAGTGCTCGACACGAAAAAAAAAAAGAATAAAAAAAAAAAAAAAATAGAAAATAATATTGGAAAACACAATAATTAAATGAAAAATTCATAGTAAAAAAAAAAAAAAATTAAATATATATATATACTACAAAGCATCACAACACGGCACTTGGTTAATAGAGGTCACCACCATGTCGGAAATAGAAAAACTTTTAAAAGAATTAAGATTAGACATTAAACGAGACACAGAAAAAACATTGTTAAGCTTAGAGACAAGTATTACGACTAAAATAAACGATAAAATAGATAAAAATTTTAACTTATTACACGGGGAACTAGAACAAATTAAGGAAACTAATTCAGATCATAATACAAGAATAAGCGCCATAGAAAAACATATTAGGCAAAGGAATTTGATATTTTTTGGAATTAAAGAAGAAGAAAAAACTTATGAAGAGTTGGAATCTATCATATTACAAATACTTAAACACGAGCTAAAACTAGAATGTGACAAAAAGGAATTGGAGATGGTTCGAAGAATGGGAAAACATCTAGAAGGCAAAGTGAGACCTATTGTCGTCACTTTTACGACTTATGGCAGAAAAATCACAATATTAAAAAACAAGAAATGTATACAGAACAAAACTATTTACATAAAAGAAGACTACCCACCTCAAGTGCTGGAAGCAAGAAAGAAACTACAAGAAAAGTTAAAAAAAGAAAGGAAAGACGGAAAAATTGCATACTTAAGGTACGACAAACTCATAGTTCGAGAAAAGCACAGCAAAGATAACAGCGAAGAACAAGAAGACATAACAAAAAATACCGAAACAGACAAGACAAGGAAAAAGCGGGAACTCGAAATAACTCCCCCTAGCCAGATAAGAAATTATTACAAAAACCCAACACAACAACAAGCAGTAAAAGAGAATAAAATGCAACCATATACGAATAGAACGGGAAAATCGCAGAGCTCTATGGAAAATTTCTTTGCTAAACAAAATACTGAGTCATGCAAGTTAACAGCGGACTGTGAAAAATTATTGTCTTCGAACAACTCAGACCAATACAATCATTACAAAACAATCATTACAAAATAAAAATACTGCACCCTCGAAAATAAAAAACAAAATTAATATACTAAAAACGAACAAAATACATCCTCCCCCAGAACGGCTCGTCACCGCGGGGGTTGTAGACGACCACCCTCCAAACATGAAAAAATTATATTACATTTCTACATTTAATGTACGATCTTTAGCTAATGAAGCAAGGATAGTTGAATTGGAATGCGCGATATCGAAGATCAATTGGGACATAATTGGCCTATCTGAAGTCAGAAGAGAAGGCTATAAAATTGAAGATAGGGAAAGATACTTATTATACTACTACGGCGAAAGGAGAGGAGAAAGAGGAGTTGGTTTCTTAGTAAAAAAGCAAGACAATACAGTGGTATATGATTTCATCGCAATATCTGAAAGAGTTGTTGCTTTACAAGTAGAGATACATAGAAAAGAATTTTATATAATACAGACATATGCCCCTACCAAAAAAGCTAATATGGATGAAATAGATAAATTCTACGATGATGTTGATAAAGCCATGAATAAACGCACAAAAAACATAATATTCTTAGGTGACATGAATGCTAAAATAGGATGGCCCAATGAAAATGAAGAACTCATAATGGGCAATTATGGCTACGGGAAAAGAAACGATAGAGGGGAGAGGTTCATAAAATTTTGCTTTCAATATAATTTAAAAATTTCGAACACGCTATTTAAAAAACCAGAAAAGCTACGATGGACCTGGAAAACACCTGACGAAAAAGCTAAAAATGAAATTGATTTTATAGCTACAAATGTGACAAAATATGTAAATGTCTTAAGCAAACTATTACATCCCAGTGACCATAGAATGCTCAGAGTTACTTTAAATATAGAGGGCAATAAAAAATCACGAGCTCACTATCGAGGCAAAATACTTAACAAAAAATATGAAAATACAATTGAAGACCTACAACCCTTGATGAAATGTGAAACCGATAACGTACATGAAATCACTAAGAAAATAGAGACATATTTACTTAAAGACTTTAGCTATAAAAATACAACTAGAGAAAAAAATAAAGGAATCATAACAGAAGAAATAGAAACTCTGAAATATAAAAAACATTTATTAAAAAACAAAGAAAATAAAACTAGGAAAGAAAAGCAAACATTAAGTAAATTATACAGAATAATACATAAAAAGATCAAACAAAATATCAGAAAGAAAAGGCTAGATACAATTAGCAAATTCATCGAAAAAACCGGAGGAATAAAAAAGGCTTATAAAAAATTAGAAACAACCAAATATGTAATAACACAACTGGAGGATAGTTCAAAAACCACTACTACAAACAGAAAAGACCTAATGACTATAGCTACACAATTCTACAAAAATCTCTACACCTGTAAAAATAATCAAAGCAAAGAACTGACACTTAAAAATATAGAGCCAACTCAAGAGCCACCCCCACCCTTTTTAGAAAGTGAAGTAGAGCTTGCGATAAATAAATTAAAATTAGGAAAGAGCCCAGGTCCAGACGGTGTGACAAATGAAATTATTAAAGTCGCGAAAGACAAACTGGTGAAACCCCTTACTAAGCTCTTCAACAAAATTCTTTCAACAAAAGAAATACCAGAAACATGGACATACTCAGAAATTACACTTATATACAAAAAAGGAGACCCCAAATTAATATCAAATTACAGACCTATTAGCCTTATATCTTGCCTATATAAAGTATTCGCATCAGCCCTCCTAAAGCGTATTGCAACAAAAATTGATGAGAACCAACCTGTAGAACAAGCGGGATTTATGAAGAACTTCTCTACAGTTGACCATATCCATACAATAAAGGTAATAATAGAACGTTTTAGAGAATATAACCTTCCTTTGTATATTGCCTTTATTGACTACTGTAAAGCGTTCGATTCAATTTCACATGAGTCTATCTGGCAAGCTTTAAGGCAACAAGGTGTGGACTACGACTACATAGAAATGATCAAATCAATCTATATGAAAAGTACAGCAAGAGTACGCTTAGAAAAAAGAGGACCAATTTTTCAAGTACAGAAAGGAGTAAAGCAAGGGGATCCTCTCTCTCCAAAACTATTCATCGCAGTTCTGGAATCCATCTTCAGAAATTTGAATTGGAGTGAATTGGGAATAAACATCAACGGAAAATGTCTCTCACACCTTAGATTTGCAGACGACATAGTATTGCTGTCAGAAGACCCACACAAGCTGAAATATATGATAGATTCCCTTAGTCAACATAGCGATATCGTCGGTCTTCAAATCAACTGGGACAAGACAAAAATAATGACCAACTACGAACAAATTCCTATATCTACACAATCAATAAATATAGATTATGTCACAGAATACATCTACCTCGGACATCTAATTTCAATTAACTCCTGTACAGAGAAAGAAATCGACCGCAGAGTTAAGAGTACATGGAATAAATACTGGAGTATGAAAGAAATCTTCAAAGGACCTATACCAACTAAATTGAAAACGAAAGCTATGGATATATGTCTTACACCAGTCCTCACTTACGCCTGTCAGACCTGGGCACTCAGAAAACCTCTCTTAAATAAGATAAGAAGTTGCCAAAGAGGAATAGAACGCAGCTATATGAACATTAAATTAAAAGATAGAGTGAAGAGTTCGCTTATTAGAGAAAAAACAAAACTAAAGATGCGGTAAAACGGGTGTTAGCGCTGAAATGGAAATGGGCAGGTCACATTCAAAGAACGTCAGATGACAGGTGGTCAAAAACAGTAACAAATTGGTATCCTATTGATAAAAAAAGGAGGAAAGGAAGACCACCTCAGAGATGGAGCGACGATATAGTAGGAATAGCTGGAAATCTATGGACTAGACTGGCAAAAGATAGAAACACCTGGAACAGTTTGGAGGAGGCTTTTACCGCAAAAAGCGGCCCTTACACTTAATAATATTAACCTTAGATTAAGCACAAATACTAACAATACTAACAAATAAATAAGAACATAACTATTATACAAATTACTAATCAATATATGTCTATCAAAATTGTAAGGGAGATAAATAAAGCTTATATATAATAATATATCTATCTATCTATCTATTTATTTATTTGAATTTGTTTACCAGCAATTATCACAGTTCCTCTCATCTTACAACTTATTGAATCCGTTACAATCGGGCTTTAGAGCAGGGCACAGTACTACTACGGCGTTGCTAAAAGTAACTGAGGATATAAGAGAAGCAATGGAAAATAAGCGCGTCACAGTTCTTGTCCTCATTGATTTTAGTAATGCTTTTAATGCTGTGGACCATGACTTGCTTCTTGCTTTTCTGGCTCAGTTTAATGTTTCAGACTCCGCTATGCAATGGTTCTCATCTTATCTTCGAGGGCGCCAGCAGGCAATCCGCATAGGTCAGGATTATTCTGACTGGTGCTGCTTGAATGCAGGCGTTCCTCAAGGCGGTATACTTTCTCCTCTGCTTTTCTCTTTGTTTATAAACTCCGTTACTTCCTGTATCTCGTCAAGCTACCATCTTTATGCAGATGACTTGCAGCTTTATTGACACGCTACTTCTGATTGTTTGTCTGATGCTATTGCTGCGCTTAATACGGACCTATCACAGATATCTCTGTGGTCTGCTCGCTATGGTATCTCGGTGAATCCGGCAAAGTGTCAGGCTATAATCATTGGTAGTCGTAAACAGCACGCAAAAATTGACACTTCGAATTATAAGCTATTTTACAATAATTGTCTAATTCCGTTTTCCGATTCCGTTAAAGATCTTGGAGTGACTTTGGATAAACACTTAAGCTGGTCTGACCAGGTGGGGGAGGTGTCGCGAAAGTTTTACTGTACAATGCATAATATGATGCGTCTAAAACATATGTTACCAACTAAAACAAAAATACAACTTGTCAATACACTGTTACTACCAATAAATGACTATGGTGACATATGTTATCTGGATGCAAATGAAGATCTAGTAAATAAACTCGAGCGACTCCTTAATACTGCCATTCGATTTGTATTTAATTTGCGGAAGTATGATCACGTTTCTCCCTACCGCTCGCAATTAAATTGGCTCTCGATACGTGATCGTAGGTCATGCAGAATTCTTTGCACGCTATACTCAATTCTTCAAATATGTCGTTGATGTCAATGTCATCAAATATCAATATTAACAGTGTCCTATTAAAAAATCGATTTTAAGATTTAAAGTTTGTTTTTTAAGTCATTTGCCGTCTAAAAGTTTTATTAAGTATATAAATTAAATGTGGCAGTGTTATCTTTACACAGACTAAAGTATAAAGAACCAAAAACAGAAGATCTTGTCTCAGTTTCAAACCATCGAAAAAGTGAAAGTACTGTTTATTTTTCATAAGTGTCTGATGAAATCAATTAAGTTAACTAATTTTATGATTGAAACCTAATCATACGTGAATACAATAAATAGAAATAAGTGTTAATTTATTATAAAAGGAAAAAGTGCGTACGATTTATGTGATAGTGAATTAATAACAATAATACCCACTCACAAGAAAAATATTAACAATTACTCATTACTTTTAAAAAGCGTTCACCAATTTCGCTACTTCACTAACGTCCTCGGTAGCTCAAGTGGTATCGCAGCGGATTAAAGTCGCGGCGAACACGAGATCGAACCTACGCAGAACATCAAAATATTTTTTCAAATAATATATTAGTAAGAATCTAAACAAGTAAGAATTCTACAAAAATGCCGACCTGTGCGGGGTGCCACAAAAATCTGCCTAAGAAAGAATTTATGACATGTTCATCTTGTAAATCGAAATATGATATTCAGTGTGCTAACATGTCTTCTGAACAATATGACCTAATGAGTTTACAACTTAAGAATGGTTGGAAGTGTCCCGAATGTTGCAGTAAACAACCAAAAATGGGCAATATCAATACTCCTATTCGCTCTGGTCTTACTAATGCTAGTTGCGGTAACAACTTCGATAATGAAACATCATTTGTTACTACGCGTAAAAAACAAAGCAAATCTCCGCTGGCATCCGAAAGTGGAATGCAGAATTATATTACTGAGGAAGGGTTCCGCCATATACTCAAACAAGAACTTACTGCAACCATTAAAGACTTAGTCACTGCGCAGTTGAATAACATTAATGAACAGATAGCAGAGTTTTGCGATTCACTTTCTTTTATAAATAAACAATACGAAGAGATAAAAAACATAATAGACGAGAAAACTACAATTATTGAACAGCTAAAGAAAGACAATGATCATTTAAAAGATACTGTTAAAGATCTTGCCACTCGTCTAAATGTAGTAGAATTACATATGAGAGAGTGTAACATAGAAATTAATGGTATCCCGGAGCATAAGTCCGAAAATTTAACTAATCTTATCTCACATATGGCCCAAGTAGTTAACAATCCTTTGTCCTCTGATGACATACAACATGTAACTAGGGTGGCAAAGCTAAATAGAGATAGCGATAGACCACGCTCCGTGATTGTCAAATTAATCTTCTAATATTACTAGTATTATTGGTAAAGCAGCTAAAACATTAGGTTTTATCAAACGTAACACAAAAGGGTTTTCCGTGACTACCAAGATCTTGCTGTACAATGCTTTTGTGCGTAGTCAATTGGAATATGCTTGTATTGTGTGGAATCCCATTTATACTATTCATTCTCAACGTGTTGAGAGTATTCAGCGCAACTTCACTAGGCATCTTGCCTTCCATTCAAATGAGTTCTCGCATAGACAACCGTATGTTCGAAGGCTTCTGCATTTCAAAATGCTGTCTCTTCGTGACAGACGATGCGTGCAGGGTCTCTGCTTCTTACATAAAATACTTAATGGTGATATTCAGTACAGTGGCCTAGTCGAACGCTTCCTTCTAAATGTTCCTTATAAATGCCCAAGGAATTCTATCCCGAACACATTTCACATCCCGCGCGTTAAAACTAATCTTGGATCCCAGTCTCCCGTAGTGCAATTAGCAAAATTTTATAATGACACTTCCAAAAAATTACCAAGTCTAGACCTATTTAGTGATTCATTTTATGTATTTAAACAAAAAATTATTGACTATTTTTTTTCTAAGTTAAAGTTTTCCTAAGTTTATATAGTAATATTTTTTATTTTATTTTGTGATTTTTACGTAATATTTTTATTTTATCTTTAAATTAATATGTAAACTTTTTAATTGTGCACTGTTTATAGTTAGTAAATGTTATGTACACTTGTCATTGACGTACATATCTGATGTTTTAATATAGTCACTTTAACTGTAAATGACAGATCGCTTCGCTCCACGGAAAACTTGTTGTTGTCATTTTCACCGCACCATTCAGGCTTTATGTCGAAGTCGTTTACTGTGACTGCTATTCGTTTATGGAACAGCTTACCAGAAAAAATTAGGAAATCTCCTTCGCGAAACACTTTTAAAATTGCTCTGAAAAAATACTACCTAAATCAAAGCAATAATGGTTGATTTTTGGAATCTTCATTATATGTACTCATATAATATTACATTATATTATATTATATTATATTATATTATATTATATTATATTATATTATATTATATTATATTATATTATATTATATTATATTATATTATATTATATTATATTATATTATATTATATTATATTATATTATATTATATTATATTATATTATATTATATTATATTATATTATATTATATTATATTATATTTATGAAGTCCATATTTTAATGCAGATACAATCGGCTCTATCGTTCTTACGTACATATACAGGGTTATTGGTAACTCGACGTATATCCGTTAGGAGGTGATAGGGGTGACTATTTGCAATAATTTTAACCCCCATATGCATAATCCAAAAGTGAACCATTTTTGAGTTATCACGTTTTTTAGTTTTTTTTCAAAATAAAAACGATTAAACACTGGATATTTGTCAATATTTAAATAATAATTATCGGCCCAAATTTAAAAATGCGAGACAGAACACGAAACTATTTCAATATTTTTTAATTTTCTTTCCTCAAAAATGCCTTAAAAACTAAAAAAAATATTATGAAACTTGGCCTGCAGATAATTTTAGAAACATAAGCGTATTCTTAGCTTTCCAAAAATGTATACAACCACAGCCTGTAAATTCCCACTGCTGGGCTAGGCCTCCTCTCCCTTTTTGAGGAGAAGGTTTGGAACATATTCCACCACGCTGTTCCAATGCGGGTTGGTGGAATACACATGTGGCAGAATTTCTATGAAATTTGTCACATGCAGGTTTCCTCACGATGTTTTCCTTCACCGCTGAGCACGAGATGAATTATAAAGACAACTTAAGCACATGAATCAGCGGTGCTTGCCTGGGTTTGAACTGAACACACTTCAGCGTCAGGTTGAATTTCTTGGCAGAGAAATTGATCGGCTAGAGATGAGACGCAGAAGGAAGATGTTGTTACTCCATGGGCTGCCGGAAGACAAATCTGAGGACACTTCGGCTCGTGTTACCACCGTTGTAGCGGACCATCTCAACCTTGGAAATTTCTCTAGCAATAGCATCAAGGCATCTTATAGGTTGGGTCGCCCACTGGACAATAAGCCTAGACCTATAGTAATAAAATTCACTGATGCTGCTAGCCGAGATAAGGTCTGGTTCGCCAAATCCAAACTTAAGGGTACTGGATTTACACAGTCAGAATTTTTGACAAAAACCCGACACCGAGTGTTCTTAGAGGCAAGACAGCGTTTCGGCGTAAGCAATTGCTGGACACGGGATGGCTGCATCCACATTGTAACTCCGGATGGTGTGCACCACAGGGCTGAGTGCATACCCGATCTTGATTGCATCTCCAATTCGTCATCCTCTCAAAAATCTCCACCACCAGTGAAGACTGCAGCATCCAGAGTTGATCAAAAAGTGATTGCTCCTCGTACCAAGCGAGTGGTAAAAAAATAAGTGATTACCATTTTATCTTAAACAGTTCTTATTTTAATTCTTATTAGTCGTTCCTCATGTATTCTTCATTTGTGATGGCACCTTATTAATTATTTGCCGATTACAACAATATTAATTAATTCCACAACGTACCCACATTTACTTTCTTAATATGTTTGTTTTTGTTTTAATATAACTTTTTATTAGGTACATTATGCGAGAACATTGTTTATATCTTTGACAATGATAGCCTGACATGCAGAACGGGTTGCCAGTTGCTATACGTTCGGAAATAACTATTACTTAGTATAAATGATAGATAGTTATTTAATTAGATTGTCTCATATTTATTTATTTATTTATCTAATTAGATATTTAATTAGATATTAGATTTTTTACATTAGATTTTATTATAGTGCAATTAATAATTTTTCGGTTGCTTTTATGACGTAGTGATTTTACTTTTTACTTTATAATTAGTTATTATCATTTTTTTTTCTCGTAAGTTTTTTGTAAGCTGTATTTGCTGTCATTGTCTTATTATAATTTGTTGGTTTTTTAGGGTATAAAGTGTAAAGCTTTCTTTTTTCATACGCTGGCGGGTGTATGGACGACATATAGATTAGACCTCATTTATTTTAATCTTAGTTTATTTTCGTTTTAATTACATTTATATTTATTTATTCATTTTTTATATACATATTATATACTTTTATTTATATATATATTTATATTTATTATGACAAGCGACAATAACGACATCTATCATTCTTTTTCTTCTTCGACTGGTGTGATCAGTGATGATTTAAGTTTTCACAGTATTCCTTCTCTCTCCGAAACTCTTGATTCCCAATTCCATGATCTACCAAAAACCTTTAACATCATCCATATCAATGCGCAAAGTATCCCTGCTCATTATCCCGATATGTTATCTTCATTCCATAATAAAAACATTCACGCTATTTTAGTATCAGAATCTTGGCTTAAACCTTGTCTACCCTCAACTTCCTACTCTCTTCCTGGTTTCCATCTTATCCACAATGATCGTATTGGCCGAAACAAAGGTCATGCGAGTTCAAGTTCATATACTTATTCAACTTCTTATTACGAATAATGAACAAAATTACTTTCTTATTATTATAAAACAATTTCTTTCATACAGTTCAAAATTTTCACTACATTTAAATATTTTATATTTACGTAAATTCAAAAACGCTAAAAGTTTATCTAAGCTATAACGATATATATTACGAAATATATCCCTTTTAAAACTATAATAAATAAACAATTATACATTTTAATCATAGTGCCACGTGTTCATGTGCGTTAAATACGTAGTCATACTCTCAGTTATTTAAATAGCTGCACTTTTAAAGCACCATATTATTTCTCTTTTAGTCATCCTTTCTGCCGAAATTTCCAGGTGCCTAGCAGGACGTTGGTTTTGTGCATCGAGCTATCAGCGACTCAAAACCGGTTTCTTTGCTGGGAGTGTCGCCGAAGGGAGGAGAGTGACGCATTTAATTTACATCAGTGCAGCTAAGTGGGATAAATTAATAACTTTTCGAACTTTCAATATTATAAATTAACTTAACTTTAATATTCGAAGTCAAGGCTACTGATTCAGATAAACCTATTATTAAATATAAGGAGCTAAGCTTAAAACGTAGTTCCATAAAAGGCCAGATTACAAAATTTAAAAATTATTTAAGAACATTAGAGTCAATTCAATTATCTAGTACTAGCTTAGCCGAATTATCTTTAAAATTAAATAAATTTGAAACTTTATCTACTAAATTTGAAGATATACAAACTGAAATGGAAGTGTTAAATTATCAAAACTTGGACTCTGAGATCAATGAGAGAGATGGCATCGAAAGCGAAATTATTTCTTGCATAACAACAGCTAAAATTCTTATTGAAAATGCGAAAATACAATCTGAAGCGCGACGTAAATCTTTAGCTCCGACAACCTCGTGCCATCACCATCATGATCCTGACAGTCTTGGTTTTAAGTTGCCACAAATTCAAATCGCTAAATTTGACGGCGCATATTTCCGCTCGCTGGAATTCCGAGATACTTTTCAAACTGTAGTGCACGAAAACGAACATTTATCCGATATTCACAAATATCTTTATTTAATTTCGTATCTCGAGGGAGATGCGGCACGAGTAATTTCAAATCTCGAAGTGTCATCTTCCAACTACAAGGAAGCCTGGTCTTTACTTTGCGAGCGATACGATAATAAGCCATTGTTAATTAACTATAATTTAACTGAATTATTTAACATACAACCTATAGCGACCGAATCAGAACGGTCATTAAGATATTTAGTGGACCACGTTATAAAGAACCTTCGAGCATTAGCTAGTCTAGGACAACCCACTGATAAATGGGATGTTCTTGTAATATTTATGTTGACATCTAAACTACACCACAACACTTTAATGAAGTGGGAGGAATTACGAAATTCATTAAATGAAGTTCCAACACTTGAACAATTCAATAAATTCTTGACGAACCGATCAGATGTTCTAGAGGCTTTGAATCGTGGGAAATGCGATAATAACAATAAACCTCAAAGGACCATGCATATTTCTAATTATAGTACACAATCAAAAAACACTTACACACAAAATAGTCATCATAAAAATCAACATTATGATTTTAAATCGAATTATCGCCAAGAAAAACCTTCTTATGTTAGGGCATTTACTAGTAACAATGAAAACAATAAATTAACTTGCATAATTTGTAAAGAGCCTTATCGCATTTATGAATGTCCTACATTTAAAAATAAAAATGTTAATCAAAGATTGGCTGATGTGAAAAAATAAAATTTGTGTTCCAATTGTTTACGACAAGGACACAAAGTGCCTGAATTCCCTCTAGGTCCATGTAGGGAGTGTAAACAAAAACACAATACGCTGCTACATGTTTTTAATGTTACACTTTGTGTCAGTGTCACACAAATTACAATTAGATACAAAACACATTCACGAAATAAATGTAATTGGCAATGGCAATAATTTATGCAACAAAATTAATGAAACTTGTAATATTTCATTAAAATCTATAAATACTTTTTTTTATCTTATCTTGTCTGGTTCATAATGAGCTGACGGGAGAGTTACCTAAGGCCTTTATAGATATATCTAATATTAAAATACCTTCTCATATACAGCTTGCTGATCCTAATTTTAACAAACCTGAAAGAGTAGATAGAATACTTGGAGCTGACGTATTTTGGAACGTCATTGGTACAGAGCAGTACTCATTGGGAATAAATAACCCAAAGCTAATTAATTCTAAATTCGGCTGGTTCATAGCCGGTCTTATACAGGCTAGTTGTTCAAAATATATCCAATGTAATAATTCTACGCTAGATTCACCATGCAAACTGCAACCAAATATAGATCATATTATAACTAAGTTTTGGGAGACCGAAGAGCTTCCAAACAAATCAACTTTTAATCGCAATGACAAATTATGTGAAGAACATTTTTTAATTAATACAACACGTTTAACCCTTATGTGAGTGACAAATAAAACACCTTTAACAGAGTGACGAGGTACCCGGGTACCTTCATACAGTTTATACGTAATGTAAACGATCAAGATCGGCTTTTGTGTCACACATAATTTTAATAATATTATTATTTTAGCTAATCTAAACAATTGACAATTTGTGGCGATCAAAGCGGAGGTGAGGTGGAGTGCGGTACATGGTTATCGGCGTACAAGAAACACTGGACCCATTCAATGCATCGTACTTGAAATTTGACTGTATACTTTTGTTTCTATTGTACGAGTATATTTATAATTTGTGAGTTTATAATATATCATTATGAATAATGGAGCTCTTGCTCAGTTTACAGGTACTCACAAGTTATCATTTTTCAATAAAGATCACATGTTCAAAGATAGAATTCCAACGAATTGCTTACATTATTAGCAGAATCTTCTCGTGAGGAGTATATATGTATGATAATAAACATGATTATATACCTTAGGTTGAAGTGGGTAGACTTGAAATTTCAGATGTGAAACCAGAAATTGAAGTCGAAATGATTCCTACAATTCCAATGCGAGTTTTGAAGGGATATCGCTTGAAAATATTCCTGATTCAAAGATGGATCGAGGTGGTACTCTGAACCACTTCCAAAAATACAAACTGGTAATAGAAATATATTTAGTCAACAGGGCAGCTCCATAGATCTAATAAAGAGCATTTGTAATAAAGAGCTTACCATTTTTTCGGGCTACGATGTTCAATGATAGATTCAATATGCAGCTTAGCTTTAGGGTACGCTTCATATGATTTCATAATGACGTAACAATATAATAATAACAATATAATAATAAGTATACAAGATATTTGGACATGTTCGTTTCAAATTTAAAAAAATCTATAGGAATCGTGAATGTATTACCGCTGACGAATAACTATTTGGATATCGTGGGCGGATACGCTTTACTCAATACATGGCATCAACCTAAAAAGTATGGCATAAAAATATTTCTTGGGCTTGTAATTCAAATAATTCCTACCCCCTAAATGGACAAATATATGTATACAGGAAAGTCAAGTGATGGCATATGGCAAATTAATGTTGGAGAATGTACTGTATTAGATCTCATAGCTACCTCACAACACAAAGAGGTACCCGGGTACCTCGTCACTCGATAGTGAGTGTAAAATATATTTTGGTGTCCAAAAAGTATTGTAAATAGTAGACTTGGCCAAAACATTAAAAAAATTGTAATTTATAAATATTTAGAAGCTGTCACAAAGCCGCAGTTGCGTACAGTGCGTATATCATACTTTTTTTTAAGTTGAAAATGCCAAAGGTATCCGGGTACCTCGTCACTCACATAAGGGTTAAGTACAAGTAGATTCTGCGTGAAGTTACCATTACTTCACGATCCTAGCTATTTAGACTGTCTACCCGTGACTACGAACGCTGTAAAGTGCTCGAAACGTCAGGATGTCCAAAATAATTAATATACGCAATTAAAATCCGTTATAACTAGTTTTATTTAAATATCCCATTTTTCTTGATGCTTCTCATCATCTTACAAAATTATTTTTCCAACATGAGCATTTACGCCTAATGCATGCTGGGCCTCAACTTCTTTTAGCGTCTGTTAGAGAAACAATATGGCCAATAAATGGACGACGTCTTGCCCGCCGTATTGTTAATAATTGCGTAGTGAGTAGACGATTTCAAGGAAAAACTTTATCTCCAAAAATGGGAAATTTACCAGCTCAGCGCATAATTCCAGATTTCCCTTTTCTGTCTGTAGGTCTAGACTTGGTCGGACCCTTTTTTATTTTGAACAGAAAGGGCCGTGGCTGTAGGCTTATCAAATGTTATCATTGTATATTTATATGTATGAGATATAAATGTCAATTTATATCTCATACATATAAATATACAAAGTCATCTTGAGGCTGTAAGTGGTCTATCTAAAGAAGAGTTTATTATGACACTTCGTAGATTCATTGCTCGACGTGGTAAGCCAGCGGAGATATTCTCCTACAACGGGCGAAATTTTGTTGCAGCTGCTAAAGAGTTAGATTCATTTCTAAAATCAAATAATAATTTATTAACCGACTTTGCTGCATCAGAGGGTATAAAATTTAAGTTTATTCCTGCATACTCATCTCACTTCGGCGGCTTATGGTACTCAGGCATTAAATCCACAAAACACCATATAAAGCGCGTAATGGGCAATAGCCATCTTACTTTTGAGGAGTTACAAACACTTTTCGCACAAGTGGAGGCAATATTAAACAGCCGTCCCCTGTGTCCCTTGTCTTCCAGTCCTGACGATTTTCTTTAACTTTCTCCAGGACACTTCATCATCGGGAGACCTCGGACATCCTTTCCATCTCCAAGACTTGAAGCTATCGACCCCAACAAATTGAAACGTTACCAGCGTTTGGAACAACTTCGACAGCATTTCTGGCAACGTTGGCGGAAGGAATACATTTCTGAATTACAACAACGACAAAAATGGATGAAACAAAACGCAGATCTACATGTTGGCGATTTGGTTCTTATAGAAGAAGACTATCTACCACCGCTATGCTGGCGTCTTGGAAGAGTTACAAAGTTATTCCCTGAAGCAGACGAAATAACTCGAGTAGCGGACATCAACACTTCAACTGGCTGCATACGGCGTTCCCTGGTTTGACTTTGCCCGCTCACAAAACCTGGTGACACTTCTGGTTGAAAGAAGAGTCTTTCAACGGGGCGGAATATGTCGCGGCTCCTACTACAATTCACAGAGCAATGATGTCAACAAGCGTCAATCATCTTATTTACACAGGCGCAACTATTAATATTTTATTTAATACTAACCCAACACATAATTACAATTTAAATCTTATCTTTGTCTAAAACATTCTACTACTCGGCTTTGTACTGTGCAACGGAACTATCGATTGTAGCTTAAATAATATACGATTTACAAGATTTTCGGGTTTTATTCCTAATAATAAGACTCGCAAGTGTCTCAAGCGAAGACATAAAGTATCAATAAGCGAATCCGAGAAACTCTATAACAGAGCACAGCACACACAGCATGTTCTACAATGAGTAATGCAGGATTCTATCCTTACTATTATCCTCACGAAGAAGTCCCTGAAAGGAAAGTTATTTTAGGGGGGTTAAAATTATTGCAAATAGTCACCCCTATCACCTCCTAACGGATATACGTCGAGTTACCAATAACTCTGTATACGACCAAATTTAACCCAAACATACCGGCATTTATTTTTATAGATGAACTGTCATTAATGTAATATGTCACCGACTTAGGAGTAATTTTGCGTGAAAAATTTATGTAAAAGCATTTTATAAGGTTGAGATGCATTTGATATATCTATAAAACTACGCAATGGATTTTGATGCGTATTTTTTTAATAGTAGTATGATTTAAAGGGAAGATTTGTGTATATAACACATGAACAATATAGTAAAGAAACACTGATAACTTTAGAAGTTTGCAATGTGATGTCGTAAATAAACAAATTCTGTAGTATATTTAGTATCAGTATTGCAACCGTGCGAAGCCGGGGCGGGTCGCTAGTTGATTATAATATTCGACTATGACAAATTACATGAACATAACTACGTTACGGAAGGTGACTCAATAATAATAATAATAAACAGCTTTATTCTACACAGAAAATAAACAAAATACAAGAAAAAAGCTTAAAATCAAAATTACTACAAAAGTATGCAAAGGGCGGCCTTATCACTAAGTAGTGATCTCTTTCGGGCAACCCTACTGAAAGAGACTTACAAGAGAAAACATAGTGGGCTAGTGCATTAACAAATTAAAAGTAAATATACATACATACAAAATACAATAGGCAATACAACAGATAGGTGCGAGCATACTTAGCTGCTAGTAGCGAAAGGGTTAGAGGAGGTTTGACTTATTGACTGGTAATGCAATTTGACTCGGGTTCTGAATAAATGAAGTATTGCGACTTATTTCAGCTACTTGAGGTCGCCACGAAAGAGATCTAACCATAACGGCGCCTATATTTTTAACTGCGTCGCTGTAAGGTAGTACCGAATCGTTGAAAACAACATCCGGTAGGCCAGAGTAGTCAATTTTGGATAGCTGTTTAGTGGTACCTACAATACAAAGCTCAAATACCCAAATAACCTATAAATATAAATAAAATTTTAACAAAAAGAAAAACCGACTTCAAACAAAACACAATTTTAAAACAAATAAAAATGCACTAAAAAGTAATAAAAATAATTGCATATTTAACATATTTTTGAGAGTCCTCCTAGGTAAAATGAAATGAAAAATATTAGACTACTTAAAAGTCGATTTACGATTATATAACGTAGTATAGTTATTGTTATATTTGGAGCCGGTGTCAGCCACGGTGCCCTTACCTCAACAATCAAAAGAAAGAAGCGATACGACCCCTTGATTGTTCCAGTATATTATTGAATAAAAGGTAATTTGTTAAAAAGCATATTTGTTAAAGTATTCTCGTAGTGTTTTTTTATAGTTATACTGTAGGGTTTTCTTGGCTGACAGGCTTGCTATTTTCTAAAATATTAGAGATATCGCATTTTCTCACTACACATTTTCGTCTTATTTTTGTTTATATTAACTAATTTCATCGTTTAATTTCATATTTTTTCACTTTTTTACTTTTATATTTTTCTATAATAATTTCGCGAAGTCCTATTCAAACTCAAACTCAAATTCCTTTAGTCAATATAGAAGCATTACACTTACTTATTGATTGTCAAATAAACACTACCACCGGTTCGGAAAAAGGAACACCCTGACCTGAGAAGAACCGGCGAAAGAAACTCAGCGGGTCTTTTTTTTTTTGTTATTTTTTTTTGTCAAATTAATAAAATACATAGTAGTATATGATTAGAAATAGCCAGGAGGTGATCGTTTCATTCCCAAGGTGTGCTATCAAACATAAACTCGCTAATTGTATAGTAACCTTTTGCACACAAGCGTTCCTTAACAATTTTTTTAAATTTGGCAACAGAAGCATTTTGAACGCTTTCTGGGATCCTGTTGTAGAAGCGTATACATTGCCCCACAAAAGAGTTACTGACTCTATGCAGTCGAGTAACAGGAGTAACAAGATTGTGTTTGTTCCTTGTACCAATGTTATGAGAATCACATTTTCTCATAAAAACATTAATATTTTTCCGTACATACAAAACATTACAAAATATGTATTGAGAAGCAACAGTCAATATCTTAATTTCTTTAAATCTATACCTTAATGATTCCTTGGCTCCTAGGTTATAGATTGCGCGAATAGCCCTCTTCTGCAGCACAAATATAGTTTGGATAGCGGCTGCGTTACCCCAAAGCATAATACCGTAGGACATTATACTGTGAAAGTAACTAAAATATACTAGTCGAGCCGTATCAACATCAGTAAATAATCTAATTTTTTTGACCGCAAATGCCGCAGAACTCAGTTTACCCGCCAATCCGTTTATATGGGGGAGCCACTGTAACTTGGCATCAAGAGTAAGTCCAAGAAATTCAGTTGTTTCAACTGGATCCATCGATTCCCCATTGATAAGTACATCGGGTTTTACATTTTGCACATTTGGTGTGCTAAATTTTACAATTTTAGTTTTTTAATTATTCAGTCTAAGATTATTTACGCTAAACCAATGTACTATATCGGACATAGCATTGTTTACATCGTCATACTGAACCTGTTTCCTATTAATTTTAAAAACCAAAGAGGTATCATCAGCAAACAATACTATATCATGTTTGTTCCCAACAAGAAAGGGCAAGTCATTTATGTATATGAGGAATAGAAAAGGTCCAAGTATTGATCCTTGTGGGACCCCCATACCAACTTAGACCCCAGGAGACCTTGTCCCTTTAACGTCAACCCTCTGAATTCTATTGTTAAGATAGGAAGACAGAAGGTCGAGTGCACATTCTCTAATTCCATAGTGATATAGTTTCCTGACCAGAGTTTCATGCTGAACACAATCAAAGGCTTTGGATAAGTCGCAGAAAATCCTTTACGTAGTATTAAATATTTTCATATAAAATTTTTGTTCGATTTTGACCGCTTGTTTTCGTGAATCCTACTCGGATCCACCCCCAGATCATCGCCCCGTACTCGTTTTCTCGATTTCCACTCGGGAAATCGGAAAAGACACCCACCCTCAAAACCGAGGTTTTACTTTTAAAATAATATTAATAATAATGTCAGTTTAAATCTACCAGAATCAGATGAAAACATAAACAAATTAATCATTAGTGAAAAAGACATATAAAATATACTAAATAAATTACATTACCGGCCAATATCAATAATTAACACAATCAGCAAAGTATTTGAAAAAGTTATACATAAAAATATTGCGTCACTAATTTACAAGTCAATACCCCCATGGGTATTTACAGCTAGGTTACAGCAACATGGGTTTGTTAATAACAGATCAACTATAAGTAATTTATCAACATTCACTAATTACGTAATTATGTCTATGGATCAAAAACAACAGGTTGACGTGGTATACACAGCTTTTGAAAAGGCTTTTGACCGAGTAGATCACATCATCCTATTGCAAAAGCTACAAGCACTTGGTATTAGAGGAGACTTACATAGATGGTTTTATTCGTATATAACTAAAAGAATGCAAGCTGTCGTATTAGGTGGTGCGAGAAGTAATTACACAGAAATCACATCTGGCGTACCCCAAGGTTCTATCTTAGGACCACTACTTCATAACGCCTACCTATATGACATTTCATACTGCTTTAAATCCGCGAAATTTCTCATGTTTGCAGATGATAAAAAAATATTTTTATCTATTAAAAATATTGATGATTGTAATAAAGTACAAAGTGATTTAGATAACCTAGTTAAATATTATAAACTTAATAAAATAACCGTAAATATAAATAAATGCCGACAAATAACATTTACACGTAAGACAAAAACTATAAACTACTCGTATAATTTCGGGCATTAAATCGGGCAACCTCAAGTTCGGCTACGTTAAAAGCCTTAAGGAATCGGCTGCTGCCCTACAGGCGATAGTCGAGGTCCTCTCTTCCCGCACTGAGGCGGAAGAGACACGGCGTCTGCAGGCGGACAACAACCGCCTTCGCCGAGAGGTCGAAAACCTTAAAGTCGACCTGAAGGCTCACAGGAGGGAGTTCGCCGACATGAGGGTGACCATGACGGCTTCGAGTGGGCCTTCTGCGGTCACGCTATCCAGCGTTGCAATGATCGATGAACTGAAAGAGTTCATCACGATCTCGATCGGAGCGATGCTGGACGCTAGACTTCCTTCCCTGAGAGTAAGCAGCCCACCAGTTACAACCGACGAGCTGGACGCACTGAGACCCTTGATGCCACCCACGGCTTCTGCTCCCAAAAAGCAGAAGCCGGCCAAAACCAATAGGAAAACTCTAGCTGCAACGGTACCACCGGCACCTAGGACGCTTGCCCCTCCAGCTCAGGCACGTACGGGACAGGAGGAAAGTTGGGCCACGGTTGTCAGGAAAGGGAAAAATAAGAAACCTTCCCCACCAGTCGCAAGGAAACCCACAATCACCCCGGCGATGGCTCCGAAGAAGGGCAAAATTTCCATGCCCCGCACCGCTGCCGTCATCATCTCTCTGCAGCCTGAGGCAGAGGAGAAGGGAGTGACGTACGCTCAGGTGCTAGAGAAGGCCGAGCAAAGCGTCGACCTGGCGCAGCTGGGCATAGGGGAGAGCATCAAGATCCGCCGCGCTGCCACCGGTGCTAGGATATTGGCATTGCCGAAGTCGCAGAGCCAGGAACAGGCTGGGCGACTGGCGGAAAAGCTCCGCGTCGCCTTGGATGGAGTGGCCAACGTCGTTCTACCCCTGAGGATGACTGAGTTGAGGATCACGGGGCTAGACGACTCCGTCACAAAGGCCAAGCTGGCTGCATCCATTGCCAGGGTTGGTAACTGCCCCGTTGACTCTGTCCGGGTCGGGTCTGTCGGTATTGGTCCTGCGGAAGTGGGCATGACTACTGTGAGGTGCCCAACGGTGGCGGCTAAGACCCTGGTCAACAACGGCAGGCTTCTAGTGGGATGGAGCTCCTCTAGGGGCAGGGTTCTGGAGCAGCAACCTCTTCGCTGCTTCCGGTGCAAAGGTCGGGGAACTCTTTCCCCAACCAGGCGAGCATGTCCCTCCGCAGATGGCACCCCGCTCCGTGATCGAAGACGCAGTGGCTCCACCACTGATCACGGAGCGGGAGATGGAGATGGCCCTCAGTCGTCTGAGGGCCAGAAACACGGCGCCGGGCCCGGACGGGGTTCCAGGGCGTATTCTATGCGGCGCCCTGGAATTCCTAGGTGCAAAGCTTCGGGAGCTGTTCGACATATGTCTGTGCAGCGGGCAGTTTCCGAAGCCTTGAAAGGAAGGAAAGTTGGTCCTGTTGCCGAAGGAAGGTCGGCCGCTGGATTCCTCTTCGGCATACAGGCCAATAATGCTGCTGAACGAGACCGGAAAACTCTTCGAGAAGATTCTCGCAGCCCGTCTCGTTCAGCACCTCGAGGACGTCGGTCCGGGCCTTTCAGAGGCTCAGTTCGGGTTCAGGGCGGGCCGGTCGACGGTCGACGCTCTGGACGCCCTGAAGGTTCGGACGACGGAAGCGATGGCCCGGGGGCAGGTCGTCCTGGCGGTGTCACTTGACGTGGCGAACGCCTTCAACAGTCTCCCTTTCGAGACGATACGGGAGGCACTCTGATACCACGGGGTGCCGACCTATCTGAGGAGGCTGCTGGAGGCGTACCTCCTGGACAGGTAGGTCCTGGGCGGGGGTCGACGGGAGGTTGGTCCGGCGTCGAGTGGTCTGCGGCGTTCCACAGGGGTCGGTTCTCGGCCCAATCCTGTGGAACGTCGGTTTCGACTGGCTCCTGCGAGCTCCCGTCCTTCCCGGGATGGGGGTGTTGTGATACGCCGATGACACCCTCGTCACGGCGACTGGGCGGGACTTTCGGGAGGCGGCTCGCCTCGCCGAGGTCGAAACGGCTCTCACCGTGGACCGTATGGGAATGCTGGGCCTGAGGGTCTTCATAACCAAAACGGAGGCCCTCCTATTCCACGGTCCACGGAGGGGACCCCCACGAGGGACGGTGATTAAGGTGCAGGCCCAGATGAAGTATCTGGGCCTCGTCCTGAACGGTCGATGGAGCTTCGGGCAGCATTTTGTGCATCTCGGCCCGAGGCTCATGAACGCCACCGCCGCTCTCGGCCGCCTCCTTCCGAATGTAGGTGGGCCGGGATCGCTATGCCGGCATCTGTACGCCGGTGTAGTGAGGTCGATTGCGCTGTACGGTGCCCCGATCTGTGTCGACGCCCTTACCGCTGACAATCGGGCCCTGCTGCGGAAGCCGCAGAGGGTCATAGCGGTGAGAGGCATCAGAGGGTACCGTACGGTGTCGTGGACTGCGGCGACACTTCTCGCGGGTGATCCGCCCTGGGAGCTCCAGGCGGAGGTGCTCGCGGAGGTGTACCGGTTCCGGGTCGAGGCGAGGAACCGCGGCGGCCGTCCAGTGTCGGCGGAAATCGGGCGGATCAGGGCTCTAGCCCAGCAGGCCCTGATCGCCCGAAGGCAGAAGGACCTGGGGTCACCCACGGCGGGCCTGGCGACAGTGGAGGCGATCCGTCCCCACTTGAGTCACTGGGTCGCGAGGAAGAAGGGCACGCTCACCTTCAGGATGACGCAGGTGCTTACCGGGCACGGATGCTTCGGTAAGTACCTGCACGGAATAGCGCGGCGGGAGGCGTCACCCTCCTGCCACTAGTGTGGTGCGCCAGTCGACACGGCGCACCACACCCTGAGTGAGTGTACCGCGTGGGGGTCCCAGAGGCACTCCTTGGCGGCGTCTATGGGCGCAGACCTCTTGCTGTCGAACATCATCAACGAAATGCTCGGCAGCGAGACGTGTTGGTTGGAGATGCGCTCCTTCTGCGAAAACGTGACGTCGCAGAAGGAAACCGCGGAGCGGGAGCGGGAAGAGGACGCCGCTGCAGACCCGCTCCGCCGTAGACGACCGGGGAGGAGGAAAAGGCGCTACGCGCACCTTTTCCCCCCGCGTCAATAGGCGCCGCAGGGACCAGGGGGGGTCTCAGTACCCCGGGAATCACCCCCTTCGTGTTATAGGCCCGCATAGGTGGGCCGAGCGTCAGGGCGTCACGGTACTCAGTGGGTAAACCCGGAGGACCTGGGCGCACTCGGCGGCCAGGAAACCGGGGAGTCCCACACACCCCCCCACTTTACATCACGTGAGGGAAGCGCGTAAAGCGTTTTTCCAGCGAGAAAAAAAAAGGATTTTCTTGGCTGACACCGACTCCAAATATTTGCTATATTTGGAGTCGGTGTCAGCCGGTGTAATCATAACTACATTATATAATCGTAAATCGACTTTTAAGTAGTCTAATACTTTTCATTTCATTTTACTTAGGAGGACTCTAAAAATTATGTTGAATACGCAATTATTTTTATTACTTTTAAGTGCATATTCATTTGTTTTAAAATAGTGTTTTGTTTGAAGTCGGTTTTTCTTTTTGTTAAAATTTTATTTATTTTTTGATTTTAAGTGAAGCTGATGTTGACTAACTAATTTTTCATAATATGGATAGATTAAGCGTTCCGTTTATATGAATCAGAAACTACTTCCAGGACAATTTCAAAGGACACATGCGAATAAAGTCTATTTTTAGACTTTCGAAAATGCGGCTTTCATACGTCATGCGGCATAAACTACAAGGATCCCTCGAAAGAGCTGTAATCGACCTCGACAAAAAAACTTTGAAAAAGAGCTAATATATGTCGTACATCATATGACATCACATCACACACACAAAATTTGATTAAAGATTGTAAGAAATTCTACTCCATATCGCACCCTAATTGTGAGCCGTATAGGAGTTCCATCACTACATAGTATAAAACAAAGTCGCTTTCTCTGTCCCTATATCTTTTTAAACTACGCAACGCATTAAAAGATTCGACCGAGTATCGCTAACGTGCTCCTCAGAATTGTTCCGTTCCCTTCCGTTCCATTACTTTGTCATGGATCCTATGCTCAGAACCTTACCAAACTTTCACCAAACTACCCTTGAAGTATATATTTTATAATAAAAAAAGAATCATCAAAATTGCTTAACACGATTTTCACTTATTCACCTATTTGTCGCGCAATTTAAGACTTATGTCGTTTTCATACGGATACCATCATCAGAAAAAAAAATGGGACCCCACGGGAAGCACTACCTTTCAAACAAAAAAAAAATATCAAAATCGGTCCACCTAGTGAAAAGTTATGAGGTAACAAACGTAAAAAAAAAAAAATACAGACAGTAGGTAGTTTAATGATTGACAATTGTTGTAAATAAGTATGATTCCATTTTTAAATACGCCGGAAATACCAAGATAGGTAAACAGTTCATATTAGTTTTTGTGTCAAGTTCACACCATTTACCTAGTCAATAAATTGGTTGCTTAAACGAATGAAATGTCTTGGTATTTTTGCCTGTCCTAAGCCAGGATTAAAGTATGAAGGGAATTGGATCATTTTTGTTTATCTAAGGTAGCCTGCTTTCCTGTTAACACGCGGCGGCGCGCGGCGTTTGGATGTAGGTAAACTACCGCGCGATAACTAAATGTACCTACCTATATAACTGTTTTGTGTCGATAACGCAGCTAGGGTGTTCACACGATGCGTAATTAATTACATAACTTTTGGTTATATTAATTTTTATTTTGTCATATATGATCGTCAAATATCACGTCCTCAAGTATCGATAGTAATTCACCAGTCACCCTATATTATAATATATACATGTAATACACAATATAAATATTTACACTTTAAAATCATATAAATAATTAAAATATATTATAAGCCAAGTTTATTGCGGGTAGTTGGCGTACCTTCCGACTCGTATAAAAACGACCGCTCGATAGACTGCAGGTCACTTTCTCATCAGTCGTCGGTCGGTAAGAGTGTCGGTACTTTCAGTACACAGCAAGTAAGACCGTTTATTTATAATTGTGGTTTTGTGTTTATTTATGTGTTTGTCTTATCTGAAATTAACGGTTGTTTGTGATTGCTCAATGTTTTGAATTACTGTTAAAAATTAAGATTATTTTCAAACAAATTAGCTATAGGTTGTTTCAATTGTTTTTTTTTTAAATTATTTTTCCTTCTGATTGCTAAAATCAGAAGTGGGATTCAACTTATTTGCCCACAATTAATAGCCTTGATACCTCTCAAACAACCGTTAATTTCAATTTAGAATGCCACGTAATCACGGCAAGAACGTAGGCATATTTTACATCGCCTCACGACAGAATACGTTCATGCCATGATAGATCCCATTCACGTTAACATCATAGTAAAAATATGTTGGAGTGGCGCCGTGATAGGACTCATTCGCGTTCACGTAACGATAGAACTCGTTCACGGTCACGGTATAAAATAAATCGTTCACATTAGCGTTCACGGTCATGGCATAGAATAAATCGTTTGCATTCGCGTCGTGATAGGAATCGCTCACGTTCACATAGCGATATAACTTGTTCGCGGTCACATTGCAATCGCTCACGTAATAAATATGATGATAACGCATGCAAGATCTAAGTTATGAACGATCTCCTGACGAGAATACTCGGTTGAGGGTCGAAATTACAACAATGATGGCTTGTCTTAGGGCATTAAAAATAAGTCTAAGGCTACGTCTATTCCGCGCGTTCGAACATATAGTGGGTTTTGGTGGTTGCGCTTGCGATGTCTTAGTGTCAGAACAAGTGCGTGTGAGATCGCCATCGCGAAGCCGGCCTACACGATTATTACGGCGTATAATTAGCGAAAGTCAGGTTAGGCCGAGTCACTAAAAAATTAGGGCTTTGGTTGACACACCTGAACCGCAGAATGAAAACAGAAACGATCGACTGGGAAGCTGAATTCCTGAACGCGAGGGCGCTAACTTCTTCCCCACAGTCGCTACGAGCTTCAGATTGTTGCTGATTCTTACGAGAAATCAACGCAAGCGGCTGCGGAATGCATGATTCCGTGGCAAGGAGAGTGGACTCCCGATGTGTGCTCCGCTATGTCTAATGGTGAATTAATTCATTTATTTCGGCATTTAGTTAATTCATCTATATGTGAGTTTTTGTGGACATGCCTATGCCGGGGCCTCTGTCTTCTATTACATTTAATTTGTAAATTTTTTTTGTGTGTGACAGATTTTTTTCCCTTATATACTTTTTTTATATGAGAATTGTTGTGATTTGTGTGTGTGCTCGGACACTGTCTTGTAGCTGCTCAGACATGTGGTCCTGGAGCTGTGTACACGTAGGGTCAGGGTCATGCCACGCGTTGGCCTCTGACGAGTCGTGGTGCGTGTGATATGTTATGCCTGCGAGGCATACACGTCTGTGTTTTTATTGTTGTTAGTTTGGATTGAAACATGCTTTTATGGGTACCGATTCACACATGCAAAGATATGTCTCATGTAAGTCCGCATAGACCTCTATCGAGCCATGAGGGGTCCATACCGCGTAATTAAAGTGTTACCAAGTGATCGATACGAACTAAAGTTATTAAATGAAGCTAAAGGCAAAACAACTCAGGCTGCAGCTCAGTATGTGGTACACTGGAAAGGCGAATGGTGTCCCGAGAGTTCTGCTACTTTTTTTTTATAGTAACTTTTTTTTTTTATTATTCTTTATTGCACAGATCAAACTTGTACAAAGGGCGGACTTAACACTATTACAGCATTTTCTGCCAGCCAACCCAGAATAGTGCAGGAGAGAAGTCAGTAGGGTGTGCACAGAAGTTAAAGAAAAATTGAAAATATATACAAAGCGATAGACCCCTATACATATATATAATAATAATACAGTAAATTAATTAAATCGATGTTATACATAATATAATATACATAAATATGCACAAACATATACATATATAAGTACATAAATATTTAACATATATACATAAATATATATAAAAGTAAAGTAAAGTAACAGCCTGTACATTTCCCACTGCTGAGATAAGGCCTCCTCTTCCATTAAGGAGAAGGTTTGAAACATATTCCACCACGCTGTTCCAATGCGGGTTATATATATAATATAACCCGCATTGGAACAGCGTGGTGGAATATGTTCCACCACGTCGAAACCGTCGTTCCACAGGATTGGGCCGAGAACCGACCCCTGTGGAACGCCGCAGACCACTCGACGCCGGACCAACCTCCCGTCGACCCCCGCCCAGGACCTCCCTGTCCAGGAGGTACGCCTCCAGCAGCCTCCTTTATATATATACATATAAGAATCCAATTATGAGAATGGTATTGATGAAAAGACATCACACAGTGTTGACAGACGACAGATAAAATTCTTTTACTTGGCGCTTGAAGGAATCGCGCGATGGAGCTCTACGAATAGAATCAGGCTAAGTGTTCCAAAGCCGGGCTGCAACTAGAGAGAAAGAGTTGGAAACAAAGCCAGATTTATGGGAAGGTATGAAAAGGGTAAGGAATTGAGAGGATCGTAAGGGCTTATTATGAGTAGAGGAAAGAAGAGAAAATTTAGAGGATAAGTAAGTGGGAGCATTAGGGTCGGTAAGAATGGAGTAGAAAAGACATAGAAGTCGAGTATATCTACGTTCCCGTATAGGAAGTCAGTGTAACTGTTTCCTAAAACGAGAAACGTGGTCGAATTTGCGTAAGCTAAAGATAAAGTGAATGCCAGTGTTAAGGAGACGATTAAGTTTATGCAGGTGTTCTTCCAACAGATCTAGATAGCAGGAGTCGCCGTAATCAAGAATTGGAACCAAGAGGGTAGTAACAAGCTGGATTTTAGTTTCCATGGGCAAAAAAATTTTTAAACGCATCATGGAATGCATAGTGGCGTAAAACTTACGAGAAACTTCTTTAATATGTTCCCCCCAAGTGAGTTTACTATCAATGATAATGCCGAGGTCTTTAACACTACTGCTGAACTCTATTGGTGTATTATTATATCTTAGTCTGGGCAGAGTCAGAACATCTAGCTTAGCTAACTGTCTTCTGCTGCCTATAATGATGGCTTGACACTTGACATTGGATGGATTGACAGTGATACCATATTTAGCGGACCAAAGAAAAATGCGGTGGAGATTATCATTTAGGGAGTTAATAGCCGCGGCAAGATCATTGACAGCAGAGTGTTCGTAGAGCTGCAAGTCATCGGCATACAGATGGTAGTGCGAAGTTAAAATTTTAGTGATGGCGTTTATAAAAACAGAAAATAACAGAGGAGATAATATGCCGCCTTGAGGAACGCCGGCACTCACTTCGCACCAATCAGATTGTAGCTGACCAATGCGTGTGGATTGCCGGCGCCCTCGAAGATAAGAAGAAAACCATTCAACAGTAGATTCTGACAAGTTAGCATGGGAAAGAAATGCAAGAAGGAGGTCATGGTCTACTGCATTGAAAGCATTGCTAAAGTCAATTAGCACGAGCACTGTGAGTTGCTGGTTTTCCATGGCAATACGAATATCGTCCGTGACCTTTAACAATGCTGTTGTTGTGCTGTGACCTGGGCGAAAGCCCGATTGGAGTGGATTGAATAAGTCGCATTTATGAAGGTAGCAAGAGATTTGTTGGTGTGCAATGGACTCCAGGATTTTGGATAAAAAGGGGAGAATTGTTATAGGACGAAAATGAGAAGGTAGCGAAGGATTTGATATTTTAGGGAGTGGGAGAACAAAAGCCTTGCGCCACATCTCAGAAAATGTACTCGTGGAAAAGGAGAAGTTTACGATATGAGTTATGGCGGGAATTAGAAAATTGAGGATAAGGGTAATCATAATTTGACTTACTCCATCGCAACCAACCGCCTTAGATTTGATCGAAAGAATGGTTTTCTTAACATCATTCTCCGTAATAGGAGAAAAGCTGAAAGGTGGGGAAGGGATTCTAGGCAAGCCATGTATTTCAGAAAGCGTTGAAAGTTTAGTTTGCAAGTCAAAATCAAAAATCAAAATCAAAGAATATTTTATTCAAGTGGGCTTTTACAAGCACTTTTGAATCGTCATTTAACAATTAAGTGAAGCTACCACCGGTTCGGAAAGTAGATTCTACCGAGAAGAACCGGCAAGAAACTCAGTAGTTACTCTTTTTCAACATTTAAAAAAATACAGTCATGTTAGTTGATTTTTAAGTTAATACAATTATTAAATTAATATATCCTGCCTGGAAGTCAACAGGTATTAATTCCACGCTTTTTCGAGTGTGAGAGTCGAGGACAGGAGGTGAAGAGAAGTGAAGATTGAGATTGTTTAAATCCAATTGAGATTGATCAGAGAAAGTTTGAGACTTGCCAATACCGAGGGTATTTAAAAATGTTAAAGCTTCCTCGGGAGAAGATTCACGTATTTTGTCAAAGATATATCGGCGTTTGAGCTTCCTACACAACTGATTGCAGCGATTCCTTGCAGCTTTATAAGCTGACCAGTTGAGAGCAGAACGGTCTCTCTTATACTTACGGAAGGCTTTATCTATCTTGACTCTCGCTTTTCTTAAATCGTCATTAAACCAAAGGTTTGAAATTTTTTTTATTTTAACAAGGCGTAGAGGCGAGTGTCGGTCGAATAATTCAATTAATTTAGAGCACAGAAAATGCAACTTCTCGTTAATTGACGACAACATCTGCGTCCAAGGAATAAGAGTAGCATCTTCCAATAACCTATCGGTAGCTTCGCAGCAGCAGCATCTTGGGTTTGGGCTTAGGTGATCTGAATTTAAAAGAGGCGAATATTAGGTCGTGGTGAGAGAATTCCGGCGCTGAAAACTGACCAAATTTAGAGACCAAGTCACCTTTAGACGTTATAATTAAGTCTAAGAGACTGTCGGGACCGTCGATTGGGTGGTGTGTTGCAGCAAGCGGTAAAACCTGGAGGTCAAAGGAGTCTAGTAAAAATCTGAGCTTAGACGACCGATAATTATTCTTGATCAGACAGGTGTTGATATCCCCCATTAGAATAAGATTAGTGTACTTAGGCATCAGATTCTCGAAGAGGGACTCAAGAGAAGAAAAATAATTCTGAATTCTGAAATCTTGGTGCCTACATCTATCTCGATGAATAAATATTCAGATGATGTGTTATACTGGGAAGTTGATTGACAGATAATTTTTAAGGGATGTGACTTTTTAAATATATTGCAACACCCCCACCAGTTTTTCCGATTCGATCATTCCTGATTAAGATGTAATTAGGTATAGAAAAAGAAGTAGAAAGAAGAGAAGGTTTTAACCAGGTCTCGGAAATAAGAACAGCATGAATGGATGCCTGGTTAAATGTAGAAAAGAGATCGGAAAAATGACTTGGAACACTTTGTGCATTGATGTGACAAATATTTAAATTCTGACGAAAATGTGAGAATTCATTAGACAGTAAATCTCCTAGTAATTGAAAATTATCATCAGTACTAAGAAAAGATATGTCGTCATCATCATCTCTTGCAGAATAAAATGATTCAGAGCTTGAATTCATAATGCGTATACAGAAAAATATAATATACTAAATAAAATGTATATTTATATAATAATATATAACGGAGAAGCATGTCCGAGCCGGTTTTTTAAAAACATGACGTCAGCATAGCTGACGTCACGAGTGTCAGAGTTTCGATCTTTAACCATCTTCGGTAGTATGAAATAAAACTCAGGAAATAATCCTCTCTGATTTATTCCAATATGAGACTGTCCGATCGCTCCGACGGCTCGACCAAGTCTGTCGATACCGGCGGGTGCTTGATCTTTTATAACAAAAATAGGGTATGGGTATGGGTTGACTTATTCACTCAACATAACAGCTGTTTACCAATACTAAAATATTTCAGACTAATTTAACATTTCAAAATTCACTACAAATTATTCATTTAACAAGCAAACAGTTTTAAATTATTAAAATAATAATTTCTGGACACGTGTTTTTCTTAAATTCGTGGTTTCGCTCCGACATATATTTATATATAACAAATATCTAAATATAATTATATGAAATCAAAGAATTAAAAAAAAAACTAAAATAAATTAAGTAAATTGACTATAATCATACACATTCTGTTGGCTCACAACAATTCACTTAAAATACGTAACTAATAAGAATTACTAAAATACATAAGCAAAAAAAATACAATGCACGTTAAGGTCTAGAAACCATGTATCTAAGTGAATTACAAAAAAGTTTGCTCATCCCAAAAACACAAAAGTTAAAATGGATTAATAATAATAATAGTTGTTTAATAATGATAAAAAGAAACAGATGTAAATAAGACTTTGTAAATAAAAAATTTCGTAATAAAGGTAAAAGTAGATATTAAAAAGAAAAAAAAATCCATCATGCACATGAAAGCTAAAATACAATCGTTTACCATAATGACATGACTATATAAAAAAAAGTAATTTTATCCATTTCATTGTAGCTAACGGATACAGATTGAGAAACATGTATCTAATATAAAATAAATAAAATGTAAAAAGGAACACTTCTAATGAAATTTGTTATCTATATCTATAGAGTAAGTGCGGCATATTTGGGATAAATGTTTGTTTTTTGCGAATATCTTTAAACAAGAAACAGTATAGTTCGAACAAGAATGCGTTAAATTATTTTTAATTTTCTAGATATCGAGCCATTCCACATTACCTGGAGTATCTCAAATATACCGACCTTCCTCAATCTATGAAAAAAAAAGTGTGCCAAAACACAACCACCAAGTCACTAGCAATTGACAGTTGGCTCAGATGTCAACTTGTCAAGTGTCGACCGTATGGAATTGATAAACAAATATACCCGATTTAACATGTAATTTGGATAAAGAATAAAAATATTGTAATTGCTACGGGTACACTAATAATAATTAAACGAAAAGAAAATATAGTATCATAATTACCCACAAGAATTGACCATTGTGGGACAATATAAACATCATTGTGATGGTAAAAAAACAATTAAGTGTAAGTGAACTTTAACTTAAGATAAGCATTGTGTAGATTTTAAATAAATTTCACACATATGCATATCAATCGCAAGTAATACGAAATATTATCGAAAGAATAGAGGAACTTCAAAATGTACTATGGGATGATAATAAATAAAATAAACGTCAGTAAAACCAAAACAAGATATAGAATACATAGGATAACAACATACTATTGCTTATTGACCAAATTTCGTCGCGTAAGTGGCCTTTTGCTGGCGTCAGGAAGAGCTGAAGGGCTGACTCGAGGCAACACAGAGCTGGCAGGCTTGTCAACGGACTGTGATGAAGGCGATGGACTGGGGAACATCTTCAGGCATTCATCGAAATCTTCCTGAGTTGTGACACGCCTGCGTTCATTATTTGGCAATTTGATATATATGTTTCCATTAAGGGTCCAGGTGTTAGTTATGCCAAATCTTTTTCTTGCTTTTGTGAAGAGAGATTGACGAACCTTAGTCAAGAATTCACTCAGCACAACTGGAGACGATTTCAATTTCTTTTTATTACTCCAAATGAGACTTTTAACTTTTAAGTCATTAAATCGAACAACAATGGGTCGAGGAGCCTTCTCAGACTTACTTCCTATACGATGGCAGTACTGGATCACACCTGGCTGAATATCAGGGATGCCCATCAACACTCGCATTGTTCCAAGGACAGTTGAAACCAAGTTCTCACCTTCAGCCTCCTGAATACCACCGAACAGCAGAGCATTTCTTCTAGAAGTGTTGTCGATGTCATCAATTTATGAAGATAAATTAGTGACAAGTGTCCTTAGGAGGTCCAAGATGTTCCACACTGAGGCCTTAAACTCTATAAACTCACTTGCAAGTTTATCAAGACTATTCCTGTTACCTTCAGTGCTACTTGTGGATTTCAGTTGTTTTTCGAATTCTGCGATCCTATTACGAAGCGATTCTGCTTTGTTTTTATGAACTTCCAGTATATCTTCCACTCTTGCCATTGTATTTAAGAATAAATAATGTTTTATTTGTGATGTGTAAAAAAATCCTTGGGAAAGTTTGTAGAGCCAACAGGTAAGTGTAATTATTATGCAATTAAAGACATAAGAACCACAATAACTTGTAAAGTAGCCTATATATGTCACTTATGTAAAATATTACTTTTTTAAACTGTAAAAATAAATTTAAACAAAAAAAAATAAAGAAAATTTTGGAGAGTGATTTTTTTAACAGTGTGCGATTTTTGACACCTACCGCCAAAAAAAAACTTTAAAAACGTACATCTATTATATAAAAGAACATTAATTGTTCGGAGCATCCAGTCTATATCTGTATTTTTTTGTTTTTGGTGGAGGGACATAGAGGTATTCCTCTTACAATAAGAAATAAAAATTACGAATACATGTGTCTTTTTACATTGTTGTTTACCATATTTGTAATGTGTAACATCTTATTTTCTATTTATTAATGAAATATATACATAAAAAAAAATATTGTAACAGCTTTTTATAGGAGGAAGATGTGTAGTGTATGACATATAAACCATTGTAGGGTATAAAGACAAGATGGTACAATAAAGCAGTTAGCAACCGACCGCAGTGTTTAATTGACGTATGCCACAGTATCGTGTGTGTGTGTGTGTAGTAGCTATTCGTATGGTGCGGGGATATCGCACAATATCCTTCGAGGCGGCGACCCTTCTGGCGTGCTTCCCGCCTCTGGATATCCTGGGGGAGAGGGACGCGAGGTTCTATGACCGAATTCGCGCCCTTCGTCAAAGTGGCGGAAGTGCGTCCTACCATGCCTTCGGAGCGCTCAGGCGACAGGAACACCGAAGGGCACTCACGACGTGGTGCGCCCGTCTTCTTGGAGATTGGTACGCGCATGAACCCGTCGTGAGTGCGATCCTGCCGGCCTTTGAGGCCTGGATGCGTAGGAAGCGACGAGTCACCTTCCGACTTACGCAGGTGTTGACCGGTCACGGTTGCTTTGGAGAGTACCTGTGTAAGATCGGACGCGAAACGACGGCGGTTTGTCACCACTGCGGGGCAGACCAAGATACTGCTCAGCATATGCTGGAGGCCTGTCCCGCGTGGACCGCGGAGAGACAGGTCTTGGTCCAGGAAATCCAGCGAAATTTCTCCCTGCGGTCAGTCATGTCGGCGATGCTACGCAGGGAATCGGCATGGGAGGCCGTAGTCTCCTTCTGTGAGACCGTCATGGTCCAGAAGGAGATTGCGGAGCGGTCTCGGGAGAGGACCGATCCCGCCCGGCGGAGACAACCCACGGGTCGTCCTCCCGGCCTCAAAGCCCCATTGCCCGGGGCGGAATAAATAGGGCATTTCCTCCAGCCGTGAGTGGGTGAGATGGGGGTCTCACGCATCCGTTTCATGCGGCCGATAGGAGGACGGCAGCCCGGTTATGGCCCTGGACTGCCGGGCACCAGTGAGGGGTGCGGGGAGGGCGAGACTATTCTTCGCCCTCCTGAGTCGTGCTCCGCCAGTGGACGTGCTGCAAAAGCGATCCCGCAGCCTCTCCGTTTTCCGTGCTGACGGCGGCCATCGCAGGGTTTTTAGTGAGCACAATCTCACATAACCCGACATCCCCCCCAGGAGTCGAGTATCTATGAAGATTTTCCCTGTGTGAAAAAAAAGGTCCGGGCACCCCACGACGGATAAGTGTGGACGTCATGAGAGTCGGCTCGGAAACAGGTGACGTAGCTGTCCGCTTCGGTTGCCTGACAGCCTCTAAGACACATGAGATTGTCATATATGAAGATAGGCGGGAAGACCTAGGGTTCTTAAAACCTGAGGCCACATCATCTCTTCCCCTTGCGGAGCCCTCTACCATAGAGTACCCTCTAAGTGGTTCCGAACGACTACAGCAGAAGCTGGCGGCACAGAGATCTGCCCAAACTTTACACACCCGTAGAGAGCCGTGCCCCCCAGTACGAGAAATGGCTCTGGCAAAAAAAATCAAAAGTCAGTCAAAATCGCCCCAACCTACCCCCGGGCCGTCGACCTCAACAGAGCAAGCGCTGGCGATTAGGAAATTCCTTAGATCTGACGACCTAAAAAAACCTAAAACGTCACGCTCAGGTTCGACAACGGTCGACTGGGGACAAGTTTCACCAACAAAGCTGAGACCAGCGTCAAACCCACGAGACCACGCAGTGAACGCATTCATAGAGTTCCAGGCAATAATGAGAGCAACTCGCGAAGTTCACTCGGCCACCTGCAATAGGATAATGCAGACCTACCAGCGAGCAAACGAAAAAATGGTGGAAGTGGAGCTCAATGAAGCAGAGGCGGCCATATACAACAACGACACATCCCAGATCATCAGAGGGAAAATGTCGGGGTGGTACATGGCTGCTTACAGCACTGCCTGTGGCTTCGTGGGCCTGGTCGAGGCGGAGGGGCGAGGAGATTCTCCTATCAAGTTCCTCACACCACCTGAAAACCCAATCGTTGTGGTCGCCAGATGCACGAGGATAATGCTAGATGATAAGATACTAGGGATGGCTAAGTCCATCTCAACAGGTTCTGGAGTCGAAGCACCCCTCGTGGACGGGGCACTACCGCGATTATCTTGTATCAATGGGGTACCGGGATGCGGAAAGACAACTCACATTGTCAGGAACTTCGACGAGCGCTCTGACATCATAGCCACCACCACCTTAGAAGCCGCCAAAGATCTTCGACAACATCTAACACACCGATTTGGCCCCAAAGCCAAATCAAGGGTAAGAGCCATGTCTTCAATCCTCGCTAATGGTCTTCATAAGGACATTAAGTGCGATCGCTTAACGGTCGACGAAGCCCTCATGAACCACTTTGGAACCATAGTTATGTCGGCCCGCATAACAGAAGTTAAGGAAGTGATACTCGTCGGAGACATTAACCAGTTGCCTTATATCGACAGAGAAAATCTGTTCGATATTAGGTATTGCCGATCAAACCTGACCACTACCATCACTTGTGAGTTTGTGAGTCTTGCACATACCGATGCCCCATGGATGTCGCATATGCCATCAGCGACGTATACAGAGCCATATACTCCGCAAATCCCATCGTCCACTCCCTAAAAATGGAGAGGTTCACTGGCGCGAAAATACCATCCAACCTATCCCGAACCCTATACCTGGTCCACATCCAGGAGGAAAAGAAGCTCCTGGTGGACCAGGGATATGGCAAAGGTGAAGGTTCTCGCGTCATGACCATTCATGAGGCACAGGGACAGACTTACGAGAAAGTAATCATCCTCCGAACCAAACGCGCGAGGCACATTACATCAAAGTGTGCCTCATGCTGTGGTAGCCATAGCCAGGCACAACAATACCTGTGATTACTGCATGGATGACTGTGACGACGCAATCGGCAACTTCATCAGCCGAACGATTAGATTTTCAACCAAAACCGTCTTGTAACACAGCTTAAAAATTTATTTTCATCATTTTCATCACATCATCGCTGAGGCTGTGCTCAAGCTGATCCGTGACGGGGCAGGGTCCGCTGTTCCATAATGTATGTTTTAAGGTCGATTAAGTTAAAAGAATTTGTATAAATACTATAATAAATATACATGGTTATGATTAATAATAAGATATACGTACAATTAAATCTTAAATAAATAAATGTAATTACTTACCGATAAGAAACACACACCATAAACATATGTTAACAATAAAAAAATAAAAATAATATATATGTATACATAAAATATCTATATTTATTCATTTATTTATTTATTTATTTATTTAATATTTGGGAAACAAACAGATACAAAATATAATCTAATTACATAATACAGTTTAGATATCACATTATCCAGCGAAGTTTCCACCGATTGATAAAACATAAAATGCACTCAAATATTTTAACACAATAAGAAAAAAAAAATTATTTGACAATATTAAAAGTATATAGTTAAGTTAATTTAAGAAGGTTACAAATTTTATCTTTAAATTTAATTAAAGATAAATGAAATATATCAATGTTCCCAAAATGCTTATTATATTCGCGACAAGCTCTGATTAGAAAACAGTTAGCATTATGTGATGAATGACAAGTGGAAGTATAAAAACATAGCGGTTGACGAGCGTTGGATCGTGGGCAGTTCAGAGACAGCTTGCTTAGTAGAAAAGGGGAATCAATAATATTATTAATAATTTTATATAAGAAAACTTGGTCTCTCATAGATCGGCGTTTTGAGAGAGATAATAAAGGTACAATCGCTAGATTTAAAAGACAAATATTTTAAAAATTTGTTTTGGATCTTCTCAATTTCATTTATATGAATATTGTAGTGAGGATTCCATACCGTAGATGCATACTCCAGTATAGAACGAACGTAAGCGTTATAAAGCAGGTTAATAGTAGAAGTATTTTTAAATTCAGATCCTGTTCTCATGATAAATCCTAGCATGCGATAGGCTTTTGATGAAATGCTTCTAATATGAGAACCAAAAGAAAGCTTGCTATCCAGTGTCACGCCTAAGTCTCTCACCTCGGTCTTCCTTGATATGTCGTTATTATTGATAGTATATTTATAAAGCAAACTTTTACGCTTACGAGAAAAAGAAATTATAGCACATTTGTTTATGTTAAGATGAAGAGAATTTAATTTGCAGTATGTCTCTAACCTATTTAAGATTGTAGATCATGACAATCATCTAAAGATTTAATAGATTTGAAAATTTTTGTGTCATCAGAATATAGAAGAAAAAGACACAAATACATTATTTATGTCATTTATAAATATATTGAACAGTAAAGGACCGAGGTGAGAGCCCTGAGGAACACCTGAACTTGTCGGTATAAAAGATGACAGATAACCCTTAATAGAGACAGCCTGACTACGGTTGCGAAGATATGAATCCAACCATCTGAGCAGGTCGCCGTGTATACCGAAACCTTCAAGTTTGTAAATAAGTATATTGTGAGACACTTTATCGAAGGCTTTGGAGTAATCGGTATACACGACATCCACCTGATGTCCTTGATCCATGGAATTAGAAACCCGATGCAAAATTCACATAAGTTTGTTTCCGTCGACCTTTTATTGATGAAACCATGTTGCTCATTTATTGAGTAGGGACGTATAATAGGGCAGTGTTGGGCAAATTTTAATTGCAATTAAAATTAAAGATTAACAATTAATTAATTGTTAATTGTTACTACTACAGTTAACAATTAATCAATTGTAATTGTGGAAAATCACAACTAACAATTATTTAATTGTTAACTGTATTAGTAACAATTAACAATTAATTAATTTTTAATTGTTTTGTTAATTTTAATTAAAAATAACAATTAAAAATAGCGCTGTAAAATATAAAGACTTGAGCGAAAACGACGACTTGAAATGTTTTTGTTTTATACCTACGCTGAAGAAATATTTATCAATGCAACTTTATATTATATAATATAAAAATAAACACTTTTTTTCTGTGGAAAGAGACATTTAGAAAAAATAAGCTTAAAACTTAGAGTCTTTGACCACATTTTTATTCGTCTGAAGTCTAATACTTATAGCTTAATTTTCCTAAAAATTTACTAATTACATTTTGATGTATAAAGTTAATTGTTAGTTTTAATTGTTTTATAAAACAACTAAAAAAGTTAATTGCAATTATTTTAATTGTAAGTTGCAATTGACATACGTTAATCAAATTAATTTAATTGCAAGGTGCAATTAAAAGTGTAATTGCGATTAATTTAATTGTAATTAATTTAATTGCAATTACTTTTTTAGTCAATTAATAAAATAATTAACAATTGCTTGATTAATGCCCAACACTGTAATAGGGAATATTGTGTCGTAAATTATTTTCTCAAACAACTTCGCAATGCAGCAAAGTTTGGATATGGGCCTATAATTTTTTATATCATGTTTGTTACCGGATTTTAAAATAGGTACAATGTAAGATTTTTTTCATAATGTTGGTAAACATCCGGTATGGAGAGACATGTTAAATAATAAAAATATCGGTAACGCTAATGAATTGCGAAATTGTTTAAGAAAACAGGGAGGTAATGCATCGGGGCCTTACGTGTATCGAGGTTTTTAAGATAATTCTTGACAATTGGTATTGAGAGTTTAATAGAGTGTAGATCCACGAAAGATCGACCCTACGGCGCCAATGAAACTGAACATCCTTCCGGTTCAAACACAGATTGAAAATAACTATTAAACATGTTGCTTATCTCCTCGCCATCAGATGACGATGTGTCTCCAAGAGTCATAATGTTTGGTAAATCGTTAGGACCTTCCTTTTTTGATTTTAAGAAGGACCAGAAATATTTGCTGTTACACTTAATTTCACATTCTGCGCGATCATTATAACAGTCTATTTCAACTATTCTCTGTCTATCTCTCAGAAGCAAAAATGTGTCATAATCCTTAAATCTAGAATAAATTTTCCATTTTCTATGATATTTTAATTTTTCATTAATTATTTTTATTAAAGGTTTGGTGTACCAAACAGGATATTTATGTGAGACATTGATTATTCTGGATGGTATATGTTGATCGATAATACTATAAACAATATTATAAAAAGTGGCTGTAGCAGTTTCAATATCAAGATTTGAAAAACGAAATTCCCAATCAATTTCATTAAGAGACTTGTTATTGGCTCATTATTGGCTTTATGAAAAAGACGGATTGAATGGGGAGAGTAACGCATTAATTTGGTATGTACTTTCAATGAAGTTATTTCTAGAGCCGGGTTGGAATTTGTCTTCATCGATTAGATGAAATGGACATTTAAAAACATTACAATTTCGATTACAAAAAATTAAGTCTAATAAACGATCAGTACAGTTCCTAGTGACATTATACTGCTTTAAATTTGAAAAAGACAGAAAATTATGTAATTTTTTTTAATAATGAGTCTCCGAGAGAATCGGACAACTCCATATAATCTTCTACCTGTATCCATTGCCCATTGCTTACATTAAAATCGCCCAGGATTAAATAAATATCGTTAGGTTTATCCAATAGTAATTTAGAGATTAAATCAAAAAAGTAATTTTCGGACTCTACTTGCTGCGGGCAGTGAGGAAAGTAACAATAGTAAATGTTTAGCAAGCGTGATTGTTGAAGACGAATAGTGACAACTACGGCTTTAGCTGCAAATTTATCAAAATTGATCTTTTCAAAACTGTGTACTTCAAATTCACGACGTAATGCAACTAGTACTCCGCCGCCCATTTTATCACCACGACCCTCATAGCAACTATGAGGTTGCATCGATATACAATATAACGATAGTCGAAAAGTTCAGAACTAAGCACCGAATCCAATAGCCAGGTTTCACTTAAACAGATAATGTCAAAATCGTTAAGAAGCAAACTTTTATAGAATAAGTTAGTTTTGGTGCGCAAACCACGAACATTTTGATATAATTTAAAATTATTATGATCCAATACGGTGACCGAAGATTATAAGCATAATTAATATTCACAAATATAAAAATAATAATAAACACGTTCATACACTGGTCAAGAAAATAAAGTTTGGTAATCGTCAGTTTGTAAAATAGTCGCAGTATTAAAGCATTTAGGGAAATTGATTTTAAATAAGATAAATTAATTAAGATTGAACATACAAAAATTGAATTGAATTGAAACATAATTAACGCCTATTTGATTTTTTTTAAATCATTGACATTCGCAATATGAATAACAGGGCTGGTGTCACCTTTTCTAACCATAATTGAACAATTTTTTACCCAAACATATTTAAATTTTTGCTCTTTAGATATAGTTTTAGCACGCTGTAGGAGCATTTTATTAAATTTAGTTAAATGGTCGTTAAAATAAATACGAGAGTCATTTATAGCAAAGCCCAGATCACTACATATTAACTTCAACTTTTTTAGGCAAGGCAAAAAATCGTCTTTTCTATAGCGCGCTTGCAAACGGATAACAATGGGTTTGGGTTTATTGACTTGACTATTAGATGCGACACGTGTTACAAAATCAATATCCGAGGGCTTCAAGTCGAAACCAGGCTTAATAGCTATTTCCTCTGTGAGGCGAAGAAGGTTCTCGCCCTTCTTTTCAGGAATACCAGAGATTTCGATGTTAGAGCGTCTCGCCCACTGATCCTTTGTATTTATATCCATTTCTATTTTTTCGGATACAGATTTCAAGTGTGCAACGCTGGTAACTAAAGCATGAAAGGCCTTAAAGTTTGTCTCCATTTGAAATATTTTATCATTAATTTTATTGTATTCGTCGTTGATAAAACCCATAGCTATTTTGATATCCTGTATTTCTTGTCTCAGTGAGGTAATTTCTTTAGAGATGCTGCTCAAATCCAGTTTCATTGCACTAAATTCCGATTTAATAATATTCTGTATATCCAGAGATAGAGACTGCCCGATCTGATCTTGTTTCGGCCGAACACGCAGGGTTATATTGTCGTCAGCCGAATCCTCTCTACTATCGCTGACGTCGCGAGCATTGCCACGAACAGGTGGTTATCTTTATTACGATAGTTCGGAACGCGGCATTTTTGTGAGCAATCGGGGCAAATCCATGATGATTTAAGATCGGATGACAATTTTCTTGTTCACTTTTTGAGGAAAAATACAGCGATAGTGAAAAGAAATCTGACAGAGTTTACAGTTCAATATGCTGGCTTGATCTGCTTCGGTAGAAGTACATCATCCAAATTTATTCATAGTTAATACTTCCTTTATAGGCGAAAGCCAAAAGTAATATGAAATAAAATCTTCTTTATATTATATTTTAAAATAAAAAAAAAGGAAAAAAAAGGAAAAAAAAATACATTTTTATCAGGAAGCGATCTCGTGCCCGTCTCGTCTCAACTGTTTAAAGCAACCATGTGTAATGAAGAGCTAAGCGCATATGTATCACATATGGTAAAAATAACTCTCAGTATAGTACGGAGTGTTTTAGAATATTGCAAAGCAGGTAAAGCGAATACAATAATATTACAAGCACCGACAATTAGGGTTTATATTATTAAATGTTCACCAGAAATACTATGATTCACTTTTATACACTTTACAAACGTTCAAACTCTTCACTGTAATAAGTACCAGTTTAATATGATAGACGCGCAGACACTTAAGCATTTAATTGAAGATTATTGTCATTAACACTTTTTCTTTGAGTACACATAGTTTTCAATTTTTCTCGAAAAAAGAGATCCACCTAAAGAGAGGACGAGATAACGTTTCTTGATAAACTTTGAACTATCACGAATTGAATTAGGGTAAATAATTATGGCAAACAAACGAGTAAATAAATATAAACAAATTAAATTGACGGAGTTGATGTTTACGAGTGCAGTAGCGACCTCTGACTGAAAATTATGTAAGACATATATATATGTAAGATATATATAAAAAGTATGTAAGACATCGGAGGCGGAGGAGATCTTCGCTGCTTTTCGATCTACAGTAGTTAATAAGCTGATATTTTAGAATAGTAACTACTGTAAATCTCTGTACATCAAAAATTGTCACAATAATATTAAATTAAATTAAAAAAAAGGCACGGGCAACTTTGAGCCCGTGGATGTGGCGTAAAATAAGAAAAAAAAAAACTGCACTTTGGCGGAATTTAACCTCCGGCATCGTGGTATCACACCGCGGAATTGTTGGTGGAGACTTTCCTTGGTCATCCAGAGTCGAGTTCGACGCGAAGAGAGCCTAAAAGATCAGCTTTCTCTTTCGCAATATGGGCCAATAACTTACCGTCCCTGTGCAGAGAATGAAAAGAAGGCTGACAGAAATTCCCTGAGACAGCCTTAGCGAGAGACCAGAACGCTCGTGTCCCTGAAGGGAGACGCACCAGTCTCTCGCCAATTCTGCCAATGTACTCCGTCTTCGCCCTAGCAATCACGTTTTTAGGGACCTAGAGGCAGAGCTATATTCCTTTTTAAATGCGCTGGTATTTACATCACGAGACGCAGATGCATTAGCCCAGGTTTGATAGCGTTCCCACTTTCGGCGTGATGCCGTTTTGCAGAAGCGACCAAACCAAGGCTGGGACTGGCCACCGATGGGTACTGCAGAGTAAGGAATAAATAGTTCCATACCCTGAAGCACCACATCGGCAACAGAGTCAACAGCAGCGTTCGGATCATCCGGCGAGAAACAAATCTGCCCCCATGGGTAAGATGCAAAAAAATACCGCATCCCATCCCAATCCTTTGACTTGTAGTGCCACACTCGGCGGCACCCAACGAAGCGAGGCCGTGAGTACCGCACAACTGGCACTGTACTCCGAATGAGACAGTGGTCCGACGAGCCTAGAGGCGGGTCGACGATAACCTGATAGCCATCCAGATGCGAAGTCAGCAGAAGGTCCAACAGGGAAGGTGTATGATCCTCCACATCCGGTATCCGCGTTGGCGAGTTGACCAGTTGTGTCAGATCATATGCTAGAGCGAAGTCCAGAATAGATCTACCCGCATGATCAGTGGTGCGTACTTTAATGCCCACCACGCTGAATGGCTCGGCCATTCAGCGTGGTGGGCATTAAAGTCACCCAGAATAATGATCTCTGCGGATGGAATCTGTAGCTATTTGGACGTGCTCAACCAGTCGGTCAGCTTCGGCATTACCGCTATGGGACCTATAAAGGCACGCATAGATTCGCGGATAGTCATCGTAGTCTACACGCAGCCAGATAATCGATAGGTCCTGTCCTTCAAGGCTGCCGAGGCGTCGAGAACAGATATAATCTCTGACGTTAACGCATACCCCAGCTCGTGGTACAAAGGAATGTTCCAATTTGTACCCAGGGTACGAAAGAAAAGTCGTATCGGCAGGAGAAGATATCTGGGTCTCGGTTAGAAAGAGCAAGGCCGGCTTCGCCGTTTCCAGATGGCAGTGAACGGCGTTGAGGTTGGAGTTCAGTCCCCTTATGTTGCAGAAGTCCAAAGCGAGGGTGGTAGGGGTTGCCTTATAATGCCTGCTCCGCTTGCCCCGAACAGTGGCGAGCGCAAAATTAGTCAGTCCTTCAATTATGTAGAAGTCTGCTACTGCTACTCGTTTTTTTTCATCTATGGTTTGCCTGACAGATAATATATTAAAGCATACGGTTAAGTTACGTAAGGTAATAATCATTACATATTCTACTTACCGTTTTAACAATTTACAACTTTCACATTAAACTCATTAACTTTTATGGTATATATATATTTGTATTTGTGTGTATTTTATTAGGGTAAACAAAAAAATAAATAATAATATTTAAAAATAATTCGCAGTAGGATACGTGACAGCGACGATCAACAGCCAGCGTGCGCGCCAGACTAACGCCTGTTAAACCGATAGGCGATACCTTGCATTCCTTCCCCCGGCTTCCCCCCACCGATTATTAGTAGTTAATGAAAAAACAATATTGCTTTTAGCTAATGGGTTCATAAATTATGTATGTATTTATATATTTAAATATGATATATTGTTATTGTATGTTTATTGTAGGTATATATAGGATCGAGGACGGTATTAGACGGATCGTCAGGAGGTCGGGCTTCCATTTTAAGAAACAACAATTTTAGGACGTTTGTACTAAATGTCTATAGTTGTGTGTCCTTATTTAAAGATGAAATAAAAATTCACTTACGGTAAAGCAATGACTTTATTACACACGAAAGTTCACAAGTTTAGGCACAAGCACAGTTAAGGTTTCACAAACACAAGCAAGTACATATAGTTTATAGGCACAGTTAAAGATGTCGGGAGCAGATACAGAAGAAAGTGGATGAAATAAATTATACAGTGAAATGATAAAGCGCGGTACGTATGCATAAGCTAGCATCGAGCGACGTGCGTTCGGCGTCGGAGCGTGATTTCGACTGGCTTCGGAGCGCGGTGGGCTCCTGCCCACTGCCCATCAGCTGAGGTGCGATATTGTTACCTTTTTTGCGTGTTTCCAGTGCACATTCGCCGGCCGGTAAATTGTCGTCTCGAATAACGGGAACTTTTTATATTTTAATTAATCAATCAAAGTATGTACATAATTATATTTAATGAAGTTAATGTAGGTAATTAATTTTTTATATATATAGATATATAAAATTAGTATATAATACATCATCAACATGACGGCAGTGACAAGTACTCCCATTATAAAATTGTATTAAAAATAAAAAAGACAATAGTTTGTTTATAAAAAGTGTTTAATAAACATATTTTTGTTACATTAACGCATACGCATATTAGTGAAGTGCATTAACATAAAATAAAAGTGTAAATTACAAATATATATTTACAAAGAACAGTGCGATAAAAAAGAACTGGACAATCAGCTGATCGTATGTACCCGCTAAAGTATAATCATTTGTTGTGCAAAAGACATTAGTTATATACATGTTAGCATATTTATTTTAATATGATAATATTTTATTGTTTTAATGTATTAAAGTATTATCAGCATAAATAATATTCGATTTAAATAGTTGTTACAAATTGCGTTGATTGTCAACATCCGGTTTTGACTAAACTAAATTGTTTTTTAAATAGATCGAAACCGGATGTTGCTACAGTCGGAGGAGGGGCGTGTAAACATTAAATACTAGGAGTAAGCCTAGAAATGATCATTCTTACTTTAATCGTCGAATTGGAAGGATCGTGAACCACTTCAGGAGAGATAAAGTATTGATTGTGAGGAGAGTTTTTGTATTATTCCAACATCGCAGAAGTGGGGATAGAACAAGATTACTTTAATTCGAATTCGGCCGTTAAGCCCGCTTACGTAAGTATCGCTTAATAAGTGTTTATTTTTATTTTATTTTATGCATAATTGGGTTTCTTTTTCCATATATTTAAATTTATGATTTTTTTGCATTTTTGTTGGTTTTTTTTTTGTGTTTGAAGTTTAAAATACTTTAAAATATAGTTGTAATATATCAATATATTTAAATCAGGTGAAATTTTCTTTACGAATATCTATAAAATATTATAAATACATATGTTATTTATAAGCTAACGTAATGTGTAAAATTGTATTTTCAACATTGATGCACCTTTAAAGGCTCAATATACTTTATTCTTTTAATTTAATAACTTAAAAATTTTTAATTTCTTATTTCTTTTCATCGAAACTAAAATTTTAAGCCTCAGATGGAGACCAAATTATTGCAAGAGAATGATGTTGACATACCAAGACGTTCGATGAGCATATGTGAAAGGAGACGTTCACGGAGCAAAAGTTACGTTTTCCTTATGGACGAAAACCAAAAAAATTACAAAATTTCACGGCCAAGAAAGAAAAATAGTCGACAAAACTGCGAAGGGTACCAGACGTTACCAAAAATATCGATACCACAGGTCTCGTGGCTTGAGCAAACTCAAACTCAAACTCAAACTCAAATTCCTTTATTCAATATAAAAGCATTACACTTACTTATTGATTGTCAAATAAACACTACCACCGGTTCGGAAAAAGGAACACCCTGACCTGAGAAGAACCGGCGAAAGAAACTCAGCGGGTCTTTTTTTCTGTTATTTTTTTTTTGTCAAATTTATAAGGTACATAGTAGTATATGATTAGAAATAGCCAGGAGGCGATCGTTTCATTCCCAAGGTGTGCTATCAAACATAAACTCGCTAATTGTATAGTAACCTTTTGCACACAAGCGTTCCTTAACAATTTTTTTAAATTTGGCAATAGAAGCATTTTGAACGCTTTCTGGGATCCTGTTGTAGAAGCGTATACATTGCCCCACAAAAGAGTTACTGACTCTATGCAGTCGAGTAACAGGAGTAACAAGATTGTGTTTGTTCCTTGTACCAATGTTATGAGAATCACATTTTCTCATAAAAACATTAATATTTTTCCGTACATACAAAACATTACAAAATATGTATTGAGAAGCAACAGTCAATATCTTAATTTCTTTAAATCTATGCCTTAATGATTCCTTGGCTCCTAGGTTATAGATTGCGCGAATAGCCCTCTTCTGCAGCACAAATATAGTTTGGATAGCGGCTGCGAGAGCGGCGGGAGAGCGGCTTGGAGCGGTGAGCATGAACAACGCCCAAGCTATTTAGTAAGACGTAGTCCTTCGGGCGGTGAGCATGAGCAACGCCCGAACGACTTTGTCGGGCATAGTCCCTCAGGCGGGGAGCATGAGCAACGCCTGAGGTACTTGGTTGAACGTGGTCCATCAGACGAAGAGCATGAGCAACGTCTGAGAGATCGCCAATATAGACAATCCCCCAGACGTGGTATTGAACGCGGGCATAGTTCTCGCATCTAATCTGAGAGATTTATGACGAGGGAGCGTGAAGATGAATTTGAACAACATCGCTCTTTTTCTAGACTTAATGACACCGATGACTCGAGTCTTGCGGAAAATATAAGATTTAAAAAAAAACGATCTAGATCACGGCATAATTTCCGTCGCGTGCATCGGAACTGGGAGAATTCTGATAGTGACAATCATTCTTACAAACATTCGACCAAACAAGGTAGAAATAAAAACAATCGAAGGCAATCTAATGGTATTGAAGATAATAGCAGTTCTGCCTCACGTATTTTTGAACAATTTATTGAAGCTCTGAAAGAGTATGAGTTTATAAGGTTCATAAAGGCACTGGAAGTTTATTGACTCATAACTTATCTTCCAAAAAAAATATAGAATTCAAGAAGAATACTCTAATGACACGCGCATTACCCGTGAAAGGACTCTGCTGTCGGCTACCACATAATGAGCGAATCCAAGTTCAGGGCATGATACAAGAAATGCTAGATTCAAATATTATTCACGAATCGTCATCACTATATGCTAGCCCAATTGTTTTGGTGAAAAAGAGGAGTGGGGAAAAAGACTATGCGTTGATTACAGAGCCTTGAGCCGGAAAACAGTGAAAGATCATTATCCAATGCCGCGTGTCGAAGATCAACTGGATCTCCTTGCCGGTCATATGTTCTTTACATCATTGGATCTCGCATCTGGATACTACAAAATACCAATATCTGAGGAATCTCGACCGAAAACAGCTTTTATAACACCCGATGGACAACTCGAGTATTTACGAATGCTGTTTGGACTAGTTAATGCGCCATCTGTGTTTCAGCGCACCATCAATAAAGTGTTAACGGATGCAGAAGTAAAATTAGCCATGATCTACATGGACGATATCCTTATTCCAGCTCACAACTTCGAAGAAGGAATGTCACGCCTACGAAAAGTATTAGAAGTTTTGTGTGAAGTCAAATGTAATTTCTTTTACAAAAAATTGACTTTTTAGGCTTCGAGGTGGGAAGTGATATCTTTTCGTGTTGATGCTCTAAGCCGTAACCCATTTGAAGCAGCAGCCGCTGAAGCACGTGTTTTGGATGTATTTCATATAGGAACGGATGATTGGCTCAGAACTGCTCGGATGGTGGATGAAAACATTTCAGCAATCGGGAACATTCTCGAGAATTCAAGCAAAAACGAAAGTATTGACGTGGCAAAGATTATAGACAGCTTCACTAAGTTTGTGAACATTGCTGCAGTGAGAAGTGCAAGCACAACAACTGCGGTGCGAACAATGAAAGATCACATAAGCTATTTTGGCGCACCGACAAGGCTTATTACAGACCGTGGCTCTTGCTTCACGAGTCTGGCCTTTAAGAAATTTATACAAGGTACTGGGATCAAGCACGTTTTAAACGCCGTTGCGGCGTCAGGATCAAGTGGCCAAGTCGAGGGATACAATAGGGCAATATTAGACGCGCTAGCTACAAAATCACATGGAAGAGATGAAATAGCATGGTATGAATTCGTGCCTGGAATCCAAATGGGACTTAATACAACGGTAAGTAGGACAACGCAGAAAAGTCCTTGTGACCTTCTTTTTGGTTATAAAGTTGTGAATATATCGATATTAAATGACGTACTGGAAGATATAAATGTGGTTGCGTCATCTGAAGAAGTGCAAAACATTAAGAGGGAGAGCGAAAACCGTGTAGAAGTACAACAAATGAAGGATGGAGGTCGTTTTGATGGAGAAAAGGAAACCGGCGCCGCATTATAGGGGAGTGGGGGACTTGGTGAGAGTTGAAAGAGTCATTAATAGTGGCAATGGAGAATCAAAAAACTTTTGGCTAAATACCAAGGGCCTTATAGCATTGAATTTTGCCGAATGATAGATTTTTCGTAGAAGACACTCCCATAACGAGGAGGCGAAAATCGCCGATATGAAACTGTTGTAGCGGTGGTTGGAATATCCCCCTGGTAAACTCTCGGCACTCAACTGGAGACTTCCACAGATGGTGAGGAGGACGATGGTAATACTGACGATAGTTAGAAATATAAAGAGTAAGATCTATTTGCCATAATTTCGCCTACTTAAATGAAGAAGTTATTGTTTAGTATTGTGTGGTAACGTATTCTTGTATTTTGTATTACCTACACATGCCTATATAATTTAATTCAGATTGTTTATATTTGTTGGTACGGGGACGTACCGGAAGTCTGATGGCCGAGCTGTTACCATATTTATTTTAATATGATAATATTTTATTGTTTTAATGTATTAAAGTATTATCAGCATAAATAATTCGATTTAAATAGTTGTTACAATTTGCGTTGATTGTCAACATCCGGTTTTGACTAAACTAAATTGTTTTTTAAATAGATCGAAACCGGATGTTGCTACAGTCGGAGGAGGGGCGTGTAAACATTAAATACTAGGAGTAAGCCTAGAAATGATCATTCTTACTTTAATCGTCGAATTGGAAGGATCGTGAACCATTTCAAGAGAGATAAAGTATTGATTGTGAGGAGAGTTTTTGTATTATTCCAACATACAGTAGTCATTAACTTAATTTTAATAATTAATCAGAAGGAATCTATTTGTAGCAAGTAAATATAGTGCGTGAAAGGATATTATTTGGATTAAATTATAAGTATTACAACAACAACAAAAACAACAACAACAGCTCCAAAATTCCCACTGCTGGGCTAAAGGCCTCCTCTCCCTTTGAGGAGAAGGTTTGGAACATATTCCACCACGCTGTTCCAATGCGGGTTGGTGGAATACACATATGGCAGAATTTCTATGAAATTTGTCACATGCAGGTTTCCTCACGATGTTTTCCTTCACCGCAGAGCACGAGATGAATTAAGACATGAAACAGTGGTGCTTGCCTGGGTTTGAACCCGCAATCATTGGTTAAGATGCACGCCTTCGAACCACTGGGCCATCTCGACTAATAAGTATTATAGTTAAAACTAATTTACAGCGATATCTGTTAGTAGTAGATACAGCTTACAATATTAGTATATCACATACTATGGCTAACAAGTGTTATCAATGTGGAAAATTCCTGTCACCAACAGATGGCGTGAAATGTTGCAAGTGTACTTCAGTATTCCATCGAGGATGTACTAACATAAGCCCTAGCTCTCGCATATCAGCCAAATGGTTCTGTCAAAGTTGTGCAGAAAATGGTAATACATTGAATCGTAAATCTGAGAGCAGTAAAACTAAGCCAACTACTTCCTCTGAGAGTCCTCTAAGCTTAAATGTAAATCCAGCGGAGGTATACCTTGATGCAGACATGGGAGAAACCAGCGCCGATAAACCCCTGGTGCAGGAAATAAGACTTCGTCGGCTCGTAATGGCGACATCTCGCCAAGAAATGGCGAAATTGAACTCAACTAAGAGTGAGTTCAATAATAGAATTAATAAAGTCGAGGAATGTATGACCGCCCTGGAGCAATAAGTTTCGAATCACAATCGTAACACAATTGTAAGTGGTAGTGCCACACTGCATACCTCTCGGTTGCAGTCGAATGGGCCGGCACGCCCGGGGAAGTACCACTCTCTCACTTAAAATCGGCGTAAAGTGGCAGCTATAGTACCGCGTTTCGTCCGGTAAGTGAGAGTTCCGGAGGCCCAATCCCTCTCCCCCCAAAACATGGTTGTGCAGAATTTGGTTAAATTACCCCAGGAGGGTACCATCAGCGTCTGCGGTGGAGAATCCCTCCCTGGGCATCCATGCTCAGGACGTACACCACCTGAGCAGGGATACCCAGGCTGCCCTCCGAATTCTGGGGGGGGGGGGCAATTTTGCGCTCGCCACTGTTCGGGGCAAGCGGAGCAGGCATCATAAGGCAACCCCTACCACCCTCGATGTGGACTTCAGCAACATAAGGGGAGTCAACTCCAATCTCAACGCCGTTCACTGCCATCTGGAAACGGCGAAGCTGGCCTTGCTCTTTCTAACCGAGACCCAGATATCTTCTCGTGCCGATTCGTCTTTTTTTTCTTACGCCGGGTACAAATTGGAGCATACTTTTGTACCACGAGCTGGGGTGTGCGTTTACGTCAGAGATGATATCTGCTCTTGACGCCTCGGCAGCCTTGAAGGGCACCTATCACTTATCTGGCTGCGCGTAGACTGCGAAGACCATCCGCGAATCTGCGCGTGTCTTTATAGGTCCCATAGCGGTAATGCCGAAACCGACCGACCGGTTGAGCACGTCCAATTGGCTACAGTTTCCGTGCTGCAGCAGACTCCATCCGCAGAGATCATTATTCTGGGCGATTTCAATGCCCATCATACAGAGTGGCTTGGATCACGCACCACTGATCATGCGAGTAGATCTGTTCTCGTTTTCGCTTTGGCATATGATTTCACATAACTGGTTACCTTGCCAACGCGAATACCGGACGTGGAGGATCATACACCTTCCCTGTTGGACCTTCTGCTGACTTCACATCCGGATGGCTATCAGATTGTCGTCGACCCGCCTCTGGGCTCGTCGGACCACTGTCTCGTCCGGCTTCCGTCGCGTGTGGCACTACAAGTCGATTGGGATGGGATGCGGTCCTTCTTTGCATCTTACCCATGGGGGCGGGTTTGTTTCTCGATGGATGATCCGAGCGTTGTTGCTGACTCTGTCGCCGATGTGGTGCTTCAGGGTATGGAACTTTTCATTCCATATTCTGCGGTGCCCATTGATGGCGAGTCCCAGCCCTGGTTTGGTCGTTTCTGTAAAACGGCTTCACGACGAAAATTGGAACGTTACCAAGACTGGGCTAACGCATCGGCATCTCGTGGTGCAAACACCAGCACATTCAGAAAGGAATATAACTCTGCTTCTAGGTCCTTCAAAAACGTGATTGCTCAGACGAAGTCGAAGTACATTGGCAGAATTGGCGAGAGACTGGTGCGCTGCCCTTCAGGAACACGTGCGTTCTGGTCTCTCGCCAAGGCTGTCCTAGGGAATTTCTCTCAGCCTTCCTTTCCATCTTTGCACAGGGACGGTTAGTCATTGGCCCATACCGCGAAGGAGAAGGCTTATCTTTTAGGGTCTCTCTTCGCGTCGAACTCGACTCTGGATGACCGAGGAAAGTCTCCACCATCAATCCCGCGGTGTGATACGACGATGCCGGAGGTTAAATTTCGGCAAAGTGCATTTCGGAAAGCACTTCTTTCCTTGGACATTCACAAGTCGAGTGGACCCGATGGCATCCCTCCAATAGTGCTACGGACATGTGCTCCCGAGTTGGCACCGGTCTTAACGCGTCTTTTCCGGCAATCCTACGCATTAGGTGTCGTCCCGAATTCCTGGAAGACAGCTTTGGTGCATTCGATCCCTAAAAAAGGCATCCGCTCAGATCCATCCAATTATAGGCCTATAGCCATCACCTCCTTGCTCTCCAAGACAATAGAGTCCCTTATAAACTGCCAGTTCCTGCGGTATCTAGAGGAGAACCAGCTGATTAGCGACCGCCAGTACGGTTTCCGTCGGGGTCGGTCGGCCGGTGATCTTCTAGTTTACCTTACTCATAGATGGGATGAAGCAGTTGAGAGCAAAGGTGAGGCATTAGCAGCCAGCTTGGACATAGCGAAGGCCTTCGATGGCGTGTGGCACAAAGCGCTTCTTTCGAAGCTTCCTTCCTATGGGCTTTTATTATTACCAGCTTTTTGGCAGATCGGAGCATTAAGGTCGTTGTCGATGTGCATGCTCCAACTTAAAATTCGTCAATGTTGGTGTTCCACAAGGCTGCGTTCTTTCACCCACTTTGTTTCTTCTGCATATCAATGGGTATATCAATGGCTTCGGCATATCCATGGGTAGTGACAGCTGTATTGTGTCTCTTCGGTTTATCCCCAAAATAAATTAATAAAACAAGCAATTTAAGTGAAAACAGTTTATAAAACGTGGTTTATGTGACAATTAACTATATGTAACTATATGTACTATATGTATATTAAATAAATTGCAATACTAAATATTATCCAGTTTATAACTAAAACAATTTGTGATTACATTGTGATTATTAGTGTTAATTTTTTACTATACCTTCACACATTGAAATAAAAAATATATTTATTCATATGAGTATTGAGAACGCAAGTGTATGAAGGACTATTATCGGATCAACGTTAAATAGTGATATCCGTTCAAGTGATTAATAAAAATAATAATAATAATAAAAAACTATATAAACTAATTTTAATTTAGTACTCATAGCGCCATCTAGTAATCATTTACCTTTATTATCATCGATGGCTAATAAATGCAACCAGTGCGGAAAATTCCTCTCCTCGGCAGATGGCGTTAAATGTACAATATGTGCGTCTATATTTCATCGATCATGCGGTGTCAATACTTCTACACATTCTCGCGCCCCCCCCCCCCAACTGGCTATGCCGAGGTTGCAAGGAAAACCCCGTAGCACAGGAAAAGAACTCGTTAATTGCAACTACCGGTGCTTATAGAACTTCCTCCGAATCTGGCTTACCTGGTCTGGATTTTGAAATGGCCGAAGATAATTTTTTGGATACGAACCCAGACAGTAGCGACCCGATTACTTTATTGATTAAATTACTCATAAATATACTCTATAAATTAAATTAGAACAGACCTGATTTCAGTTAGACAGGAAATGATTTCTTTTCCTCAAGAGCTCGTTTGTTTGAATTCTAATGTTACTGAGTTCAACAAGCGTATTGATGTCATAGAGGGACGTGTCTCTGCAATAGAAGAAAAGTTTTCCCCTACAAATCAGCACGAATGTGACTCAAAGTCCTATGAGTTGTTTACTCAGTTAAAACAGTAACTAAATGAACGCGAACAGGAAAATCTGATCAATGAAATAACCATAACAGGCGTACCCGAGAAGCATAATGAAAATTTAATGGATGTTACTTGTTTAGTATTAAAAAAATTGGCGTTACTTTAAATACCAATGACATTGTTAACGCAGAACGTATAGGGCGACAACGTGTGGCAGACAGCAGCAACCAATCGCGCACCATCATTGTACGTCTGGCGCGGCGATCGACTCGCGACGGGTTCGCCGCAGCATCGATACTAGCGGTATTGTGGATGGGAACGCATCTAGATTATATATTAATAAAAGGCTGACGCGAATGAATTATATACTTTTTAAGAAAGCCCGGGATCTCGGCAAACAAAATAGTTGGCGGTTTATCTGGACTCGATCTGGGCGTATATATGCCAGACAGCATCCAGGGGCACCAGCGCAACGAATTCGATCTGAACAGGACTTGGCAATTTTTAGTGGTTATCCTGTTTAAACATCAGCCATTTAAAGTTATTTTTTTTTATTTATAGCCCTAGTACTAGTAATATTTTTATTATTTAATACATTAATAATGGTGTAATGTCCCCTATTTATAAATTCTCGATAGTTTTTTATAGAAAAAAAATAATAATATATATAACTTAGCTCAAAAATAAATAAATACAGCTTTTGTAAAATATATTATAAAATACTATATAATGTTAAATATCATTTTCTTTTATACAATATTATATTATTAAGATATATATATAAAAATACAAACACTAATTCTCTATTTATCGTTATCTACTATAATGTATTGTGTGATATATTTGTTTTGAAAAATAACTTATATACATTTATTATACTTAACCATGTATATGTAGTTTACAAATTTACATATAGGTACGTAAGTGTGTTTATTTGTGAATGTGATTATATACATATATGTATGGATATATGCTATATAATGGTTAAAATACGCTGTGTTAAAGTTGGTTTTTTGAATCCTGGTTCACTTGGGACAAAACACGACGAATTTCTGGTGGTTATGGATCGCCATAATAATAATAATAATAATAATAATAATAATAATAATAAATATTCTTTATTGTACACCAATAATAAAAAACAAGGGTAATACCAATAAAAAATGGGTAAGATGTTGAGTAGATGTACAAAGGCGGTCTTATCGCTACGGTAGCAATTTCTTCCAGACAACCTTTGGGCATAGGACTGAAAAAATAAATGGAAGCGGTTTGGAGGCGTACAAAAGTTATAAATTAATTGACTAAAATATATTACATGCGAATCAATATATATCAATATGGAAAAAATATATAAATATATAATAATAGATATAAATGAAATATATACATACATACACATGCACATACATACACATACACATATATACATATACATATACATATACATATACATATACATATACATACATATTAACAAAAGTGTAAAATAAGTTATGACGTATTAAGCGACAAGTAATGTTCTTTTAAGTATTTTTTGAAACAGGTGTGGGATTGCGCTTTTCTAATGCTAATAGGAAGGGAGTTCCAAAGGCGTACTGCTTTTACTGTGAAGGAATTGGAATAGAAGGAAGATGAGTGAGAGGGGGTTTTTAAGGTAAGGGTATTGTTGGATCGGAGGGAACGTTCGTGGGTATCACAGAGGAACTCAAAGCGCTCTTTAAGGTAAAAAGGTGTGTCAGGATGAAAAAGTACACAGTAAAGTAAGGAAAGGATATGCGTATTCCTGCGAAAGCGAATTGGAAGCCACTTGAGCTTATTACGAAGTTCGGAGATGTGGTCATATTTGCGAAGACCAAATATGAACCGAATGCAAAGATTTTGAAGGCGCTCAAGTTTATTTAATTGCTCCTCTTTAAGATCGAGAAAGCAAGTAACAGCATAGTCAAGAATGGGTAATAGGAGAGTTTGTGCCAATGCAATTTTAGTAGGCAATGGAAGAAAATACTGCAGCCGGCGAAGAGAGCCCATGGCTGCATAATGTAGATATTATGACCATAAACGAAACTTGGCTCAAATAAGGTGAGGATGAGCGTGCTCCGACTGTACCAGGCTATCGTTTGCGACACGTACTGCGTCCGCCGGCTATACATAATCGACGGGGAGGTGTTGGATTTTATTTTAAGAAAGACTTAACTATACAAATATTGCCACACGTTAATTGCTCAAAAGTTGAGCAAATGTGGATTCAAGTCAAAATTGACACCAAGTCCGTTATTGTAGGCACTGCCTATCGACCTCCCTGGCTTAGGCCGGATATATTCTTTAACGCACTAACAGAAACGATTGCCTCTTTTACTTCCGGTGCCATTATTTTACTACTTGGGGACTTCAACATAAATATTCTGAATAAAAACGATAGATACTTACATTTGTTATATGACTTTTTAACTATCCATAATTTGACTCAATTTGTAAATTAGCCCACGCACTTTTATTATACCGTTTATATTAACTCCAACATAAAAAACTCGCAATTATTGTGGAATAATTTAAAAAAGCATATTAATTTTAAATCTACGAAAATTTGACCATTTAAATGATTCGACGAAAATTAACAATCATTTTCTTGCCATTCCGGGTAAATTATATGCCACTCTATCGACTATTGATTTTCATATGAAAAAAATATAAACTTAAATTAGCTTTACCTTGAAACCAGTAAATAGTTCTGATGTGCTTGACATAATAAAGTCCTTACATTCCAACGCAATAGGGATTGACGGTGTTTCTTTAGAAGTGTTATCGAATGCTGTTCCTGTTGTATTAAATACAATTACTGACATTGTAAATAAATCAATTCTAACCAATACATTTCCACTGCTCTGGCAAACTGCACTGGTAAAGCCAATTCCAAAAAAAGACAATGTAACTCGTTTTAATGATTTACGCCCCATTAGTATTTTGCCCTGTCTGTCCAAAATTCTAGAAAAGGTGGTTTTTAAACAGATGAACCAGTATGTCATTGATAAAGACATATTGCCGTCAAAACAATCCGGTTTTAGATCGAAACACAGCACTACTACAGCTCTGGCTGATGTTGTGGATGACATACTTGAAGCACAGGATGTTGGCAAAGGGACTATTTTAGTACTTTTAGATTTTTCTCGGCCCTTTGATAGCATTAATAGAGCTCTACTGTTTTCGAAATTAAAATATTATGGATTTAGCTTAGAAACTATCAAATGGTTCTTAAGTTACTTAGGCAATAGAAGTCAGATTGTTGAGACATCGCAAGAGGATGGCACTAAACAGTTTTCGTACTGCAATGCAGTAACCAGAGGTATTCCACAAGGATCTATCCTTGGGCCCCTCCTTTATGCCATGTATAGTGCAGATGTAGTCAAAACCATACAAAATTGCAACTACCACATGTTTGCTGATGACATACAAATATATATCTCATTCAAACCTGATAATATGAATTCGGTCGTCAAAAAACTAAATGACGATTTAGAACGCATCGCAAACTGGTCAGAATCACACACACTAACTCTGAATGCCAGTAAAACGAAATACATGACATTAGGTACGATTAATTTCATTAACAGAATTTCACATAGGGATGTAGCAATATGTATCAAGGGTGAACGAATTGATAGAGTTACGGAGGCGCGAAATCTAGGACTACTTATAGATGAAAATCTAAGATTTCATAAACACTACGTTAGTGTTGTAAAAAATTGTTTTTACCGTCTAAAAGTTCTTTATCGTATTAGAGAATTTATATGTACAGATGTAAAAATTAGGTTGTGCGAGTCTTTGATAATGTCCAAATTGAATTACGCTGACACGGTAACCGGTCCTAGACTTCTATCACGCACGAAACAACTAATTCAGAGAGTCCAAAATGCCTTTGCTAGGTACTGTTTTGATATTCCGCCTCGGACTCATGTTACACCATACATTAACATTGCAAGGATTTTAAAAATGGGCTACCGTAGATAACTACATTTTTCTACTTTGTTATTTGTCATAGTAAAACAAGGTATCCCGAAGTATCTATATAACAAATTGCATTGGTCTAGTGACTGCAATAAAACCTATGATACGCGGGCCAGCGGTCATCTCCTGCTCGTACCTCGACATCGCTCCACAGCCTTTGAAGGTAGCTTCAGGTACGCCGCCACCAGGTGATGGAATAATTTACCGCCGCCGTTTCGAAATCTAAAAACGATTAACAGTTTTAGACGTCATTGTAAATCGTTTTTGCTAAAGCAGCAAATAGGAACATAAAAGCTTTACAATAATATAATCTATTTTTGTATCTTATTACATTTATATGCATTTGTCTTTATTTCCTTACAACAATATTATAACGCAAATGACTTTTGTAATGTAATGTATGTTTCAATATTTAGAATATGCTAAAATAAAAAAATACAATATCAAAATTTTCAATTTATATAAATAGGTATTAATAATTATGACAAACAATTGAGTACCACTTTCTTTCCTTCTTATATGTATGACTTTATATTGTTATAATATTTGTATTTAGAAAGAATAATGTATGTATAGTGTTGGAATAATACAAAAACTCTCCTCACAATCAATACTTTATCTCTCCTGAAGTGGTTCACGATCCTTCCAATTCGACGATTAAAGTAAGAATGACCATTTCTAGGTTTACTCCTAGTATTTAATGTTTACACGCCCCTCCTCCGACTGTAGCAACATCCGGTTACGATCCATTTTAAAAACAATTAATTTAGTCAAAACCGGATGTTGACAATCAACGCAAATTGTTACAACTATTTAAATCGAATTATTTATGCTGATAATACTTTAATCAAATCAAATCAAATCAAATCAATTTTATTCAAGTAAACTTCACAATGAAGCGTTTTTGAATCGTCAATAATCAAATACTACCACCGTTTCGGAAAGCAGCTTCTAGCGAGAAGAAACGGCAAGAAACTCGCATAGTTGCTCTTTTCAAATAAACACATTTACAATGCTGTTATTGACAGTAATTAGCGTCCTATGATGGAACCCGAGCCTAACTCCAGGCGTTTCTTTCTAAAAAGTACTCTTTTAATGAATAGTATGATTTATTTATTAATTTAGTCTTAATAATATTTTTAAATTTTGAAAATGGTAAATTGATTATATTTTCCGGTATCTTATTATATATGCGTATACCATTGCCCAAAAACGTTCTATTTACCGTATGCAAACGGAAACTGGGGGTTACAAGTTTATTCTTATTTCTTGTATTAATAGTATGTACATCAGCATTGATAGAATAATTTTTAATATTCTTTTGTATAAAGATTATATTATCATAAATATATTGTGAAACAGCCGTTAATACACCTATTTCTTTAAATTTTTCGCGTAATGATGTCCTGGAGCTAATATTGTAAATAGATCGGATAGCTCTTTTCTGTAGAATAAAAACAACTTCAATCTCTGCTGCATTACCCCATAACAACATTCCATATGACATAATACTGTGAAAATTACTAAAATAAACTAGTCTAGCAGTACTTATGTCCGTAAGTTTTCTAATTATTTTTATTGCATAAATGGCACTACTTAGTTTTCTTGCCAGGGCATACAAATGGGTGCCCCACTGCAGTTTGGAGTCAAGGGTTATCCCTAAAAAGACCGTCGACTCAACAAACTCAAGCCTTTCATTTTTCAAAGTTATTGCAGAAGGATTTGATTTGACATTTGGCAAGGAAAACAAAACACATTTAGTCTTTTTAGCATTTAGTACTAAATTATTTATGTCAAACCAACCAAGAACCCGCGACAGGGCACTGCTTACAAAGTCATAGTTGTTTATTTTTCTATCAAGTTTAAAAATGAGGGATGTATCATCTGCAAACAGTACAATATCGCAAGTTTTTTTTACGAAATAAGGTAAATCATTTATATATATTAAGAACAAGAGAGGTCCCAAAATTGAACCCTGTGGTACACCTATTTGCGCCACAGCGCCATTTGATTTTGCACCATTAACCACAACCTTCAAAACTCTTTCACTAAGGTAGGAGGAAATTAATTTCAATGCAGGGCCCCTGATACCATAATATTTAAGCTTTTCTAGGAGAATATCATGCCTAACGCAATCGAAAGCTTTTGATAAATCACAAAAAACTCCAATAGCGTTTTGCGACTTTTCCCATGCATCATAAATGTGCTTAACAAATGCTACACCCGCATCAGCAGTCGAGCGACCCTTAGTAAAACCAAACTGTTGAGAATGCAATAGCTTATTCGAGTTAAAGTATAATAGCAATTGATTAAGCATGACTTTCTCAAAAATTTTACTTAATACTGGCAAAATAGAGATCGGTCTGTAATTGTTTGGATCATTTTTATCACCGGACTTAAATAATGGGATTACTTTACTTAATTTCAACATATCAGGAAAAATACCAGATTGTACACATTTATTAAAGATGATAGCTAAATAAGGAGCCAAGTCAATAATTACATTGTTAATAATTGTGACTGATAAATCCCATAGATCACTGGTTTTTTTCAGATTTAACGTTTTAAATATTTTTAATATTTCGTACGGAGTTATATTCTCAAAAGAAAATTCTAACTCATTCTGGGGAACATAACATTTGAGTAGGTCTAAAGCGTCATTAGGAGACGCATTAAGTCCTTTAGTAATATTCAGAGGAATATTAGAGAAATATTCTTCGAATTCATTGGCCACATCTAGATCTTTGCCTACAATTTTGCCTTTTATACTAAGAGATAACTGCCCTGCATCAAACTTCAACCTACCTGTTTCCGAACTTATAATATCCCAAGTAGTTTTCATTTTATTATTAGATTTTAAGATTTTATTTTTAATATGCAACGAACGAGCTGTTTGACAAACTTGTTTAAATAACTTGGAATATTTTTTAACAAAATTGATAAATTTACAATCACGATTATATTTCTTAAGTTCATATAGCTCATACAATTTATTTCGACTTATATAGATACCGGTAGTGGCCCAGTCTGAGAACTGCATTTCATTGTTTTGATAAAAGGTTTTTAACTGAAATATTTTATTGAATTCGTTATTAATTACTTGTAAAAGAGAATTATATAAAGAGTTGGGATCATTTGAGCTAAGATTCAATTTTGGAAGGCTACAGTGTAAAGCATTATTGAAGTTGATTAAACCTTTCACAGTAATTGGCCTACAAGTGATTTTTCGTTTCTTTTGATTTTTTTTTATACCTATTGACACCATTTGGCCAAAGTGATCTGATGTAAGGTTTGATAAGATTTTCTTATTAACGGCCTCACAACTACAAAACACGTTATCTATGCAGGTTGCGGAAGTCGCTGATATTCTTGTAGGTTCACAAAATATGTTATTTAGATTATAAGATTGAAATAAATTTATTAACCTAGTACTTATGGAAGATTGCACTAAAATGTCAATGTTAAAATAATACATTAAAACAATAAAATATGATCATATTAAAATAAATATGCTAACAGCTCGGCCATCAGACCTCCGGTACGTCCCCGTACCAACAAATATAAACAATCTAAATTAAATTATATAGGTATATGTAGGTAATACACAATACAAGAATACGTTACCACACAATACCATACAAAAACTTCTTCATTTAAGTAGGCGAAATTATGGCAAATAGATCTTACTCTTTATATTTTTAACTATCGTCAGTATCACCATCGTCCTCCTCACCATCTGTGGAAGTCTCCAGTTGAGTGCCGAGAGTTAACCAGGGGGATATTCCAACCACCGCTACAACAGTTTCATATCGGCGATTTTCGACTCCTCGTTATGGAAGTGTCTTCTACGAAAAATCTATCATTCGGCAAAATTTTAGCAATCCTATAAGGCCCTTGGTATTTAGCCAAAAGTTTTTTGACTCTCCATTGCCACTATTAATGACTCTTTCAACTCTCACCAAGTCCCCCACTCCCCTATAATGCGGCGCCGGTTTCCTTTTCTCCATCAAAACGACCTCCATCCTTCATTTGTTGTACTTCTACACGGTTTTCGCTCTCCCTCTTAATGTTTTGCACTTCTTCAGATGACGCAACCACATTTATATCTTCCAGTACGTCATTTAATATCGATATATTCACAACTTTATAACCAAAAAGAAGGTCACAAGAACTTTTCTGCGTTGTCCAAGTAGGACAAACCGTTGTATTAAGTCCCATTTGGATCCCAGGCACGAATTCATCCCATGCTCTTTCATCTCTTCCATGTGATTTTGTATCTAGCACGTCTAATATTGTCCTATTGTATCCCTCGACTTGGCCACTTGATCTTGGCGCCGCAACGGCGTTTAAAATATGCTTGATCCCAGTACCTTGTATAAATTTCTTAAAGGCCAGACTCGTGAAGCAAGAGCCTCGGTCTGTAATAAGCCTTGTCGGTGCGCCAAAATAGCTTATGTGATCTTTCATTGCTCGCATCGCAGTTGTTGCTCAACTCGCTGTTGTTGTTCAACTTAGTGAAGCTGTCTATAATCTTTGCCACGTCAATACTTTCGTTTTTGCTTGATTTGATTGCTGAAATGTCTTCATCCACTATCCGAGCAGTACTGAGCCAATCATCCGTTCCTATATGAAATACATCCAAAACACGTGCTTCAACGGCTGCTGCTTCAAATGGGTTACGGCTTAGAGCATCAACACGAGACATCCCCTTCCCCTCCCCGTATTCAATTTCACAATCAAACTCCTGCAATTGAATCCACAAACGTATTATGCGTGGTATCAGATCTCGTTTAGTAAGGGTTGTCCCTAAGGCGTTGCAATCTGTAAACATTTTGAAGGGTTTTCTAATGAGATATACGCGAAACCGGTCCAATGACGTAATAACAGCAAGAGTCTCTAATTCAAATGAGTGTAATTTTTGCTCATCTATAGTTGTTTTTCGGCTGAAATAAGAAACTGGACGTAATAAACCTTCTTTGTCCTTTTGTAACAGAACACCTGCTACAACATTCTTGCATGCATCAGTATGAAGTTCGGTCTCAGCGTGTGGATCATAAATGGCATTAACTGGCCTGTTAATAAGCGCCTTTTGAGAGTTTCAAATGCTGTTACTTGTTCTGAGGTCCACTCCCACTCACAATTCTTGCGTAGAAGGTCGGTTAAGGGTCGTGCTATAATAGCAAAAACGTCTGAAGAAACTAGCAAGGCCCATAAATTGACGTACCTCGTGTTGACCTTTCGGGGGTACAAATTTTGCTACTACTTCTGTTTTTGCACTACCGGGTCGAATGCCATCACTTCCCACCTTGAAGCCTAAAAAGTTAATTTTTTTTTAAAAGAAATTACATTTGCTGAGATTTAACGTGAGTCCACCTTCACGCAAAAGTTCTAATACTTTTCGTAGGCGTGAAATTCCTTCTTCGAAGTTGTGAGCTTGAATAAGGATATCGTCCATGTAGATCATGACCAACTTTACTTCTGCATCCGCTAACACTTTATTGATGGTGCGCTGAAACACAGATGGCGTATTAACTAGTCCAAACGGCATTCGTAAATACTCGAATTGTCTATCGGGTGTTACAAAAGATGTTTTCGGTCGAGATTCCTCAGATATTGGTATTTGGTAGTATCCAGATGCGAGATCCAATAATGTAAAGAACATATGACCGGCAAGGAGATCCAGTTGATCTTCGACACGCGGCATTGGATAATGATCTTTCACTGTTTTCCGGTTCAAGGCTCTGTAAACACACATAGACTTTTTCCCCACTCCTCTTTTTCACCAAAACAATTGGGCTAGCACATAGTGATGACGATTCCTGAACAATATTTGAATCTAGCATTTCTTGTATCATGCCCTGAACTTGGGTTCGCTCTGTATGTGGCAGCCGATAAGGACGATATACGACTGGATCACAGTCTTTCAATTTAATATTTGCATTTCAGTTACTGTGGTAAGTCCTAAGTCTTTGAGTCCTGTCGAAAAACGACCACTAAATTCTTCTAATAAAGTTTTCAATTGTGCTGCTCGGCTTGTAGTTATCATTGCAATTCCATAGTCGTTTATAACCATTGATAAGTTACATACATTGTTGAGGCCTTTCACGGGTAATGCGCGAGTCATTAGAGTATTGTTCTTGAATTCTATTTTTTTTTTTTGGAAGATAAGTTATGAATCAATAAACTTCCGTTGCCTTCATGAAACTCATACTCATACTCTTTCAGAGCTTCAATAAATTGTTCAAAAATACGTGAGGCAGAACTGCTATTATCTTCAATACCATTAGATTGCCTTCGATTGTTTTTATTTCTGCCTTGTTTGGTCGAATGTTTGTAAGAATGATTGTCACTATCAGAATTCTCCCAGTTCCGATGCACGCGACGGAAATTATGCCGTGATCTAGATAGTTTTTTTTTTAAATCTTATATTTTCCGCAAGACTCGTGTCATCGGTGTCATTAAGCCTAGAAAAAGAGCGATGTTGTTCATATTCATCTTCACGCTCCCTCGTCATAAATCTCTCAGATTAGATGCGAGAACTATGCCCGCGTTCAATACCACGTCTGGGGGATTGCCTATATTGGCGATCTCTCAGACGTTGCTCATGCTCTACGTCTGATGGACCACGTTCAACCAAGTACCTCAGGCGTTGCTCATGCTCCCCGCCTGAGGGACTATGTCCGACAAAGTCGTTCGGGCGTTGCTCATGCTCCCCGCCTGAGGGACTATGTCCGAAAAAGTCGTTCGGGCGTTGCTCATGCTCACCGCTCGAAGGACTACGTCTAACTAAATAGCTTGGGCGTTGTTCATGCTCACCGCTCAAGCCACGAGACATGTGGTATCGATATTTTGGTAACGTCTGGTACCCTTCGCAGTTTTGTCGACTATTTTTCTTTCTTGGACGTGAACTTTTGTTATTCTTTTGGTTTTCGTTCATAAGGAAAACGTAACTTTAGCTCCGTGAACGTCTCCTTTCACATATGCTCATCGAACGTCTTGGTATGTCAACATCATTCTCTTGCAATAATTTGGTCTCCATCTGAGGCTTAAAATACTTATATTTTAGTTTCGATGAAAAGAAATAGGTAATTAAATTTTAAAGTTATTAAATTAAAAGAATAAAGTATGTTGAGCCTTTAAAAGTGCATCAATGTGCAACAAAATACAATTTTACACATTACGTTGGCTTATAAATAGCATATGTATTTATAATATTTTATAGATATTCGTAAAGAAAATTTCACCAGATTTAAATATATTGATATATTACAACTATATTATAAAGTATTTTAAACTTCAAAAAAAAAGCCAACAAAAATGCAAAAAAAAAACTCATAAATTTAAATATATGGAAAAAGAAACCCAATTATGCATAAAATAAAAATAAACACTTATTAAACGATACTTACGTAAGCAGACTTTACGGCCGAATTCGAAATAAAGTAATCTTGTTCGATCCCCACTTCTGAGATGTTGGAATAATACAAAAACTCTCCTCACAATCAATACTTTATCCCTCCTGAAGTGGTTCACGATCCTTCCAATTCGACGATTAAAGTAAGAATGACCATTTCTAGGCTTACTCCTAGTATTTAATGTTTACACGCCCCTCCTCCGACTATAGCAACATCCGGTTTCGATCCATTTTATTTAATATTTAATTAATTTAATTCAATTCAATTAATTTAGTGAAAACCGGATGTTGACAATCAACACAAATTGTTACAACTATTTAAATCGAATTATTTATGCTGATAATACTTTAATACATTAAAACAATAAAATATGATCATATTAAAATAAATATGCTAACAATAGATAAGTATACCTTGACTTTGCTGCTTCGTTGCGTGGCGTGGTAAAACTATACTGGTGGTGATGATATCCAGTCAAACCATACTGTGCTGTAGGTACTGTAGTTGCGTTTGTTTTTTATTATTTTAGTTAGCGTTTTAGTCTTTATTCGTTTTTTCTATTGATGGGGTTTGAAAATTAAACTAAAACAATAATGTGTTTTTAAATACACAAATTAACGGTCGTGCGTTGCGTAATGGCAGTTACGTCATCCTGAAGGCGCGAATTGTGTGAGGTGAGGCGTGAGCGCCCGACGGACCACCCCTCTCGCCCCGCAACTCGTCCCACCGGGTTCTAGGAAGACGCTAACATGATTTTATGCGCCTATTTATTGCGCCTAAAGAAAATATTAAGCTATGCGTATATATAAAATTAAAAATATTTTTTTTCATATCTGTATTTTATAAGTATATGTATCAGGTTTTGTATAGTTTTATAATTATGTATATTTAAATATAAACGTTCTATTTACCTTTGAAGATATTTTCCCTTATTAACCGACTTAAAAAAGGAGGAGGTTATCAATTCGTCTGTATTTTTTTTTTTTTTTTTATGTTTGTTGTTACCTCATAACTTTTCACTGGGTGGACCGATTTTGATAATTTTTTTCGAAAGGTAGTGCTTCCCGTGGGGTCCCATTTTTTTTTTATTTTTTTCCGATGATGGTATCCGTATGAAAACGACATAAGTCTTTAATTTGCATTATGTATTTGCGCGACAAATAGGTGAATAACTGAAAATCATGTAAAACAATTTTGATGATTCTTTTTTTATTATAAAATAAATACTTCAAGGATAGTTTGGTGAAAGTTTGGTAAGGTTCTGAGCATAAGATCCATGACAAAGTAACGGAACGGAAGAGAACGGAACAATTCTGAGGAGCACGTTAGCGATACTCGGTCGAATCTTTTATTTATAGGTTATTTGGATATTTGAGTCACTTTCCGTAGCGTGGTTATGTTCATGTAATTGTCATAGTCGAATGTTATAGTAAACTAGCGAACCGCCACGGTTTCCCCTTGAATTACTTTATCTATTAAAAAAAACCGCATCAAAATCCGTTGTGTAGTTTTAAAGATATAGGGACAGAGAAAGCGACTTTGTTTTATACTATGTATTGACGGAACTCCTAAACGGCTTACATTTAGGGTGCGATTTGGAGCAGAATTTCTTTCTGTCTTTAATCAAAATCGGTCCACCCAGTGAAAAGTTATGAGGTAACAAACATAAAATATATATATATACAGACGAATTGATAACCTCCTCTAAAATAAAATAAAATGAAAATGGGACCCCACGGGAAGCACTACCTTTGAAACAAAAAAAAAAATTATCGAAATCGGTCCACCCAGTAAGAAGTTATGAGGTAACAAACATAAAAAAAAAATACAGACGAATTGATAACCTCCTCCTTTTTGAAGTCGGTTGAAAATCACGTTAACCAATTGTTATGATTCTTTTTGCCAACCCTATACTATATTTATCAAAAAACAATACGAGAATACTTTTAGAAATATTTTTCTTACAAATTACCTTTTATACGATATTATACTGAGTCAATCAAGAAGCTCGTATCGCTTCTTTCTTTGGATCGTTGAGGCGTGTGCCCGTGGCTGACACCGGCTCCAAATATAACAATAACTATAACTACGTTGTATAATCGTAAATCGACTTTTAAGTAGTCTAATATTTTTAGTGCATTTTTATTTGTTTTAAAATAGTGTATTGTTTGAAGTCGGTTTTTCTTTTTGTTAAAATTTTATTTATTTTCATATAGTTTTTGTGTACTAAAAGCTTGCTGCCTACCTTAGAAAAAAAAATGGATGACACTGAAAACCAGTTTTGGAGCAAAACTCCAACAATAACTGAGGGACATTCCTTCTCGGGGACATTGCACCATTAAAGATAGATAAGCATTAATTATCATTATTTTTTTTGTATTATTAGTTTTTTTTTTATAGTCATGTTTTTTTTTTACTTTTCTCTTCATTGTTGTAGGTATATTTTTATTTAATAATTGCATGTTACATTTGTTTTTCTTGTTTTTCCTGTTAAAATTTGTTACTATTTTTTTTTATTTTTATCTTTTGTATTTCTTTAATTTGTAAATGTGTGTGTTCCCAAATAAACCGTATTCTTTTCTATTCTATTCAATGATTTGTTGCAAATCGGGAACATTCATTGCTATGCAGACGACAGTACCGTTGACACCTTATACACCGGCCGCGCTAATATTTCTCGGGAAAACGTTGAAGAAAACCGGAACAAACTTGTGTCTGAAATCGAGTCTTCGTTAAACGAAGTCTCGAATTGGGGCCGGCTAAATTTAGTCCATTTCATTCCCAAAAAGACGCAAGTTTGCGCGTTAACCGCAAAAAAAACACCATTTATCGTATCAACACGATTTGAGAACATCCCTACAGCCGCTACAGGTAGTATCGGAATACTTGGCGTTGATATTTCGAGCCTCGTTCAGTTCCGCGGTCAATTGGAAGGCAAAGCCAAATCGGCTTCAAAAAAGCTCGGTCTGCTCAGCAAGGCGAGACAGTATTTCACGTCGGCCCATCGCCTAAAACTTTACAAGGAGTATTGCTCCCACCTCTGGGCGGGTGCTCCCCAGTACCAGCTCCTTCCATTTGACCGCATCCAACATAGAGCGGCTCGAGTTATCGACGATCAAGCCCTTTCCGACCTCCTTGATCCTTTGGCTTTACGTAGAGATGTCGGATCACTCTGCATCTTCTACCGAATTTTTCACGGGGAATGTTCCGAAGAATTGTTCGGATTAATCCCGGCTGCTGAATTTCACCTTCGGACATCTCGCCAAAATTCTAAGTTTCACCCGCACCATTTTGATGTCCGAAAATCCACAACAGCGCGATTTCTTAAGACATTTTCTGCCTCGCACAACCACTTTGTGGAACCAGCTTTCGCCGGCGGTTTTTCCGAACCGATACGACATGGGAACCTTCAAGAAAAGAGGGTACTCCTTTTTGAAAGGCCGGCAACGCACCTGCAAGCCCCCTGGTGTTGTAGATGTCCATGGGCGGTGGTAGTCACTTTCCATCAGGTGTAGCTCGTCGTAGCTCGTCCTCTAGGTATTCAGCATTGCAGAGATGGTGGGCTCTCTGAAACAAAGATTTGCCAACGGTAGCTAACTGACTAGGGTGGTGGTGCGAGTCACCATTGAGGTATTTGTTGGTGTGTGTGTGGGTTTCCTATAAACTGTGTGACTTAATGTATTGTCAGGATTCTTGATAAACGATGTCAAGGAAAGGTAAAGAATTATTTGCCTCTTATTCCATAATAAATTGAATGTTTATATTTATTAATGGATCTTAGGTAACCCATACAGTTTTGGTGGCTTTGCACATGTAGGCACGAGTGATTTTTTGACAGATTTAATTTCTCTTGATGTTTTGATATTAACGCGGATGTCTTTTTAAGAATATTATTTGTAGAGTCTTTAGTTACTTTTTTTTATAAGTTTTTACATCCGATGAAATCGCGGACATTTTCTGGTTATAATCATACGTATCCATGACAACGGTCGCGTTTCCCTTATGTGCTCGAAGGACTGTAATGTCTTTATTGTTGCGTAAGTTATTCAGTGAAATAGATTAATCACGAGTAAGGTTTCTTTTCGGTGGCCAGCTTCGACGTAAAGCACTCGAAATGTCCTGTCGAATAGCTTCCGAGTCTTCCTTTGTGATGTTATTTTTGAAAAGACACTCCTTCACATTGCAAATAATGTCTTCAAACTGTATTTTGGATGGAGCCGGTGCAAAATTTAAGCCTTTATATAATACCGCAATAGTCGATTCATCTAGACTTTGGTTTGACAGATTGACAAGTGACGTACGAAAAGAAGTTTTTAACCGACTTCAAAAAAAGGAGGAGGTTCTCAATTCGTCGGGGCCTTTTTTTTTTTTTTTTTTTTTTTTTATGTATGTTACCGAATTACTTGAAGATGGCTGGGCCGATTTTGACAATTCTTTTTTTGTTTGAAAGGGCATATTTTACAGGTGGTCCCATTGTCAGGAGATCAGGATCTGATGATGGGATCCTGGAGAAATCGAGGGAACTCCTCAAATTTTATAGGCACACCTATAGTGATTTCGGTTTTATTCAAAGTGCCTTGGTCATATGCTCACGAAAAGTGACATTTGATGAAGTAGAACTGATGATGAAGACCACAACTGGTAATCAGAACCTATTAGTAAGTAACTATTTTACGGGTTTAGTTCTATTTCTTTAAGATAGTCGTCAAGCAATTGATGTTAGCAAACATGCCTATGATGAAGTCTAGCTGATGGTGGACTACCAGGAGAACTCCTCAATGATTAACGGCAACGGCATCGGGAAAAATGGTATTGTCTAATTGGCGATGAGCAGTTAGCAATAGGCTATTGTAACTTAGGTAACGCTTAATTTGAGTTGCAGTCCACATCGTATTGAAACGGCGTTGAGTTATGTTTAGAGTCGAAAGCCGAAATGTACTGAGTATAATAAAGTGAATGACAAACACTACCAATTATAATTATTAATAACAAAATAACACTGAAAAGCAGTAAATAAATTTTTATAAATAAAAAAAAACCGCCTTCAAAAATGAACTAAAAAGAAAAAAATAATCAGTTACATCCATATCCAATTTACGATTTTTTAATCACCTTTTGAAGTCGGTGCCAACAAAGTAAATAAATTCCTATATTGAAATCATTTAATTTGTATCGATAGTAAGGTTTGTCTAATGGTGTCATCTATACAATAAATAGATTTAGGTTTGTATGTATGTATTATGTACCTATATAAGCAATTTTGGCACCGACTTTTGAGAGGTGATTAAAAAATCGTAATTTGAAGGCGGTTTTTTTTTAATTATAAAAATTTATTCGAAATTTTTTATTTGTTTTAATTATAAGTTATTATATTTTGTAGCGGCTCGTTTATTAGTAAAATCGTAGCATTTTTGCCAATCTCTTTTTGATAATCGTGACTCGAGTTCTTTACTTAGGTTGTCCATTTGATCCGTTAACCGTCGCGCGTCAAGTCGATGTTCTCGGATGAGTTGTAATAATAATTTCTTGCTTGCCTGATTGAGTATTTATCACCATGCTTTATGTCCTTCTTAGGTGCGATCCTTACACAAACCGGAATAAGATTATTGTCACGGCATCTTTTCAGGAAGTTCATGGACGTTAGGAATCGGGAATGTTTGACTTTTAGGTACTCCAACCGGCGAATTGTATTTGATGTCCAGTCCGTACTGGTTCACATAATGCTGTCTTAAATTTTCGCGATTATTACACATTGAAATAAAACTAGTTATAACGGATTTGAATCGGGTATATTTTAATGTTATTTCAAGATCATCTTACCTGATTCACAACTCAGTCTTTATTGTGACGTCAGCACAAATTTCAGTCGACCGTTTGTGACGAGCCAACTCAGACGCCAAATATTTGACAATCTGCATGGACTCAGTCACACAGAAGCCAACGCCACAGCCAAGCTCATTGCTGAACGATACGTATGGCCTGGCATAAGGAAGCACTGCAGAGAGTGGACACGATCATGCGACGCCTGTCAACGTGCGAAAGTTACACGCCATGTCTCATCTCCCTTAGGCACCTACGATCTACCTCAAGTGAGATTTCAAAAAATCACTTTACTTTACACTTTATTTATGCTCTCTTTCTTACAATAAAATTATTATATAAACAAACAAACATACATAATACACATATTAATATTTACACAATTAAGTAAGTAAGTAAGTAAGTAAATCTTTATTTGGGACATAAATATTTGACAAACATTGAAGACAAAAAACAAAATATAATAGATGATCAAACGAACTTCTGAAGTGAAGTTCGATCACTATTATATGAATTCGCTTTATTCGCTCTCCGCCAACACCTGCTTAATCCATCGACAAATCGTTTGTGTACTCGCTGCATGGTACGGTCGCTTTACTGTTAACAATAGATTTTGCATAACATTAGATCTAATACTTTTTGTATGTGACAAATATTCTTTCACACAAGAAGCCGGGCAAATATTAATATTGTCTCGGAAATAAGGTAAAACAAGTACTGGTTGGTCTCGACCAACAGATGAAGTTTTTATTAGATCCCGTATAACAATTTGAACGTCGTTTGAATTAATTTTAATGTCGTCAATATATTAAGTGGGCAAGTAAGATGACCAATTTTTAGTAATCTTATCTAAGGTTAATTCTTTATTGGGGCCCCATTTTGAAATATAATTTAAAATTATTTGTGGGTCCCATATGAAAGAATATTTGGATACGGTCTCAATCTGAATACGCCTTTAAGAAGTCTTTTGATCTGTTCTACAGAACCTAGATCATTTCCTAAGAGTAAAGAAAGAGCAGAGCGATGACTATTTAAGGTGCCATAAGAAGCACCTCGGTTAAATTCGTTGGTTAAAAATGTCACTATCGAGGCAACTGAACCCAAATAAGGATCGATATTATGATTGTAACAATATTCCCACCAAATTTTATACGTAACAATATATTGTGATAATGTGTTTTTTGCCAAAGAAGCTAACATTAATTCTAAGGATGTATTGGGAGCTCCGCGTTTGGCGAAAGCTTCCCGGAGAGCTTGGCTACAACCAGGGTAAATCCTTTGCATTTGTAATTCCTGGAACAAGACGTAGATATATGTTTATTTGAATCAAGAAACACTATGTCAGACACAATCATACTTTTTAATAAGGGAAACCATGGTTGTGAATGCCAAAATGGAAAGACCAGGATTCCTTCTGCTTTTTCAATTTTAATTTTTTGGAGACATCTTAGTATTAACGAGAAGGGAGGGAAAGCGTAAAAAGAACTATTCCAAGGGATAGTAAAGGCATCAACTGCTTGTGCGTCTGGATCGGGTTTCCATGACACGTACTTATCGCATTTGGCATTGGTGCGAGATGCAAACAAATCTATATCTGGTCTGCCAAAATATTTTACAATATTTTGAAATGAAGAATTACTTAAAGACAATTCAATATCGGGATTTACTTTTCTAGACTCCTCATCTGCTTCTTTGTTATCTTTAGTATTAATGTACGAAGCTGTTAGCCAAATATTTCGCATCTCACACCACTGCCAAATTTCTCTACTGAGATTATTTAAATGGGGATATTGGATACCACCCATCCGATTAATATAGCTCAAAGCAGTTGTATTGTCAACCCTTAATAAAATATTTGTATTAAATTTATCTCGTGCGAAACACTTTAAGCCAAAAAATACTGCTAGAAGTTCTAGATAATTGATATGGAATTTAGTTTCATTACGCTTCCACTTCCCGTTCACTCGTTGACCATTACAAAATGCGCCCCAACCAGATCTAGACGCATCCGTAAAAAATTCTAATTCATATTTTAATAATTTTAATGGACAAGCGGTGATTTGAATATTTTTTATCCACCATCTTAGGTCAGATAAAATCTCAGCTGATGGTTTAAATTTAATATCGTAATTATTTAAATTTTGTAAAGCTAGAAATTTTTGTTGTCTTAAATTTTCGCGATTATTACACATTTAAATAAAACTAATTATAACGGATGAATCGCGTATATTAATTATTTTTAAACATCCCGACGTTTCGAGCACTTTGCAGTGTTCGTGGTCACGGGATGTTTAAAAATAATTAATATACGCGATTCATCCGTTATAATTAGTTTTATTTAAATCTAGAAATTTTTGTCTTTCAAGTCGCTTAGTGTATACCCAACCATACCTTACGGCGGGACAAGCCGCTGTAAGGACACCTATGAAATGTGAAAATTCCCTAACCGTACATAAAGGTAGACTAGAATATTTCTTCGTAAGAGATAATATATAATCGCGTTTTTTAAACGGTAGCGATAATGTATATAATATAAATATATAATATTTATAGAATTATATATAAAACCAAGAAACTTTATTTCTTTATTTGGCTCTAAAGAGCTCTTTTCTAAATTAATAATAAAACCTAAACAATTTAACAACTTTAATGTTTCTTTAACATTTTGTAAACAATCATTATAAGTAAATCCTAAGCACAAAATATCATCTAAATAAATAACGGATAAAAATCCTTGACGCCTAAGATAGATCATAACTTCCTTCATAATTTTTGTGAAAGTTCTAGGTGCAGAACATAACCCATAGAGCATTGCATTAAATTCATAAATTTTGTTTCGAAAAATAAATCTTAAATATTTTCTTTGTTCTTTGTTAATAGGAACATGTAAATAAGATTCTTTAAAGTCAATAGTGGCCATAAGCATATTAGGATGAATAATTTTTGAAACTGTTCTGAAATCCTCCATTTTAAAATGGTTATTAGAAACATACTTATTAAATGTTTTTAAATTTAAAATAAATCTCTGGCCCCCGTTCGATTTGGGAGCTAAAAATATTTTAGATATAAATTGATCTGGCTGTGGTTTACGTCTAGATACTGCACCTAACTTTATTAAATCTTGAATGGCCAGTAACATGTTATTTATTTCTTTACTAGAAAATAAATTATTAGTCGGTATTAAACTTTGTAATACTGTCTGAGATAAGGGTATACTATAGCCATTTTTAATCCAATTAAGTACAACTTTGTTGTTAGTAATATTTGACCAACAGTCATAAAAATATTGTAGTCTCCCCGCGTGTACCTGTATTACTGGCGCGGGGCACGTTGTTTCTGTTGGTTGGATGATGTCGTGGCGCGTGGCGTCATCGGTGCTGTGACTGTGGCTATGCGGCGATAATGGGCCGGAACTGCTCTGTGCAGCCCTCCTCGCCTCCGCCTGTTCGACGAGGAATAACGAGGAGGGCCTCGCCAGTTTTCCTGGTGCGATGACCGGTGCGACCGGTGGCTGCCTAGTCGTCTTTTTAACAGTACTTTTCATTATTTGATGGCCTTGTTTTTCTATGGCTTTCGAAGACTTTATTTTATCGGGCAAATCAGCACCAAAAAGAGTTTCGTCTCTGTTTCGGTCTTCAATTAATGATAAGATAGACTTTTGAATACAAGGTGATATTAACTTAGCTCTAAGCTGAGTTTCAGTAAAATGTAGGTCGGTAAGTATTCTACAACCATCTGAAAGAATTTTAATTGCTTGTACTTTGTCGTCGCCGAGGAGTAACAAGGAAAGAGCCTTATTGATAGCAGCGATACCTTGACCCAGCTGATCCTGCTTAGATTGAATACTTTTGTCTCTATTTCTTACCACTTCAGCGACTGCCGCTGATATTTCAGCATTTAATATTGGAGCTTTCCTTGCTATTCCTTGAGAAGTTTTATTTTAACTTCCTGTAACAGACCCTTTTTTAAAATTGGAGTCCAACGTTGCGCAAGGCTATCGTGGATTTTATCCCCATAAATTGGGATATCCTCGACTGCGTCAACATGTGCTGACAAAAAATCTGGATCGATATCTGGCACAGATGTTTCTGGAGGTTTTTCGACTGGCAGCATATTTTGTGCAGACTCAGTCGTAAGCAGGTCGGAAGCCTGTTCAGGTTCGGGTATCGGATCGGGTTCTATCACTGTCTTTAACGTGTTTATTTCTTGACTACCGACATCTACGCAACAAAAAGAAAAATACACTTTTATTTTTTTTGTCGATTTATTTTATACATCATGCTAAACTTTGTGTAGCTTAGAGATGTAATAAAGTTTATTATAAGGATGGAGTTGTCAAGAAATTGAATAATTTATTACATTATTTAACAACCCGCCTGTTTAACTTTTGTTAAACTTAGGGGCTATTTTTAAGCATCATGCTATCTTCTATTCAATAGAAGATAACTTAGAGATACTTTTAGAGAAATCAGCGAAATATTTCACAAAGGTATGTAGGTATTATTAATATGAGTAATTACCTTGGTTTATTTCGGAGTCGGTCGAAGAATAAGCTATTCGACGACGGCGTTTTTTCGATTTTTGTTGCAATTTCCTTATTTTTGCTTCATAATATTCCACACTTTTTTGCTTACGTTTCGGCATATTTTTAAATATTATAAACGGACGTGTGCTTGTTACCGCGCAAGATAAAAGAATGAAGATTAGTACAGCCTGTCAAGACGGGTAGAACAAAAAAAAAAGGAAAGTAGGGTTATCTAATAGTGCGAATGTTACCAGTACGATAAAAGGAACTACTACATTGTTGAATTATATCTTCGAATAAAGCGAATGAAATATAATAATTGATCTTAATTGTGTAAATATTAAGTTATTGTGTATCGATTTACGATTATATAACTACATTATTATAATCGTAAATCGACTTTTAAGTAGTAGTAATCTTTTTCATTTCATTTTGCTTAGGAGGACTCTAAAAATATGTTGAATACGCAATTATTTTTATTACTTTTTAGTGCATATTAATTTGAATTAAAATAGTGTTTTGTTTGAAGTCGGTTTTTCTTTTTGTTAAATTTTTTTTATTTTTTTATTTTAAGTGAAGCTGATGTTAAGTAACTATTTTTTCTTAATATGGATAGGTTAAGCGTTCCGTTTATATGAGTCAGAAACTACTTCGAGGACAATTTCAAAGGAAAATTGCGAATAAAGAAGAAATGCAACTTTAATACGTCATGCGACATAAACTACAAGGATCCCTCGAAAGAGTTGTAATCGACCTCAGCAAAAAACTTTGAAAAAGAGCTAATATATGTCGTACATCATATGACATCACATCACATACACAAAATTTTATTTAAGGCAGTAAGAAATTCTGCCCCATATTGCACCCTATCTGTGAGCCGTATAGGAGTTCCATCACTCCATAGTATAAAACAAAGTCGCTTTCTCTGTCCCTATATCTTTAAATCTACGCAACGGATTTTGATGCGGTTTTTTTAAAAGATAGTGTGATTCAAGGGGAAGGTTTGTGTATATAAAACATGAACAATATAGTAAATAAAAAACTGATAATTTTAGAAGTTTGCGATGTGATGTCGTATAAAAACAAATTCTGTAGTATATTTAGTATCAGTATTGCACCCGTGCGAAGCCGGGGTGGGTAGCTAGTTGATTATAATATTCGACTATGATAATTACATAAACATAACCACATTACGGAAGGTGACTCAAATATCCAAATAACCTATAAATAAAAGATTCGACCGAGTATCGCTAACGTGCTCCTCAGAATTGTTCCGTTCCCTTCCGTTCCGTTACTTTGTCATGGATCCTGTGCTCAGAACCTTACCAAACTTTCACCAAATTACCCTTGAAGTATATATTTTATAATAAAAAAAGAATTATCAAAATTGGTTAACGTGATTTTCAGTTATTCACCTATTTGTCGCGCATATACATAATGCAAATTTAAGACTTATGTCGTTTTCACATGGATACCATCATCGGAAAAAAAAATAAAAAAAATGGGACCCCACGGGAAGCACTACCTTTCAAACAAAAAAAAAAAATTATCAAAATCGGTCCACCCAGTGAAAAGTTATGAGGTAACAAACATAAAAAAAAACAGACGAATTGATAACCTCCTCCTTTTTGAAGTCGGTTGAAAATGGCAATCAATTTATATAAAAAATTTCAGAAACCCCCGCCACAAAAAACATAAGCTACCTTTAAAAAGGAAAAAATAATAAAAGAAAATTAGTCCTAAAATACCTACATATATGTATAAGTATGTATTAATATTAAAAAAAAACTTCGCGTTGGGGGACCGCTCCTAATTAATTAGTGTCACATGCTTACCTATCTCATCTTTTTTTTTTATGTTTGTTACCTCATAACTTTTAACTGGGTGGACCGATTTTGATAATTTTTTTTTTCATTTGAAAGGTAGTACTTCCCGTGGGGTCCCATTTTAATTTTATTTTTTTCCGATGATAGTATCCGTACGAAAACGACATAAGTCTTAAATTTGCATTAAGTATGTGCGCGATAAATAGGTGAATAACTCAAAATTGGTTGGCACTATTTTGATGATTCTTTTTTTATTATAAAGGACATACTTTAAGGGTAGTTTGGTGAAAGTTTGGTAAGGTTCTGAGCGTAGGATCCATCACAAATTAAGGGAACCGGAGGGAACGGAACAATTCTGAGGAGCACGTTAGCAATACTCGGTCGAATCTTTTATTTATGGGTTACTTGGATATTTGAATCACCTTCCGGAACGTGGTTATGTTCATGTAATTGTCATAATCGATTATAATAATCAACTAGCCACCCGCCCCGACTTCTCACGGGTGCAATACTGATACTAAATATACTAAAGAATTTGTTTATTTACGACATCACATTGCAAACTTCTAAAATTGGCGGTGTATCTTTACTATATTGTTCATTTATTATATTCACAAACCTTCCCCTTGAATTACACTAAAAAATCTATTAAAAAAAACCGCATCAAAATCCGTTGCGTAGTTTTAAAGATATAGGGACAGAGAAAGCGACTTTGTTTTATACTATGTATTGACGTAACTCCTAAACGGCTTACAGTTAGGGTGTGATTTGGGGCAGAATTTCTTACTGTCTTTAATCAAATTTTGTGTATATGATGTGATGTCATATGATGTACGACATAGCATACGAATAGCTCTTATGCAAAGATTTTTTACTGAGGTCGATTACAGCTCTTTCGAGGGTGGTACCTTGTAGTTTATGCCGCATGACGTATTAAAACCACATTTCGAAAGTGTATTTTTGCTTTATTCAAAAGTTTCTTTTGAAATTGTCCCGAACTTATTTCTGATTCAAATTAAAGGCATGCTTAATCTATCCATATTAAGAATAAATAAAATTTTAACAAAAAGAAAAACCGACTTCAAACAAAACACTATTTTAAAACAAATGAATATGCACGAAAAAAAAATAAAAATAATTGCGTATTCAACATATTTTTTAGAGTCTTCCTAAGTTAAATGAAATGAAAAATATTAGACTACTTAAAAGTCGATTAACGATTATATCATGTAGTTATAGTTATTGGTATATTTGGAGCCGGTGTCAGCCACGGTGCCCTTGCCCCAACATTCAAAAGAAAGAAGCGATACGAGCCCCTTGATTGATCCAGTATATTATTGTGTAAAAGGTAATTTGTAAAAAACATATTTGTCAAAGTATTCTCGTATTGTTTTTTGATAGATATACTGTAGGGTTTTATTGGCTGACACCGACTCCAAATATAACAATAATTATAACTACATGATATAATCGTTAATCGACTTTTAAGTAGTCTAATATTTTTCATTTCATTTAACTTAGGAAGACTCTAAAAAATATGTTGAATACGCAATTATTTTTATTTTTTTTTTTCGTGCATATTCATTTGTTTTAAAATAGTGTTTTGTTTGAAGTCGGTTTTTCTTTTTGTTAAAATTTTATTTATTTTTTCATTTTAAGTGAAGCTGATGTTGACTAACTAATTTTTTTTAATATGGATAGATTAAACGTTCCGTTTATATAAGTCAGAAACTACTTCGAGGACAATTTCAAAGGAAACTTGCGAATAAAGCAAAAATAGACTTTCGAAAATGCGGATTTAATACGTCACGCGGCGTAAACTACAAGGATCCCTCGAAAGAGCTGTAATCGAACTCAGCAAAAAAACTTTGAAAAAGACCAACTATATTTCGTACATCATATGACATCACATCACATACACAAAATTTGATTAAAGATAGTAAGAAATTCTGCCCTATATCGCACCCTAACTGCGAGCCGTATAGGAGTTCCATCACTACATAGTATAAAACAAAGTCGCTTTCTCTGTCCCTATATCTTTAAATCTACGCAACGGATTTTGATGCGGTTTTTTTAAAAGATAGTGTGATTCAAGGGGAAGGTTTGTGTTTATAAAACATGAACAATATAGTAAATAAAAAACTGATAATTTTAGAAGTTTGCGATGTGATGTCGTATATAAACAAATTCTGTAGTATATTTAGTATCAGTATTGCACCCGTGCGAAGCCGGGGTGGGTAGCTAGTTGATTATAATATTCGACTATGATAATTACATAAACATAACCACATTACGGAAGGTGACTCAAATATCCAAATAACCTATAAATAAAAGATTCGACCGAGTATCGCTAACGTGCTCCTCAGAATTGTTCCGTTCCCTTCCGTTCCGTTACTTTGTCATGGATCCTGTGCTCAGAACCTTACCAAACTTTCACCAAATTACCCTTGAAGTATATATTTTATAATAAAAAAAGAATTATCAAAATTGGTTAACGTGATTTTCAGTTATTCACCTATTTGTCGCGCATATACATAATGCAAATTTAAGACTTATGTCGTTTTCACATGGATACCATCATCGGAAAAAAAAATAAAAAAAATGGGACCCCACGGGAAGCACTACCTTTCAAACAAAAAAAAAAAATATCAAAATCGGTCCACCCAGTGAAAAGTTATGAGGTAACAAACATAAAAAAAAAAAAAAAAAAAATACAGACGAATTGATAACCTCCTCCTTTTGGAAGTCGGTTGAAAAATAGTTAGTCTACATAAGCTTCACTTCAAATCAAAAAATAAATAAAAATTTTAACAAAAAGCAAAACCGACTTCAAACAAAAGACTATTTTAAAACAAATAAAAATGCACTAAAAAGTAATAATAATAATATTGCATATTTAACATATTTTTATAGTCCTCCTCGGTAAAATTAAATGAAAAATATTAGACTACTTAAAAGTCAATTTACGATTATATAATGCAGTTATAGTTATTGTTATATTTGGATTTTATTTTGGTTATTTTCACAGATTATTACTTTGTACAATAGCGCTCGGTCCCCCAACGCGAAGTTTTTTTTAATATTAATATATACTTATACATATAGGTACTTTAGGATTAATTTTCTTTTATTATTTTTTCCTTTTTAAATGTAGCTTATGTTTTTTGTGGCGGGGGTTTCTGAAATTTTTAATTTAATTTTTTATTTTATACTTTTTAAAGTAAACATCCTTATAATATCTCTGGTTAAGTTGTAAATACGTACGTTCTTGTCGATTTAAAACATATAAGTTAAGATTACATTTTAAGGTCAATCTTGTTCTTTTTTATTTTACTTACTAATTAATATTTTTTGTTTCTTAATTATTTTTTTCTAATAATTTCATTTAATTACTAATGTTTTTGTGATGTACAAGTCATAACCTTTCATTTGATACCCCACTTGAGCATATTTGCAGACATTCGGTTTTTCTTCCCCACTTTAATCCCCCATAACTTTTAAACGGCTGAACCGATTTTCATCAAACATGTCTAAGAACACTCGCCCGTAAAACACCTATAATACAAAAAAAAACTAAATTGAAATCGGTTCATTCGTTCGGGAGCTATGATGCCACAGACAGACAGACAGACACGTCAAACTTATAACACCCCTCTTTTTGCGTCGGGAGTTAAAAATCAGACCTGAATTACATAACAAACAAAAAAGAAAAAATTTAACAACATAAAACAATATACATTACAAAATTATACCAATTTTCTTATCCAAAACTTTATTACATCTTTATTAACAGAGTATTAAAACCACTTACTGTTAGGTTATTTCTCGGCTCAGAGGCCTCCGTGCGACGATAGCGGACGGCCGTGTAAGCGTGAAAGCAAGAATAATAATATTAGCGTTTTACCTACCATTAAAATGCTTATTAAGTTCTTACCTGATTGAAATTCCAATAAATATATGAGAGGGCAAGACTGTTTTCCTTCTCTTTCTTTCTCATTCATCAATGACCTATATTAAGTTATGTCCTGTGCTTCAAATCCCAATAAATATATGAGAGGTGTTTGTTATCGCCGCTGGTGGTGGATGCCAATGTGATTATTCTTAATTTACACACTGGAATTCAGATGAAAATCAAGATTAAAAGTCTGAAAAGAGTTATTAATCAAAATATATATACATATTAATTATGACATGATAATGATACATGAAATACCTGGGCCTTGTCCTGGACGGTCGCTGGAGCTTTGAAGAACACTTCAAGCTCCTGGTCCCCCGGATCGAGAAGGCAGTGGGTGCGTTGCACAGACTGCTGCCTAATCTCGGGAGACCGAGGGAGGTGATTCGCCGCCTCTATGCTGGTGTCGTGCGATCGATGGCCCTCTATGGGGCACCCGTTTGGTCACACCGACTGACGGGCACCCGCCGCTGCAAGACTAAGATCCTGAGTCTGCAGCGGAGAGTGGCCATCCGCATGGTGCGGGGATATCGCACGATATCCTTCGAGGCGGCGACGCTTCTGGCGTGCTTTCCGCCGTTGGACATCCTGGCGGAGAGGGACTCGAGGGTCTACGACCAGACTCGCGCCCTCCGTCAAAGCGGTGGAAGTGCGTCCTACCCTGCCAGCGTCCTCGAAGCGCTCAGGCGGCAGGAGCAGAGAAGGGCACACACGACGTGGTACGCCCGTCTCCGCGGAGATCGGTACGCGCACAAACGCGTTGTGAGTGCGATCCTGCCAGCCTTCGAGGCCTGGATGCGGCGGAAGCGACGAGTCACCTTTCGACTTACACAGGTGCTGACCGGTTACGGTCACGTGATATAATATTTTACTGATATTTATTTGCCATCACACCCGTGCATTGTAGACGCGCGGGTCACTGCCTCGGGCCTTTGTTTATTTTATGCACCGCGTCAGAAGTTGAAGAACAATGCGCGCGCGCCGCTACGCCGCGGCCCGCCCAGTCGGTACTCGAGTTCTCCACGCGAAGCCCATGTCGCCTGCTATTGCGTCGCTATAGCAGGCGACATGGGCTTCGCGTGGAGAACTTAACACCGGCTACACACCCTCCAGCACATGAATCCTAACTGCGCCGCCCGTGAACCGACCCAAACCATCTTTAAATACTTCACAGTGTCTGGAACTGAATTCCTCTAGTAGATTTAATAAGAGACTTGTTATAAGTTTTAGATTCTCTTCCTGTATGATACCATGGACGCAACCACTTATCAATACCTGCCGTAGTCTGTATGTAAAGTCTAAGTTGATTTTCATTGAAAAGATGATTAGAACTCGGAGGTATTTTACGCAAACCCTCACGAAGGTTCTTATTTGGCAACTCGTTCTGGATACGCTCCCGACGATTTTCAATATATTCGGCACGCTTACCACAGACCTTTTGCATAATATCTTCGCTAATTTTGTGAAATTTTGAAGTTGGTTGAAATAACTCACTTATTTTGTCAGACAGCACCGTGTCGACGGAGGCCGCCCAATCAACCAAACATTGTAAATTTTTATTAAGAAGCTCATGCTGTGTAATTAACGCGTTACACATAGCCGCCAGTGTTTTTTCTGAGGATGCTAAATAGTCTTTACCCTTTAAAAATTGCCTGAGTTCATCATTGACTTCTAGATCCACAAATCCCGGCGAGGCAATATGTACTTTTAAAGGGTCAGTATACCGTACATCCTTCCACGAAATATCTCCGAATCTTTGCAAATTTTGGAGAATTTTTACGTGCTCGGGATCGGCCCGAGGCACCTTTGGGTCTTTAACTGAAGTATTAATCAATCCTAAACTTAAATGACAAGAGGTATTGTTTATGCCAGATAATTCAACAACCGCCCGTTTTAAACAAAACGGTGGTGATGACGAACTTCCTATGGGTTCGATTGAAGGAGCAGGTAATTGAGTTGCTTGGTTATTATCCGGAAAAGAACTCAATAAATTATTCGAATGCAATTGTGTTTGTGATGCGGGTAGATAAATATTTTGCAATAAAATATTGGTAAGCTCACTGACCTTGTTTGTCAAAGCATCAAGCTGATTGGAAGACCTGATCCGCTTCCTCCGTCTACTGTCTGACTCATTGTCAGAGGAATTCGAAGAAGACAAACTTGAATCGCTTCCATTCCCTTGTCGTTTCCTTTTGTGAGACGCCGGTTCTACAACAGGCGATTGCTAAGACCGGTTACTACAACCAGCAATGTTAACGTTAATGTTAACGGTAAAAATTTAAAAATGGAGTGCGATACCGGAAGTGCCGTGTCGTGTATAAGCTATGGGCAGTATTTAATTAAATACAAAGAATTAAAATTAAATAAATGTAGTTTAGCCTTAAAGTATTATACCGGGGAAATTGTCCATCCCATTGGCGTTATACGCCCGCTTGTTAAATATGGAAATACAAGCAAATATTTAGATTTACACGTGATCAAACCCGCTGTAGATGGCCTTGCCGGTTACATACTCGACATACGTAACGTGCAAATCGGCACGTCATTGCGCCGTGGTCACCACCACACGCGATGCACCGGTGAGTGTTCGTCCCCTTCCACTTGTACCCGTTGACGATATTTAAATTTTTCTGCCAATACGCTCGGTTTTGGTTGCAGATGTTTCCCGAGAATTTCCGTTAACTCGTGAAATGTTTTTGAACTCGGTTTATCCGGTGTACACAAATTAACTAACAGTTCATAGCACACTGGCGGCTATGTGTAACGCGTTAATTATGAGCTTCTTAATAAAAATTTACAATGTTTGGTTGATTGGGCGGCCTCCGTCGACACGGTGCTGTCTGCAACTAATGTTTTTGACAAAATAAGTGAGTTATTTCAACCAACTTCAAAATTTCACAAAATTAGCGAAGATATTATGCAAAAGGTCTGTGGTAAGCGTGCCGAATATATTGAAAATCGTCGGGAGCGTATCCAGAACGAGTTGCCATTTAAGAACCTTCGTGAGGGTTTGCGTAAAATACCTCCGAGTTCTAATCATCTTTTCGATGAAAATCAACTTAGACTTTACATACAGACTACGGGAGGTATTGATAAGTGGTTGCGTCCATGGTATCATACAGGAAGAGAATCTAAAACTTATAACAAGTCTCTTATTAAATCTACCAAAAAAGTTAATAATTCAGATTTCATCATGGACGGTCCTAATCTTTCCTTTCGTTCGAGATTCGATACAAAAAAGCCTAAATCTCACACGGGTTTTACAAGACAAGAGTATAACCCCAAAAATAGAAGAACCTTTAAAAAGGATAAGCAGCAGGTCAAGCGACCGTCTGACAAGTGACTATTGGCCACACCGCAACAAATTTTACGGGGGCTGCCTTCGAGCGTATCGAAGGCAGTGGCAGATGCTTGGATCTCCGAAGGCTCTTCTCGATATGATTACGGGAATGCGTCTGCCATTAACCTCCAAACCAATATTAATCAGTCTTTCAACAAAGGTTCTCGAACGCTTCCAGACGCCACAGCCACCAGAGATGACCGAACAAGTAAAAATGTTATTGGAGCAGAGGGTTCTAGAAGTAGTCAGTCATCACCACCACGAACCCAGTTTTCTATCAAAAATATTTCTGGTCAAAAAGAGCGACGACTCGAACAGACCAATATTCAATCTGAAGCGGTTAAACCAGTACATTGCAACCAAACCCTTCAGACTAATATCACATTTCCAGATACCGCGATTTCTACAGAAGGGCGACTGGATGGTGAAACTCGACCTGTCGTCAGCCTACTTCCATGTAGGGATCAGGGAATACTATCGAAGGGTCTTAAGGCTAGTTTACAATCAACAAGTTCTACAAATGACTTGCCTTCCTTTCGGACTGTCTTGCGCCCCCGAAGAACTTTGCTGCATTAACCAACTGGGTGGCACAACATTTGCGCAATCAAGGTTTGCGAGTTGTCGTTTATTTAGACGACTTCTTAATTGTAAATCAATCGGAAGCAAGTCTTCAGTCCCAAGTAGGGTTGGCGATAGACAAGCTCAGAATGCTTGGTTGGACTATCAACTACGAGAAGTCTATAATCAAACCAACCCAGGAAGTGGAATTCTTAGGAATAGTATGGAACACCAAGTTGAACTTCAAAGGTCAATATGCAAAAGATATTGTCAATTTCATACCGCCTGAATCAGAGACGTACAATGTCACTCAAAGAAGCGCAAGCTTTTTTGGGCTACCTAAATTTTGCCAATTTTGTAGTCCCTCGAGGGAGATTACACTGCCGTCAGCTTCAGTTACAATCCAGGATGCTAGTGAGATCGTCAATGAAAGAAATGAACTTGCAAGCAGCAGTAATAAAAGATCTGAAGTGGTGGATCAATACTTTGGAGACGTCTCAGCCAAAAACAATGTTGCATTCGGAAGTCATTCATAATTTTTTGACAACAGATGCTGCAGATTTTGGGTGGGGAGCTCAAATGGACGATCACACAGTGTCAGGCAGATGGAGAAAAGATCAGATGCAATGACACTGCAACCGCAAAGAAATGTTTGCCATAATAGCGGCTATAAGACATTTCAGATTACAAATACAAGGTCGTCATCTGATTTTACAGTCAGATAATCGAACGGTTATCGCATATATTCAAAAAGAAGGCGGCACACGATCGATGGTTCTTCTCAATCAAACCTACCAGCTTCTGAACTATCTGGACAAGTGGAATATTACGATGACAGCAGAATATATTCCAGGCAAATTCAACGACATCGCCGATCATTTATCGAGAGGGAAACAAGCAGCCGAATGGCACCTATTGAAGTCTGCTCTCAATGTGATATTCCGCAGGTTTGGAGTTCCTCAGATAGATTTGTTTGCTACGAAGGATACAAGAGTGGTACAGAAGTACGTCTCGAACAATTGTCAAGACTCCTCAGCTCTGTTTTGCAACGCCTTCAGTCGTCCTTGGCAGTTTCAACTAGCGTGGGTATTCCCTCCACCGAGTCTCATTCCGCGGGTGCTACAACATCTCAACACTGCTCAAGGAAACTTTTTTGATCGTTGCACCAATGTGGAAGAGAGTGTTTTGGCTTCGAGATCTTCGCAGACGAGCTTTATGCAGACCTTTGAAGATCAAACGGCTATCTCAAGTGCTGGTGGATCAAACGACGGGTTTGCCACCACCCCGAATTCAAGACATAGAGCATTTTGTCTGGAAAATTAGGGCTGGGAAGATGTAATTCAGACTTAGTCTGAAGCTGAAAAGACTTTGCTCAGGTCTAGGTGGAGGGAATCTACACTTAGAACATATAAACCCGCTGGGTCTAGATGGGTAAGGTGGTGTGCGTTAAATAATTTTGATTTTAAACATCCGAGTGGAGTTAGTTTATCAAGTTTTTTGGCCTTTTTGAGCTTAGAAGAGAAATTAGCTTATCCTACCATTCTCCTGCATAAATCAGTAGTTCTTACGTTCGGAAAAGTTTTAAATAATGAAAATTTGAACTTACATTTTTTAGTTAAGCATTTTTTAAAAGCTATTTCTCTCCGTAGCCCAAAAACCATAAAGCCTCCAATTTGGGATCCAAATGATTTGATTGCCTGGTTAAAGAACAATCCACCAGTGATTAATTCTTTGTTTGAGGCCTCACGACGATTAGCATGTCTTTTGTAACTCGCATCTGGTAGACGTGTTCATGACCTTACATTGTTAAAAATAGATTCACGCCATTACTTTGATTTCGGTGACTATATAGTTTTACATCCTACATTTGGCTCTAAGACTGATACAGCCACGTACAGGCAATCAGGTTGGAAATTGATGAGTCATTCATGTACTAGGGTTTGTCCTGTGTACTGGTTAAGAAAAGTGGTCGAATAAGGCACTGAGCGGCGTACGCCCATTTGCGATAGTTCTCTATTCATAGCAATTAAAGGTTCAAACCGAGCAGCTTCTCGTACTGTGATAAGTGGTTAGGTGAAGTCAGTTTTTAAAGATGCAGGCTTTGTAGCTTCGGCAGGTAGTTTCCGCTCTGCCGTCGCATCCTTAAATTGGTTTGAACATTTCTCTATTGAAGACATATTAGCACGTGGAAACTGGCGCAGTGAAAAGACTTTCCTTAAGTTTTATTGTAAACAAATAATAAGTAATTCAAAACCATCTCATTATAATTTTTCAAATAATTTTGAACCTGTAGATTAATATATTGATTATTCAATTATTTACTATTAATTGATTATTTATAATTTTATGTCTATAATTTTCTAAAACACCGATGTGTATTATTGTTACTGTTGAAATTAATATATAAAGTCGGATAGTTTTAAGTTGATGTTATATAACTCAGTTGATTTTTATATTCTTCTGGTTAAGTGAATATATAATTTTCAATTACATTGATTTTATTATATTTATTTTATGTTCTCAGTTGTCACATAGCGTCGTTTAGTGGTCACCAGGAGATATAAACACGTCTCTCACGGATGCTGTGCATCGTCACATGCCAAATAATAGTACAAGTTTTACATAACAATAAAACTTGTATTGTTGAGCAGAGACGATGCACAGCATCCCAGTAAGGGCACCTGGTGAGAGACTTCTATGAAACCAAAATGGCAAGATGCCACCCTGGAACCTAACGAAAGGAGTGGGGCGGACGTGACGTCATACCCGCCATACTAAAAAATAAGAAACAGGAAAGGGAAGTATACAACGCACTCTCACGGATGCTGTGCATCGTCTCTGCTCAATAATACAAATTTTATTGTTATGTAAAACTTGTACTATTATCACGGTTCACCACCTCGTTCGCCACTGAGAAATATTGGGAATAAAACACCTGTTGTTAGCACGACGTACATATATTGGTAGACAAAGGAATATGATATACACATTTTACATTACACCTCGGTAGGTAGATAAATTGTCTGTTAATCAATAATTATAAATTTGCCCCCATTATATACATACATTACACCCTTGTCCCGGACATGATATATCCGTTGTTTTATTTATTTATTATTTATTTATTTATGTACCAAAAACAAGTAACACAGAAAAAAAAGAATAACAAAGAAACAAAGTGATACGTAGGAAAGCTTATCTCTTTGAGAGATCTCTACCAGCCACCCTGGAGTGTGAGTAATATTATGTCAAATTACAGAGAAGGTAGGTACATCTTTAATTTCCGGGTTCCCTTGGAACTAATCACGAAGAGCTAATAGTCGCTGTACAAAGGCATAATGTGGACATTCTAGGCCTTAATGAGACTTGGCTGAGAGCCGGTGAAGAGGGACGTGCGCCCAGTATACCAGGATACAGCTTACGTCATATACCGCGGCCACTAGAGTTGCGTATACGCGGTGGCGGGGTAGGTTTCTACGTCAGGAAAGGTCTAAATGTTCGTACCCTCAGCCACCCTCCCTCTCCGTCGGTTGAGCAGATGTGGATATGCTATATAAGCAAAGGTAAGAATATTGTAATAGGAACCGCATATAGGCCACCTTGGTTAAACGTACAAACTTTTTTGATGCGTTGTACGAATCATTATCCGCTTTTTCATGGCGTGACCAATTTATCATTGTTGGAGATTTTAATATACATTTTTTAGATAAGAATAATACAAACCATAAATCACCTACTGACTTTTTAAACTATTCAAATTTAACGCAATACATTAGTGAGCCTACGCATTTCACAAATCATAGCGAAACTCTCCTAGATTTGTTCTGTACCGATGCAAGTGTTTGTCAGATCTGGTTTGATTATATCTGCACTCTAAGCAGTCACTCATTCATATCTTGTGAGGTTACTGTTAGTAAAGATAAATTTACGCCAAAAAAAAATTTCTACAGGGACATAAAATCTATTAATGCAAATGAATTAGATACATGTCTTGCACTTATCAACTGGGACTGCATTGCTGAACTTCAAAGTGTAGATGACATGGTGGGCGAATTTAATATAGAGATTAGACGGATTTATGATACGCTTGCACCTTTGAAATGTCTGCACGTTAAGCATCGTCATTATCCCTGGATTACATCTACTATCAAGCTTATGATGAGACTACGGGATAATGCACACCTAAGAGCTCGTAAAACGAAAGCAGATGCCCACATTAATCATTATAAAGACTTAAAAAGATTTGTACGTTTATCAATCAAAAATGAGAAAAAAGCTTATTTTGAAACTTATGTTAATAAAAATCTTAATAACGCAAAGATACTATGGAAACACATCAAATTTAATGTTAATATTCATAGAAAAAGTGACTGTATACTACCGGAACATTTGCGTGATCCAAATAAACTGAATACCTTTTTTCTTACAGTTCCTGGTAGCCACAATGCAAGTCAATTAGAAATTGAATACTATCAACAAAATAAATTTAGTGATGCAAAGTTAAGCTTAAAGGTAGTATCAGAGTCTGAGGTCTTTAAACATATTAAAACTTTGACTACAAATGCCATTGGTGCAGATGGCATCTCTCTCAATATGATATTGCCCACCCTTCAATATACCTTAAAGTTGATAACAAAAATAGTCAACACCTCTATTATGACAGGTATATACCCAAATCTCTGGCGTAGGGCTATTGTCAGACCTATACCTAAGGTCGATGCTACTTTAGAATATAAGGATTTGCGTCCTATAAGCATTCTCCCGTGTCTGTCTAAGATTCTTGAAAAAGTAGTATGTAATCAACTCAGGGGCTATTTAGAATACAACAATATTTTGCCAGACAAACAATCTAGGTTCAGAAAAAGAAGGGGAACTACGGCTGTATTAGCAAACGTTGTAGATGATATCCTGTCTGCTCGAGACAGGGGGGAGGGTACTATCCTGGTGCTTCTGGACTACTCTCGTGCGTTTGACACTATAAATATTCCACTGTTAATTTACAAGCTGTCATATTATGGTTTCGACGACAAAGCAGTACAATGGTTTCAAAGTTACATGACTGACCACAGCCAATCTGTTGAGATAACGCTAGAGGATGGCAATGTTGCTAAATCGGATGTACGTCAGGTTACAAGAGGAGTTCCGCAAGGCTCAATCTTGAGACCGATTTTGTACACGATCTATATAGCAGATATTATTAAGCAAATAAAATACTGCAACTACCATTTGTATGCTGATGATCTGCAGTTATATATCTCTTTTAGACCATGCAACACACAAACGGCCCTACAACAACTTAATCATGACTTGGACCAAATAGCACGCTGGTCACACTCAAACTCGCTATCAATTAATTCTACTAAACCAAAAAACATGATTTTTGGTACAGAGCGTCAAACTGAAATAATAAGCAGCTATGATCCTGTTATGGCCTTTTCCTGTGGCAACAATTACTAAATGTCATAAAAAAACTTCTCTCAATGATTTAAAATTATTTTATTTTTTAAATTAATTGTAATTAGTTCTAATCTTACATTTTCATCAATGTATTAATCAGTTATATATAAAATATAACAATAAACTGAGTGTCGTGTGATAGATAGTTGTATAAAATTATCAATATAATAAATTATTAATTTAAGATTTAAAAAAAATTAATAACATAATTAAAGAACGTAGTTTGACAACTCACTGAATATGGCAACTTTGACACTTAATTTTTTTATAAATACCCCTTGTAAATAATTTAACGGGCACTTTTTCGGTGGCGATCTGAAGTGTCAACATCTACGAGATACGTAAGTTAAGCAATGTATTTTTATTTTTGCTAGTGTTAGTAAATTATTATTTTAAAATTTTCGTGTATAAAAATGATACTAATATTTCCCTATAATGTTATTTTGTGTGTTAAATATTGCAATAAATAGAATATTTCATAAATATGAGATATGTAACATTTGTTATTTGTTTCATTTGTACCCCCATTTTGATAATTTTTTTAAAGTCTTTGTGTTTTTATAGAAAAATAGCTTGATTTTACTTAAAGTGAATAGTTTGAGTAATAAAACTTATAAATATTATGTAAACATAGTTTCCTTTTTTAGCTCTAATTTAATAAAATCTCACATCAGAAGTGGGATCCTGTCCACTGTTATAATATTAATTTCAATGTTGTTTTTAGGATGGACCCTGGCTTACAAGACCTTGTTAAGGCCATTAAAGATGCTGTTTTTGGAACTCGGCGAGGAGGAGACGATGTCGCTTTGCCAGTTTTCGACCCATCTACAAGCGACCTGGGAGTAGAGTCTTGGTGCAACAACATCGAGACTCTCTAAGGACTCTAAGGCCCTTAAAGGGTCTGATTACTTTGGTTTAAAACATGGGATCCTGCAGAGATCATGGGAAAACCTACGCACCGAATTAGTAGCCTTATATCCTGAAAAAAAAAAGAATCTCGCGGAAAAACTTCAAAAAGCAGTTTTGTATAATTCCGAATCCGCTAATACTTATTGTGAATACGCAAGAGAAAAAAATTAGGTTATTACGTAATACTAAGATAGCATTTAGTGAATCACAGTTAGTTGAATTAATTTGTGGTAGCATATCGGATGTAAATGTAAGACTGGCATCTTTTAACAGCAATGTCAAGACTACCTCCGAACTTATTGCTTTGTTTACGTCATATACAAAACCGAAAAAACGACCTTTTGAGCAAAGTGGTAGGAATTCTAAAGACAGTTCTGACGCTAGCTATACTAAACGCCCTAAAATTGAAACGCGAAATAGTAATCCTAAATGTTTTAAGTGTGGCTAAGCAGGGCATACTAGGATGCAATGTGCGGTGAAAGAAACTCGTACTACTTTACAGACAAACAAACCAGAAATTAAGGATCAGAGACCTAGTGATTTCGTAAGAATATTTTGTACTATTTTTCGAAAACCCAGACATACAGATAATATTTGTCGGTACGGTAATAAAAAAGATGATAATAAGGAAGTCAATTTTTTAGGGAAACCCAGCCCCAGTCAAAATTAACAGTAGTATCTATTAATAATGTTAAAATCAATTCATTAATTGCTACTGGGGCAAATTGCAGTATAATAAGAGAATCAGTAGCAAAGCGATTAGGTTGTCATCTAACGCCATGTTGTTTTTACGTTTTTGGTATAGGTAAAGGTAGTATAAATATATTTTCGAAAATTACGGTACCCGTTAAATTTGAACAGTTATGTATCGAATTAGATATATATGTGGTTAAGGACAACGATTGTCGTTATGATCTTTTAATAGGTAAAAATGTTATACAGCATCCCGATATTGAGATTATAACAGATTCATTAGGTTCTCGTTTAGTACGGAAGTATCCACCTAAAATTAATCTTGAAATTAATTCATTAGAAAAATTAGAATTTTCAGACGACTTTAATGCGAAATTGTCTCACCTAGGTGATAGTATACAGGTTAGGATTAAGGATATCTTTCATAAATATCCATCTGTTTTGAAACCCATTGCAAATGTTAAGACTGGTAAACTAGAAATCAAATTAAAAAGAGACGAAGTTGTGTATTATAGGCCGTATATATTAGCTCCAATTGAGAGAGAGAGAGAAGGTTAAAGAAATAGTAAATGACTTATTAGATAAACAGATAATTAAAGAAAGTAATTCAGCTTTCGCTAGTCCCGTGATTTTGGTTAAAAAAAGTGACGGAACTGACAGAATGTGTATCGATTACAGAGCTTTAAATAGAATAATAGAAAAAGATAGATACTCTCTCCCTCTCATTGAAGACCAAAATTGATAGATTAGGTCAGTGCGAGTTATTCATATCTTTGGATATGAAAAATGGGTTTTACCAAATACCCATAAGCGACGATTCGACTAAGTACACGCCTTTAGTGACACCGGATGGCCATTACGAATTTCTCAAAATGTCATTTGGAATTTGTAATGAACCTTCGGTGTTCCAGAGAGCTATTTCTAAAGCTGTACGACATTTAAAATTTGTATTAGTATATATAGATGACATTTTAATACCATTTAACAAAATTGAAGAAGGACTTGATTATTTAGAACAAACAATTTTGGCTTTGGATTCTAATGGTTTTAGTAAATATTAAAAAATGTAATTTTTTTGCTGACAATATTGAATACCTAGGTAGACACATATCTCGTGAAGGTGTTAGGCCAAGTGAATCTAAAGTTAGTGCTCTAGTAAATTCTTGTATACCTAATAATGTCAAGCAAGTACGACAATTTATGGGCTTAGCCAGTTATTTTCGAAAATTTATCCCCGATTTTGCTTCACGGACGGCTTGTATTAAAAATTAACAAAAACAAATCAAAAATGGGAATGGGGACCCGAACAGGATGCGGCTAGAAATTATATAATAGATCATCTTGTTTCTAGACCCCTCTTAGTAATTTTTGATCCGAAGTATCCTACTGAACTGCATACCGATGCCAGTTCCATAGGATACGGAGCAATACTCTTACAGAAAATTAATAATCAAAATAAAGTTGTAGCCTATTACAGTAAACGAACAACTCCTTCAGAATCTAAATATTGCTTCTATGATTTAGAGACGTTAGCCATCTATAATGCCCTAAAGCACTTTAGAGTCTATTTGTTAGGTATTGAATTTACAATTGTTACAGACTCTAATGCGATAAAATCCACCATGACAAAAAGATTTGTCACCAAGGGTCGCCCGTTGGTGGACCCTAATGCAAGATTTTAAATTTGAAATTAAATACAAAAAGGGAAAATTTATAAGTCATGTCGATTTCCTTAGCCGCAACCCGATCGGGCTCCCAGACCCAAAGCTAACTCGTGAGGTTAGTCTTATTGAAATTTCTAATGAAAGAGATATTTCACAATCATGGCTAAAAATTGCTCAGCAAAATAACTCAAACTCAAACTCTTATCTCAAAACTACAATCGGGTGATTTGGATGCTAATCAATATTTAATTAAAAATGATTTGCTTCATTATAAAGTTAGTTCAGATGCAAAACCGAAATTGTTTGTACCGAGGGGTTATAGACTGAGTATATTAAAATTATTTCACGACGAAAATTGTCACTTAGGTTTTGATAAAGTTTTGCATAAAATTCAAGATTATTTTTGGTTTCCTAAAATGTCATCTTTTGTTAAAAAATACATTTCCCATTGTTTGATTCGTGTCGAAAGAAAAGGATCTTCAGGTCCAAAACAAGGGTTTCTCCATCCCATTGAAAAAACTGCTATTCCATTCCATACAATACATTTAGATTGCACAGGACCCTTCACGGTAACGAGAGAGGGATACAAATATATTTTATTAATAGTTGACGGTTTTACTAAGTTTTGTTTGTTAAAGCCACTTAAAACTTTAAATACCTAGGAGTTAATACCTATCATAAGAGAAACGATTACAATATTTGGTACGCCATCCTTAATTATCACTGATCGCGGAACAAATTTTAGTTCTAATCAAATTAAAAACTGTTATGTTCACAAATCTTAAGTATATTTTTCTAATCTTAACTAATAACTATACGTCAGTCACAATTAAACAGTTGACCTAGCACCACGTCTTTTCGTTTCTCGCCAAGCCCTACAAGCAATACACAACGTTATCACCCGAACATATGGTCGAATATCGAGCCGCATCGAAGCAAATAGTTCATTAGGACGAGCGACCGGCCGATCGGAACAAAAGATCCTTATCTGTGTTTATGAACATCGAGTTATTTTATGCAACTTAAAACTAATATTGAATAAGAAGATTGCGTGCGTTATTACGATTACATTTTGTTGTAATAAATAAGAAGAACTTGTGTTTTTTGGAAGATTGTGCCTATTACGATGGAACAGTTAATAGCGGAATTAGAACATATTGCTTTATTATTACAAAAGGCCCAGACTAATTTAAAGAAATGTTCTAAACAAAGGCTTACTAAAGGATATATTGAAACTCGATTAAAAACTATAGAGGAGTACTGGAATAAGTTTACCACTGCACATCACAATCTTGTACGAACCGTTCCGAAGGAAAAGAAAAGTGAAATATCGTATTTTGCAAATGAAGATTACTTTGTTATCGAAGATTTATATTTGATTTTACAAGGCGATTTACGAGATTTATTAACAACTTTGGAATCGAGAGACAGTGGATTTATGCAGCAGGGTCAAAGTCCAACTACACACGTGGATACACAAATTAAGCTACTAAGGATCGAGTTACCTACGTTTTCGGGCATATATGAAGACTGGCCATCATTTCAAGATCTTTTCATATCATTAGTGCACAACAATTTATCATTAAGCAAAGTACAAAAGTTACACTATTTGAAGAGTAGTGTTACCGGTGAAGCTGAAAATATACTGAAACATATCCAAGTAACAGATATTAATTACGATCAAGCATGGGAATTATTATCAAGTAGATATGGTAATAAACGCCTCATAGTGAATTCTCTCACAAAGAAATTGCTTACACAAAAGAAGATTCCCTCACAAACAGCGAATCACATAAAATCATTGTTAGATACCACAACTGAATGCCTAAATAGTTTGAAAAATTTAAAAATATCAATTGATGATTGGGACCATTACTAATTTATTTAATGGTTCAAAAACTAGACTGTGATTCACATCGTGAGTGGGAAGAGTATGCCTATCGAGATAATGTAGATGATTTACCTACCTGGAATTCTTTCGTGAAGTTTCTACAAACAAAGTTCCGATCACTCGAGTTAATTACTCCACCTCCAAGAGAGAAGTCATATAAAAGTAAAGAACATACAGTCCACTATGTCACAACAGCCACGCCAGAATCTACAAAAACAAGAAACTGTAACATTTGCAATGAAAATCATACTTTATGCCACTGTAGGGAATTTACAAAAATGACACCAACGAAAAGGGGTGCATATGTGAAAAGCAATAACTTATGCTTCAATTGTCTGGCACCAGGTCATGCTGCAAGAGATTGTCGTCTACCTATGTCCTGCCGTATATGTCATAAACGACACCACTCGTTGATACATCAACATATGCCACGGAATTCTACCAAGTCGACAAACCAACCAGACAATAATAATCAAGCTCATCACATCTACGTAGAAAACCAAGACCAAAGCCATCAAGATCAATCAAGCAACAGCGTTAGTGCTCTACTGTCATCACACATGACCAATGCTGTATCCACGGCGCTTCTGGCCACAGCCCTCGTACCTGTCAAAGATGAGACCGGACGAATAACTATGCTTCGTGCTTTAGTGGATCAGGGGTCGCAAGCGGCGTTTATTAGCGAGAGAGCCGCCCAGCTACTACGGTTAAAAAGAACGCCTATTCGTGGCACTCTCACTGGTGTCGGTTCAACCAAAACGATCGTTAAGCACACAGCTCAAATAGTGTTACTTTCAAGGAATGATGACAGCTTCAAGTTCAAAATAAAAGTTTATGTTATGTCAACGCGACTTACCACTCAGCTTCCATCACAAACAATACCAATCAACTCCTGGCCACACCTAGAAGGCCTATTCTTAGCCGATCCAAATTTCAACCTACGTGGACGAATAGATCTGTTGCTAGGAGTAGAAGTATGTTCTTATATCCTGAAAAATGAAATTATCAAAGGTCCTCCAGGTTCACCATGCGCTCAAAACACCAGCCTTGGATGGATTTTATTCGGGAGTATAAGAAAAGAAGAAGAAAAGAACGAAGTTACTGTAATGCATTTAAATTTAAATGTAGACAATATGCTTAAATCAATGTGGGAGCTAGAGAATGAAAAAACAACAAAGTTAACTGCAGAAGAAAGAAAATGCGAAGAAATTTACCAAGCTACTTATTCTAGAACAGAAGAAGGAAATTATGTTGTCAAATTACCAACTAAATCAGATAACCTACTATGCACACAAGGAGAAACTAGAGAAATTGCATTAAAAAGACTTTATCAATTAGAAAGAAGATTACAAAAAGATGAAAAGTTAAAAACAATGTACGTAGAAGCTATAGAAGAATATTTACAATTAAATCACATGGAAGAAGTACCAGAAGAGGAAATTTACAAAAGTTCTGTATACATGCCACATCACCCAGTAGTAAGGGAAGAGAAGGAAACAACGAAAATAAGAGCAGTGTTCAATGCGTCTCAGAAGGGGACAAACAACATTTCATTGAATGATGAACTTTTGATAGGCCCTCAACTGCAAGCTGATATGAGAAGTTTAATCATGAGATGGCGTATGAAAAGGCTATGTTTTGTAGCGGACGTACAGAAGATGTATCGTTGTATCCTTGTAACAAGAGGGCAGAAACCTGCAACGAATTTTATGGAGAAGCGACGCAACAAAACCAGTAAAAGATTACCGACTTATGTGAGTTACCTTCGGCACCGCGTCCGCTCCATATCTTGCAATTCGGACGTTACATCAAAAAGCTGATGATGAGGGGCACATAGATCCTGAGGCAGCAAAAATTATTAAAGAAGACTTCTACGTTGACGACCTTATGTCTGGAAAAGATACATTACGAGAGGCAATAACCACAGCTAAAAACATAGACACTATACTACATAAAGGAGGCTTCACGCTTCAGAAATGGTGCTCCAATAACGCCGAATTTCTGAAAGAATTTAATGTTGAAAAGAGAAGCTCTCATGTCAATTTAGATATTAATATACACGGCACGATCACAGCACTAGGCTTGCAATGGAACATGGGGCAAGACATGTTTCAATATAAACTTAACTTACCTCCCTTGACATCTACTATCACCAAACGCACTATACTAGCCGACGTTCAACGCTTATTTGATCCAGTTGGTTGGTTGGCACCTGGAATGCTTACTTCTAAATTATTAATTCAAAAACTATGGCTGAAAGGAGTATCATGGGATGAAGAACTAGATCCAACAGTAAAGGAAGAATGGATTACACTAAGAGAAAGTTTACATCGTGTTAATCAAATTAAAATACCACGATGGATGAATACTGTAGAAGAAGACAAAGACCATATTCAGATTCATGGATTTTGCGACGCATCAATCAAAGCATATGCTGCTGTAGCATACATAAAAGTGAAAAGAGATGATGACGTGAAGACAGGAATTATCGCAGCGAAGACAAGCGTAGCACCTGTAAAACCCGTATCACTGCCTCGGCTGGAACTCTGCGGCGCACTGCTACTCTCTCGGCTGCTGAAACAGATAAAAAAAGCGATTCGAATAAGTGATGACCAAATATTTGCATGGACAGACTCAACAATCACACTTTCCTGGATTTTAGGAGACCCGACGCGATGGCAGACATTTGTTAGAAACAGAGTCGTTGAAATTCTAGATAATGTAGGAAGAAACTGGTATCATGTTCAAACACGCGACAATCCTGCAGATGTTGCTACTAGAGGTGAAACTATCCTGGAATTAAAAGAGAATGAGAAATGGTGGCAGGGACCTAAGTATTTAAGAAACAAAGAAATTATACTTACCAAACCTAAAAACCTAACAACTAACCTGGAAGAAAGAATTATACAAGTAAACCTGAAAACTGAAAATGTAAAGGAACAAAGAAATTTATTTACAAAATTAGAAAACTTTGATAATCTTAAAGAATTACTCATAACAATAAGCTATTGCAAAAGATTTTTAAAAGGAAAGAAGTTAAAGGAAAAGGATTCAGCTATAACTACTAAAGAACTAGACGATGCACTAAAAACATGCGTAAGAATAGTACAAATAAATACATTTGAAGATGAAATTAGAAATATAAAAGCAATGAAGCAGTTAAAAAGCAATAGTCGATTAAAACTACTACAACCTTACCTTGACAGCGACAATATCGTTAGGGTGGGCGGTAGATAGCGTCACTCAAACTTACATGATGACAGTAAACATCCGATAATACTCGACGAAAGCAATCCATTATCATTACTTATAGTAGCCGATGCTCACCTAAAGACGCTACACGGAGGTGTACAGTTGACATTGGGTTACATACGAACAAAATTCTGGATCCTGAAAGCAAAGAAATTAGTAAAATCAAGAATACATAAATGTCTGATATGCTCAAAAAATAATGCTGTTATTAGAAATCAATTAATGGGAGACTTACCTAGGGTTCGAGTAACTCCAGCAAGACCATTTTTAAACAGTGGTGTGGATTTTGCTGGTCCATACCAGATACTCACATCAAAAGGTAGAGGAGTCAAAACGAGCAAGGCTTATGTTGCCATATTCATATGTATGGCCACGAAGGCTATTCACTTGGAATTGGTGGGAGACCTAACCTCTGTATCATTTCTTGGAGCCTTCAGAAGATTTGTTGCCAGACGTGGCAAATGTGCAAACATCTGGAGTGATCAAGGCAGGAATTTCGTCGGAGCAAATAAAGACTTAGCAACAGCATGGGCAGACGCTAAATTACAATTCCAAGGAGAAATCGCACAGTCACTTGCATTAGATGGGACACAATGGCACTTCATTCCAGCATACAGCCCTCACGTTGGTGGTCTGTGGGAAGCAGGAGTTAAGTCTATGAAGCATCATATGAAAAGAATCTTATCATGCCACTTAACATTTGAAGAAATGACTACACTGCTTTGTCAGATAGAAGCATGTCTTAATTCTAGACCACTTTGTCCTATTGAAGATTCTGATACAGATAACATAACACCATTAACACCTGGCCATTTCCTGATTGGCGAAGCACCAATATCGAAATATCAGTTCCGCACCCAGATATTAAAGATATTCCAGTTAGTCACTTGACTCGTTGGCAACACACGCAAAAATTACTCTCTGATTTCTGGCAAAGGTGGCAATCTGAATATTTAACCCGAATGCAACAAAGGCCAAAATGGTTAAAGAAAGTCAAGGAGTTTGACATTGGTCATATAGTCCTGATCAAAGGTGAAAATCTACCTCCAAGCAAGTGGGCACTCGGACGTATCGTAGCAAAACATCCTGGCGATGACGGTGTGACACGAATCTATAGTGTGAAAAGTGGTGACAGTGTAGTGACACGATCATTTAATAAACTGTGTCCTTTACCTATAGATCTTGATTAATTTAAAATAAGTTTTTCTTAAATTATATAAGTATTTAAAAATATGTACCAATGTTTACTGAATTATAAGATTAGAAATTTTGAAATTGTATAAAGCATGCAACAAAAAAAAAAAAAAAAAAAAAATTGTAATGAAATTATTGTTAATGTATCAAATATTTGTTGTAGTATTTATGACTTGTGCTTAAATACTCATAATGTAATTATCAAGTAAAAATTTATGTTATGATCAATTAATTGTATTTGGTAGGAGTACTTATGACCTGAGCATATGTATGTACTACAATGTAATTAATTTAAATAATTTGTTTAGAAAAGGCCTAAGAGACCTTTTGGTGGGCGGCATGTTATGTTCACAAATCTTAAGTATATTTTTCTAATCTTAACTAATAACTATACGTCAGTCACAATTAAACAGTTGACCTTGCACCACGTCTTTTCGTTTCTCGCCAAGCCCTACTGTATATATATATGTGTATTGCTTACACAACATTATCACCCGAACAAAAACTTTTTTAGAGAATTATCTATAGAACATCACATGATAGCTACAGGTACACCAAGAAGTAATGGACAGGTTGAACGTTACGATACGATGCCACAGTAGCTAACATGTTAAGCACTATATGTAACGATTTGTCAGACTGGCCGAATGGGTTATGGAAAGTACAACAATCTATAAATACCACAGTCCAAAAATCTACCGGATTTTCTCCTTTGTGTTTAATGATCGGTGTAGAAGCAAATATACCCGTTGTTCAAGCTTGTCTAAACGATAATCTCGATAGTAATAGCTTAAATCCTTATATTGACGTACAAGCTGATCGTGAACTTGCTAGACAACGTTTACAGCAGATTTCAAAGAAATTCAAGGATCGTTTTGATTCTATTCTAGTCAGTCTATAATGTATCTATAATGTAGGTGATTTAGTTTACGTTAATCAGGATCACAGACGCAATGATAAATTAAGACCGAAATTTAGGGGCCCCTATGAAATTACTTCAATTCTTTCTAATGATCGTTACGCTTTAAAAGGACTCGGTAATTTAAGAGATACTGTGATTGCAAAAGAAAAATTGCGTTTTTGGCCAGGCGAATGGGTTGACGAAAATATTGCTGTTGAAAATGCCATGTAACTAAGTCGCATAAAAATTAAATTTTAAATTATTGTTAAATATATAATATAAATAAATACAATTTCGATTAGCCCTTTCTGAAGTTGTTACATGGAATAAAAAGAAAATGTTATAAAATGATTGTTTAATTTTTATAATTAAATATAAAACATATGTATTACACAATGTATTATTATATAGTTCGACTTGTATTAGTACATTCTGTTAATACAACAAAGTAAAAATTAATAAACTAAAGTTGAAAAAGACAATTGTTATGGATAATATATAAAACATCTGTTAATAAATCATTTATTTATTTATTCTTTATTGCACCCAATCTTACAACTAAAAAATAACATTTTAGTTACATAAAAGTTACATGAGGTGCAACAGGCGGCCTTATCGCTAAGCAGCGATCTCTTCCAGGCAACCTTTGGGTAAAGGATCATGATATTGATATTAATGGGAAGGGTACAATGACTTTTTATATATATATATATATATATATATATATATATATATATATATATATATATATATAGTATAAATACTTAATAGAATAGTATACAATACACAAATAACAATAAATATATATAATATAAATATTTACTATATTAAATACATACATACAGACATAAATAAATACATAAAATATATATTATAAAATAGGAGATATTAACTAAACAAGAAATTAACAACAACAACGACTGCTTAGAATAACTAATGCGATAAGTAAAAGTCCTTAACCATACTTTTAAAAACGGCTAATGACTGTGCGCGCCTTACAGGTAAGGGTAATGTATTCCAAAGTCGAGAAGCTTCTACAGTGATGGACTTAGAATAGTAAGAAGAAGAATGAGAAGGAATGGAGAGAATTAAATTTTCATTCGAGCGAAGAGCACGCTTATGAGTCTCCCTAAGGAGAGTGAAACGCTCTTTAAGATAGAAGGGTGTCGCTGGATTAAAAAGAATAGAATAAAGAAGAGATAAAATGTGAGTATTCCTGCGAAGGCGAATAGGGAGCCACTTGAGTTTTTGGCGAAATTCGGAAACATGATCATATTTGCGTAAACCAAATATGAACCGTATACATAGGTTTTGTAATCGCTCAAGTTTATTTAATTGCTCCTCACTTAAGTTTGTATAACAAGTGTCGGCATAGTCAAGAATCGGTAGAAGGAGAGATTGTGCAAGCGTAACTTTAGTTGGAATGGGTAAAAAGTTTTTCAATCTTCTTAGTGAGCCAAAGGATGAAAACAATTTTTTACTAACCTCATTTATTTGAGGTGCCCAAGAAAGGTGCCTATCAAAGATAACGCCGAGATTTTTTGCTGTTTCACAGATTGGTATACAGACGCCATCAAAAAGGACAGGTGGTAATTGTTTCCAGTCAATCCGTGAAATAAGTCTCGGGCTACCAATGATAATCGCCTTTGTTTTTGTGGGATTAACTCTCAGACCATAAGATTTACTCCATTGACTTATGTGCATCAAATCTTTGTTTATTAAATCAATGGTGTCCGAGAGCCCGCTGAATTGTGTCATTTAATTTGATATTAGTATATTTTTTAGTATATTTTTATAATTAAATGTAAAATAATGTATTATTATGTTATTCGAATAGTATTAAGACAATTGTTATAGATAAAACATGTGTTAATAAATCATTTAATTTGATATTAGTATAATTTTTTAAGATTATAAGTCATAGATAAATAAAAATTAAAGTTACATTTAAAAAAAAAAAAAATTATAAAATTTTATTGTTATAATTAAATAATACATAAAATATCTGTTATTGAATCTTTATTTGATATTTGCACAATTTTTTGCTAGTTTATTTTTTTCGAGTTATAAATTTAAATTGGGTAGGTTGCTGGTAGGCCATGATTTGGTACTGATTAGTTACTCATCCTCCAGCGGGTGAATGGAATCAGTATTTCTATGTCATTGGCTGAAACCTTGCTGGTAGGCCGTGACTTGGTACTGGTTAGTTACTCACCCCCAACAGGTGAATGGAATCAGTCTGTGTATGTCACTGGCTCAACTATTTCGCTGTTAGGCCTTATACTTGGTGCCAATTATCTCACAAGCAGCGAATGAATGTAAACGTGCTCCTCAGAATTGTTCCGTTCCCTCCCGTTCCCTTAATTTGTCATGGATCCTGTGCTCAGAACCTTACCAAACTTTCACCAAACTAACCTTAAAGTATATCCTTTACAATGAAGTTGAAGATTCTCCAATGCCGCTAGCACAAAGGATCGGAATGCGTTGAATTGTGCATTGATGTTTGAAGTTGGACTAGTAGCGGGAATAGATGATTTCAACTCTTTTTGAAATTCAGACATCTTCATATTAAAGTGTTCGGTCAAGTCATCCAGTGTCTTTTTTATTGAGTCCATTGTAATTAAAGTTGTCAAAAATTGTAAGTGAAAATATTAGGTTTAGTGAATATTATTAGAAGTGAGTAGATGAGCAGATGATTGTTTTTGTGCAATAATATATAGTAGCTGGCAGGAATAGGGCTGTCACAGGTACATATTTTTACATATAAATATTTATTTTAATTTTTAATTACAGCTGAGTAAAAAAACGTGACTTGTCATTTACACTCCTACCCTGAAAAAAAAAAAATTTAATATATTATAGGTGAGCTAATCAGTCTTAAATTAGTGAAACGTGCAGTGTTTACTAGAAGTATAGTATTTTTAAAGCCATTTTTTATTTTGCTATAAATAATTATTGACTGAGACCAAGTGTAATATACTGTGTAGTCCATTAGTTTTACAAATATAGTTACTATTATTTCGATATGGTTTGCGCTTGTTATATCGTAGTGTATGGATGTATCTTGTGTATGTTTGTTTTGCGATGAGTGTATTGTGAACGTGTGTAGTATGTAGGATAAGAGTGAGATTATTTGATTAAGATTATCAATACTTAATACTATAAAACTTTTTTCGGGTAGGAGTAAGAAAACAAGCAAGTCCACTTTTAAAAGCTCTTAAAGATTTTTTTATTTTTATAGTATAAATATTTATTTAAAACAAGTTAATTTATAATATATTATGTGTATGTGACCTACTCTACCCACCTGTTAGTGAATCCGCTTTAAAATTACTTATCACTTGAATTATTTGTCACTTTAAAACTACACAACAACTATGGAATCTATAAAGGAGTCTCTGGCTGCAATGACCGACTTATTCAACAGCCGTATGAATGACAGCAAAGACTTGCAGAGGACAACAACACCTGCGACTGTGCTTTCTCTTTCATCGGAGATCAATTCTTTTAAGTCTTTTGTTCTCACTGCACTAAATGGACTTCAGCGACAAATTGAGTTCCTCGCCAGGGAAAAGGATCGGAATGAAATGCAGAGACGTCGAAAAGTGCTTCTTTTCCATGGTGTTAGCGAAGAGAAATCCGAGGATGCCACTGCTCGAGTTACCAGCCTTGTTGCGGAGCACTTGGATTTGCCAAATTTTTCTACCAGCAGTATCAAATCTTGTCATCGCTTGGGAAGACCTTTGGACAGCAAGCCCAGACCTATAGTGGTCAAATTTACCGAGACTGCTATTAGGGATAAGGTCTAGTTCGTCAAAACGAAGTTGAAGGGCACCAGTGTCACAGAGTCACCACGCCCGGATTCGCCAAAACCGGGGCCATCGGGCCTCTCATACGCGGCGGCAACCGCCGCACCAGCTTCCCCAACAAGTCGGACGCAACCACCCGCAACAACAGCCACACCAAGACCAAAAGATGCGCCACGTTCCGGTTATCCGCCGATCACGGTGGAATGTCTGCCAAACTGGACGCGGCACTTTATGGTCCTCAAGTCCAAGATAGGACACGCCCCAAATGCGCGCCCTATGGGGAAGGGCGTAAGATTCTTACCAGGCTCAGCGGAAGAATTCCGTATTATACAAAGGCACCTGACGGAGGCGAGGACCCAGGACAAAGCCTGGTATTGCTTCAGTCCCGCTGCTGAGCTGCCTACGAAGGTGGCAATCAGGGGCCTACCCTTCGACACCCCGCCCGGGGAAGTAATTGCTGCCATGCGCACCCTGGGTTTTCCAGCCGAGCGTGCAAAGGCAATCCCTAGCGGAAAGGGCGGGAGAGGATGCACCTTCTTGGTGCAGCTCGCCCACTTAAACGAGCAGGAGCTCAATGAGCTCTATAAGGTGACCGAGCTGCTGTGCATGCCCGGACTGCTGGTGGAGGCCTGGAAAGGCGGAAGAAACCCGCCTCAATGCTACCGCTGCCAGGCATTCGGACACGCCTCGGCGAACTGCCACAGGCCGATTCGGTGTGTTCGCTGCGCCGGCGAACATCTGGCCAGGGACTGCCCAAGACCTTTCGACCAATTGTGGTAAGGCGCACACGGCGAAGGACCGAAGGTGCGCGGTCTATAAGAGGGAGGCAAGAAGGAGGGGCATCAATGTTCCCCCCCACAACCACAACCGACCGCATCCAAAAATAGGAAGGCCGAGTTAAGAAGAAGGCAGAGGGAAGGAGGCGAACAGCTCCCTCCCCCCACAAGGCAAGAACCAGAACAGTCTGCTAGGGTCAACCGCCAACCTATCCTGGCGCCAAGGAGGACCGTTGAGACCGAAGCACCGCCGCCAGCCACTGCCCCTTCTACCCTCGCCCCACCGGCAAACCAGCCGGTCGAAAGGGCCAGCCTCTACCCTCTAAGAAAAGAAGAGCGGCGAGACCGACCAGATCCGAACCGGCGACAGCGTCCACCCCGCAGCCGAGGCAGGTGACGAGGGCAGCTCCTTGTGCCCCATCACCAAGAGCTACAGCACGGGCAGCCCAGCCCGAGCAGCGGGACGCGCCACCACCACCACCACCACCAAGACCCGCCAAACGCAGAAATGACCCGGATACTACTACCATAATCCGGGTCTTTATGGACGCACTCACTGCAGTCCTGGTCGCGTATACGCAAGGCCAGGACATTATACCCGCAATCTCAGCTGGAATAGCCGCACTCGCGCAGCTCAATTCCAGCTGAGAATTGCCTACTGGAACCCAGGCGGCATCAGAGGACATATCCGGGAGCAAACCTTACTCGCCCAGTCGCAGGATCTACACATCATCCTCCTGGGCAAGACCAAGCTCTCGGAGAATGTCGAGCTCCGCATCCCGAACTTCCTCGTCTACCGACGCGATGAAATCTTCCCCCGGGGCGCCCCCTATAGGGGCTCGGCTGCCCTGGTGCGGAGAGATATAGTACACGAGGAACTTGCGCACGCCCCCTTCGTGAGTCTGCGCACACAGGGGGTGCGGGTGTAAGCTGGTGAGATGGAGCTCCAGCTGTATGCCGCCTACAAGCCACCCGGATTAACCTTCTCCAGTACTGATGTCCACACGCTCTTCGAGTCGCAGCTGCCTACCCTGATCGTGGGTGATTTAAACGCCAAGCACCACGCTTGGGGCTCGCGTGTTATCACCCAGGCAGGTAAAAGACTCCTCGAAGACAGCGAACGTCGAGGCTACGGGGTGATGGGTCCCGGAGCGCCGACCCATATCCCGTCGCGAACAAACCAACAGCCCGATGTACTGGACATAGTACTGCATCACGGACTGGACTGCCCCCTGGATGTCGAGGTCAAGTATGATCTCAACACCCAGCACCTACCAATAAAGGTCACACTCACCCTGCAGCGCGAATTCAGAGTGCCTCGTCCCCCAAGATCGCGGGTGGACTGGAGGCGTTTCTCCGAACTTGCGGGGCTTGAGCTCATGGTCCCAATCGTGACGCCTGCTGACGTCGATATGGCAACCATGACAATTACCCAGGCGATCGTCGAAGCCAAAGAAGCAGCCACCACCTATGGCGGCTCAATGCAGGAACGCCGGGTCCCGCTCCCGAGCTCGCTCTGCGACCGGCTCAGGAGAGAGCATCAGCTGCGCCAACTCTGGGCACGGACGCGCTGCCCTAGGGTGAAGCGTGACCTAAACAAACTTGCAGAGGAGGTATCTCTCGCGCTGGTGGCTCTCGAGGACGACCAGTGGGAGGTCACCATCGCTCGAGCATCTGAGCGCGACACAGCACTTTACCACCTCTGCAAGAAACTCACCGGACAAGACGAGCCTATCTACCCGCTGCTAGACCGAGCGGGTAGAAGAAGATACTCCTCCAGCGACAGGGCTGAGATCCTCGCGGAGCACCTGGAGGAGCAATTTCAGCCCAACGACCCGGACTTTTCAAACCCCGATGTCGTCCGTCATCACGCAGCGATCCACGACCAAGTGGAGGCTTTCCTGTCGGCACAGATCCCGCCGCTCCGGGGAGACGATTTCATCTCTCCGTCTGAGGTGCGGAAGGCTGTAATCCGCCTACCTAAGCGGAAGGCTCCAGGCTCTGACGGGATTACCAACGCTGCGTTGATGCAGCTACCCAAGAACTGCCTCGTAGCGCTCACGAGTGCATTCAACGGCATACTCCGGACTGGACACTTCCCCGAGGCATGGAAGGTGGGAAAGGTTATCGCCCTTCCCAAGCCGGGCAAAGACCGCCGACACCCGGCCAGCTACAGGCCGATCACGCTACTCTCGCACGTCGCCAAGCTGTTTGAGCGTCTGCTGCTGCGAGGACTCTCGCCTCACCTGCCCCTGCGCGAGGAGCAGTTTGGTTTTCGCAGTCACCACTCGACGACGCTCCAGCTGACGAGGGTCCTCAGCTACTTGGCTAGTGAGCTCAATAGAGGGCAGCACACCGTCGGGGTCTTTCTCGACATGGAGAAGGCTTTCGACCGAGTGTGGCATGCCGGACTCCTGGCCAAGTTGCTGAAAATGACGGCGCCTCTCGCGCTAGTGCGAGCAGTAGCGTCGTTTCTGGAAGGCCGTAGTTTTTATGTCTCGGTGGACGGGGCGGACTCCCAACCGCGCCCCATCCGAGCCGGAGTACCACAGGGTAGCTGCCTGTCGCCGCGGCTCTACGCGGCGTACACGGACGACATCCCCACCCTCCGCGACCATCTGCGTGAGGGTGAAGAGGACGTGCTGTTGGCCCTCTATGCGGACGACAGCGCGTTCTTTGCGTCGTCCTACCACCAAATCGTCGCTACAAGGAAGATGCAGCGTCTGTTGGATCTGCTGTCAGAGTGGCTTGACAAATGGAGGATGGCCGTCAACGTCGGAAAGACGGCCGCTTTGCTTGTCGGCCGCCAGAGGCCGCTACGTCAACTCACCTTCCGAGGCCAGGACGTAGAGTGGAAGACCTCAGTGAGTTATCTGGGGTGTCACATCGACCGGTCGCTGCGGATGGTTGCCACTGCCAATAAGGCATGCCACCTGCACCGACGCAGGCATCGAAGACGACGATTTGGAGCCACAGTAGGACGACGCAACACCGGACTGACAACCACAAGGATTTAACAACCACCCGGAGATGACAACTTATAACAGATAGAGGACATACCACCACTGGGTCCATGGGACCCTAGCCCAATGGGCCAAAAACAAAATGACACGGCAGCATGTAGGCTGCCGTTGAGGACATGCCCGGGCAAGGAGGTACGCCTCGAGGCCCGTACCCCGTTTGACCTAGGTTAAGCAGGATGAACTCGTCGATCGATCAAAGTGCTTGTAAAAGCGTACTTGAATAAAGTATATTATTGGTTTGAAATACATTTTCTTATTCATATCATCTTTTAGTGCCTTAAACCTTAAAACATTAAAAAGTAATAAATAAATAGATGTTGTTTTTCAATTATCCTGATATAATATATTAACAAATTCCCGACAGCCCCGCTATTCCTCGTCATGGTGGCGACGATGGTAACGAGAGACGAGGATGGAGAGGACACCGTAACCCTCGATTCGGGCCACCTAATGTACTTCCGAGAGGGAGACCAACAATCCCAAGGTGGCGTTGGTTTCTGGTAAATAAGTCTCTAGTTGACAACGTTGTGGAAATCTCCAGTGTGTCGAACAGGGTTGCGTACCTCATAATAAAGCTCACCGAGAGGTACAGCCTCAAGGTGGTGCAAGCGTACGCACCGACCTCGACACACTCGGACGTTGAAGTGGAAGAATTGTTCGACGACATATCGAGGGCTCTCCACTTCACCACGAAAACCCACTACAACGTTGTCATGGGGGACTTTAACGCTAAAGTGGGAGTACAGAATTGCAGCGAATCGGTAGTAGGACCCCATGGATTTGGAAGCAGGAATCATAGGGGGAAAATGCTTGTCAACTTCCTCGAACGAGAGGGGCTCTTTTTAATGAACTCCTTCTTCAAGAAGCAGCCGCAAAAGAAGTGGACGTGGCAAAGCCCCGACACTATGACAAAAAATGAGATCGACTTCATAATGACGGACAAGAGGCATATATTCAGAGACGTCTCAGTGATAACCAGGTTTAATACCGGTAGTGATCACCGACTTCTCCGAGGCTCTCTGAATATCAATTTTAAGGCCGAGCGCGTCCGTTTGATGAAGTCCACGCTCCGAACAAAGCTGCTCCAAACCATTGCGGGATCTGAAACATTCCAGTCAATCCTGGAGAACCGATTCGCTGCTGTGGAAACCACAACTGACGTAAACCAGAACCTCGAAAATGTGGTTCGAATTCTCAGGGAAGAAGGCACGAGATATTGTGGCATGCAGCGTAAGGGCAGGAAGTCCAACCTTTCGGAAGAGACTTTAGGGCTCATGAAGAAACGACGTGAAAACCCACCTGTCACTTCGTCAGAGAAACGGTAATTAAACCAAGAGATCAGCAGGCGCGTACGACACGACCTCCGGTGCTCCAATACTCTTGCAATTGCAAGAGCGATTGAGCAGAATCGGGGGTCTAAGGTGTTCGTATAATCTCTTGAAGTTGACCACAGCAAGGGGAGAAGTCGTTTCTTCCAAGCCGGCAGTACTTTCGGAAGTAAAGGACTTCTACGGCCGGTTATACGCATCGCATGCATCTCGACCTGATCCCGAAAATGAGGATTCTAGAGCTACATTAACACGCCATTTCTCCGAAGACCTGCCTGAAGTCAGTATTGGCGAAATCGAGATGGCTCTTAGACAGCTTAAAAATGGAAAAGCCCTGGAGAGGACGGCGTTACCACGGAGTTATTAAAAGCAGGAGGTAAACCGGTATTCAGAGAACTCCAGAAGCTTTTTAACTCTGACCTCTTCGAAGGGAGAACTCCAGAGGCGTGAAGTAGGAGTGTGGTCGTCCTGTTCTTCAAAAAGGGAGTAAAAACCCTGCTGAAGAACTATCGTCCCATATCCCTACTGAGCCACGTCTATAAGCTGTTTTCAAGAGTGATCACGAACCGTCTTGCGCGAAGATTCGACGAATTCCAACCCCCGGAACAGGCTGGGTTTCGGACCGGATACGGCACCATAGACCACATCCACATAGTGCGGCAGTTTATACAGAAGTCCCAAGAGTATAATCGGCCCCTGTGTCTCGCATTCGTGGACTATGAGATGGCCTTTGACTCGGTTGAAAACTGGGCTGTTATGGAGTCCCTGCAGCGTTGCCAAGTTGATTGGCGATACATCCAAGTGATAAGATGTTTCTACGAAGCTGCCACCATGTCCGTCCGAATACAGAATCAGCAAACGAATCCCATACCATTGCATCGAGGAGTGAGACAAGGGGACGTTATTTCCCCCAAATTGTTCACTAATGCAATGGAGGATATGTTCAAGACGCTGAACTGGAAAGGATGTGGCATCAACATCAATGGCGAATACATCTCTCACTTGAGATTTGCAGACGACATCGTCATCGTGGCAGAAACGCTGCAGGACCTACAACAAATGCTGAACGAGCTGGCTGATTCTTCTATGCGTATCGGCCTACAGATGAACTTGGGTAAAACCAAGGTCATGTTCAATGAACATGTTCTACCGGAACCGACTGCGATACACGGCACCGTCCTCGAAGTTGTTCAAAAATATGTCTATCTCGGGCAGACTTTGCGATTAGGTAGAAATAACCTTGAGGACGAGGTGAATAGAAGAATTCAGCTGGGTTGGGCAGCGTTTGGGAAGTTACGTCGGATCTTTACATCGTTAATCTCGCAGTGACGAAAGTCTTTAACCAGTGCGTCCTACCCGTCATGACATACGGAGCCGAAACGTGGACACTCACGACAAGGCTAGTCCACAAGTTTAAAGTCGCTCAGCGTGCTATGGAAAGGGCTATGCTCGGCGTTTCTCTGAGGGATCGCATCAGAAATGAGGTGATCCGTCAAAGAACCAAAGTCATCGACATAGCCCACCGGATTAGTAAGCTGAAGTGGCAGTGGACTGGTCATATTTGTCGTAGAACCGACAACCGTTGGGGAAAACGTGTTCTAGAATGGAGACCGCGTCTCGGCAAACGTAGTGTAGGACGTCCTCAGGCACGGTGGAGTGACGATATACGCAAGGCGGCAGGCAGGAGCTGGATGCGAGTAGCCGGAGAAAGACCACAGTGGCGTGCACTTGGAGAGGCCTATATCCAGCAGTGGACAACAACAGGCTGATGATGATGATGATGTACTACCTGACTTAAATATTGGTATTACTTTACTATGTTTCATAAGGTCAGGAAACACGCCACTAAGAACACAATTATTGAATACATTGACAAGGTAGGGTGCGATTACATCAATAATTAAATTGACTACCTTAACAGAGATCCCCCACAGATCGGCAGTTTTTTTAACATCTAGCGATCTGAAAGAACTTATGATGTCATTTACACCTACTGTATTAGATTTAAAACTTATATTACATTCTTTCACATTGTTTTTTAATAATGATTCAGCAACGGTGGGAGAGGGATTTAGTGAGCTAGTAGTCGAAAAAGAATGTCAGCAAAAATTTTTTCAAAAATAGTTGCAACATCTCGATCTAAGGAAAATAAATTATTATCAATAGATAAACTAATGTCGGAGATGTTATTTTTGACTCTTCCAGTTTCGCAATTAATAATTTTCCATGTCATTTTAATTTTGTCAGGAGCGTCAATAAGTTTTTTTTTTATATGTAATGATTTGGCTGTATGACATACACGTTTGAATAGTTTAGAGTAGGCAACTAACATAACTAATAAATGAAAATGACCGATTGTATGATCTTTCACTATAAAGCTCATAGAATCTTTGCCTACTCTTGTGAATTCCGACAGTCGCCCAATCATTAAACTTAAGAAAATTCCTAGAACTGACTGTCTTAGTAGTAAATATGGCATTAAATTCTGTTTTTATTAAATTAAAAAAAATGTTATAAAGCTCATTAGAAATACCATTTAATTGTAAATATGAGAGGTTTGCCATGATATTACTCCTGAACTTCTCAATTCGGTACAAATTGATAGGAACAAATGTCTGTTTTAAACCCTTAGTATTATTTTTTATTTGCAAATTGAGAATCATTCATTAGGAGTTTTGAGAATTGGATCAAGCTTAGGGGTAAATCAAGTAGAGACAGGAAAATTTCCCAAATTTAAAGATGTGCTTGTCCATTTAGCAATTGACGATTCCATTCCACCCGTATCACAGCCATACTGGTATTCAATTCATGATTTTATAAAAAATAAAAAGTGTCAATAATAGTGTCAATAAATTAATAAAATATTTAAGGATAATTATATATAGTAAAAACAAATAAATAAATAAAAAATATTAAAACATTATATAATAGTAAAAGATAATAATTAATAATAATTGTTGAACTATACATATGTATCTGTTGATTACTTATTAAATTAATTGTTTATTAAATTGTTTATTATTATTTAAGGAGGATTCCTATACCTTTGGAATCTAAAATTGAACAAAAAATCGAAGAACTTAAACAAAGAGACATAATGGAACCAGTCTTAGGTTCTTCTAGATGGGTATCCCCGCTGGGTTTCTAAGTGTTAATTTTGTTCGAAAAATCTTGACTACGAAATACAACCGTTGTGAGACTAATTGCCATAGATTTCATTATTTATTTATCGTAACTTAATATACATTGTTAGTGAACTCAACATATTTATTGTCATTGTTTAGTGTTTAGGAAAAGTTTTACCTACAGTTTTGACCAACAACGAAGGAAATAATAAAATTCAGCAATAATATATTTATATTGAATCATTTCTTTTGACATTTTATTTATTGTAATAATAGAACGGTGGGTACTAATGAGGTAAACAAAACTTAAATGATTGTTGTCGTTGCTTGCATGTTTTAATTACTGATGCAATGATGCAAGTTAAATCAAGCAGAGATTTGTAGGTGTAATTTCTCTGATCATTAAATTGATATACAAAATGTTAATCTGCCCTCACGCAGATTATAATTTTATGGTGACCTACCAAATTTATTCTAAACTGAGTATGAGTAGTGCACTACAAATTATTACTTATCAAGGACAGTTACAAAGTTGAACTGATCATTAAATTGATATTTTAATATACATATTATGTATAGTAAACAAGGAATAAAAAACAATGTGCAGATAAAATTTTCTGATCATTAAATTGATATGCTATATATTATATAGACAAAAAAAAATGTAAACAAATAGCAGATTAAATATTTGAATCATTTAATTGATTACTTCAGGTCACCCAAATATGTCTTTGCTATTGGAAAAGTTTGACTGCGACGGTGAACCTACTTCTGTAGGTGCACGTTGGGAGCGATGGAAAAGAGCTTTGTATATATACTTAGAAGTGTCTTGGTCTATGGTCTTTTGCTATGGGGTAATTCCACGAGCTTTAACAGAGCGTTCATAGCACAAAAGAAAAATATAAGAGCGATACGTGGAGCTCGCCCATATCAAACTTGTAGACCTCTTTTCAAAGAATTATCTCTTTTAACACTTCCGTGCCTTTACATATTGGAAGCATGTTGCTTTGTTTTTAAACACACTCGGATATTTAAAAAAGCGAGTGAAGTTTATCCTCGATGTAAAAGGAACCCGAATAGATTAGTACTGTTCCATAAACCACGAACCCAGATGTTTAAAAAAAGCTGTCATTCAACATTAATTAAGATATATAATAAGTTGCCAGAAGAATTAAAAAAATTGAAAAATTTCAATGTATTTAAAAGTAGATTTAATTTTTATTTTTAATTTAAAATTCTTTATTGACCAACAACATAAGTTGTGACAAAAGGCGGACTTAATGCCTGAAGGCATTCTCTACCAGTCAACCTTTAGGCCAAACAGAAAGTCATGAAGGCGGTAACAATAAATTTTATAATAAATACGATAGTAATAATAATAAAACAAGAACATAGATGAAATATTGTATATATGCATAAGAATACACATTTATAATTATATATACATACATGATATAAAATAACAGAGTCGTAATAGAAATTATAAAAACACAGCGTAGTGAGAAAAAAAAGAGAAAATTAAGAGAGGTTTTTAATAAGATGATCCTGTAAACGACGCTTGAAGAATGTCTTAGTAGGAGCCTTTCTAATTTCTACCGGAAGTTTATTCCATAATCTGACAGCTTGGACAGAGAAAGCGTTAGTTACGAAACCAGAGAAGTGACAGGGAAAAGAGAGAATGTTTACCTTATTACTTAAATACAACTTTTACAGCATAAATGACTATTGTAGTTGTAATTTATGATAATTGAATAACTAATTGGTTAAAAATAATAATTTATTTACTTAATTGGTAATGATACAATATGATTGACAATGTGATTGTTTATAAAATTTCATTATTATTCTCAATATGTTCACGATATATTATGACAATTTAAAATATAATTAAAATATTGACAACGTAAAATTAACAGAACGTAATTAAAATTATATAATTTAATAATTTATAATTTGTATTAGGATTGTGCGCTATAAATATTCTAAGATTATTGTCAAAATGTAATTTAAATTGACATTTGCATGCCATGTAAAGGCAGATTATGAATGCACTTATAAAATAATTTTAACATTTCTGTAACCATGATCTTGCAAATAAAGAATTTGAATTTGTCAAATATTGACATCGACATAAAGAAGAGGGCTTCTCTCCTACACTTTGGCGGGTTAGGACTACAGGAAGTATTCTATAATATCCCTGGAGCAAATATCAAACCAAGCGAAAATGTAGATGTTTTCGAAGTAGCGATAGCCAAACTAGATGCTTATTTTGCACCTAAGCAAAGCAAATTATATGAAAGACATATATTTAGGCTTCTGAAGCAAGAACCCGACGAAAAATTTGAAAAATTTATATTAAGATTGCGACAACAAGCTAACAAATGTCAATTTTTACGGATAAGGACGAAAATATAATTGATCAGGTAACAGAAAAATGCTTTCTACCTGAATTACGGATACGGATATTATGCATTGGTGATGAAATTACACTCGATAGAATAATTACAGAAGCAAATACATTAGAGGCCGCAAATAAACAACTAGAAGAATTCAAAAATCCTACTAAAACTAATAAAAATATAGAAGTAAATAAACTTGAAACTAAGAGTAGAAGAAATTATAATAACCAAAAGAATGTGAAATCTGGATGTGGAAGATGTGGTAATCCTAGACATGCTGCTTATGATGTTAGATGCCCTGCTAGAGATAAGGATTGCTTAAAATGTGGTCTCAGAGGACATTTTAGACAATTTTGCAAAACAAAACAAGCTTTTAAAAGAAAGGAAGGAAAAGAACATAATTTTGAACAAAAGAATAGTCGATTTGATAAAGGTAAAACTGAAGTTAACCAAGTTATTGAAAAAATAACAAAAGTGAATGATATTGAATATGTTTTTCACTTTGATGATGATGTCGAAATAAATTGTACCATTGGAGGAGTGCAAACAAAGATGTTAATAGATTCTAGTTGCAAGCAGAATTTAATTACGGCAGCAACCTGGGAATCATTGAAGAGAAATAAAGTTAATCTGTATAATCAACAGGCAAAACCTAATGTAACTTTTATGGCTTACGGTAGTTCCACACCACTTAAGATAAAAGGATCATTTGAAGCTATAATAAAGATAGGACAGAGGTCGGAGAGATCAACTTTTTATGTTATCATAGATGGTTACGAGAAACCTTTTAGGGAAGACTACAACAATATCATTAGGAGTTTTGAGAATTGGATCAAGCTTAGGGGTAAATCAAGTAGAGACAGGAAAATTTCCCAAATTTAAAGATGTGCTTGTCCATTTAGCAATTGACGATTCCATTCCACCCGTATCACAGCCATACAGGAGGATTCCTATACCTTTAGAATCTAAAATTGAACAAAAAATCGAAGAACTTAAACAAAGGGACATAATAGAACCAGTCTTAGGTTCTTCTAGATGGGTATCAATAGATTTTTTCGCGGAATAGATTTTTTCGCGGGTAGGAGTGAAACTGACAACACAGCTGTTTTTGACACTCGTATTTATTTTTAAAAATTTAATTAATTTAATGCATAAATTACTTATGTGCATATAATCTTGCACCTTACTACCTACCAGCAAGTGTTTTCCTTTTGATTTACACTTTAATTCACAATAAAAGTTATTACCAACTAAAACCACCACATCACTCACAACAATGGACGCCATGAAGGACTCAATTTCTGCACTGTCAGACATGTTTAACGCCAGAATGTCTGAATTCCAAAGGGAGTTAAACAAAGGAAATTCACCAGCTTCCACTGCAACACTATCCTCAGATTTTTCAGCTTTTAAAACCTTTATCGTCACGGCACTGAACACACTTCAGCGTCAGGTTGAATTTCTTGGCAGAGAAATTGATCGGCTAGAGATGAGACGCAGAAGGAAGATGTTGTTACTCCATGGGCTGCCGGAAGACAAATCTGAGGACACTTCGGCTCGTGTTACCACCGTTGTAGCGGACCATCTCAACCTTGGAAATTTCTCTAGCAATAGCATCAAGGCATCTTATAGGTTGGGTCGCCCACTGGAAAATAAGCCTGGACCTATAGTAATAAAATTCACTGACGCTGCTAGTCGAGATAAGGTCTGGTTCGCCAAATCCAAACTTAAGGGTACTGGATTTACACAGTCAGAATTCTTGACAAAAATCCGACACCGAGTGTTCTTAGAGGCAAGACAGCGTTTCGGCGTAAGCAATTTCTGGACATGGGATGACTGCATCCACATTGTAATGGATGGTGTGCACCACAGGGCTGAGTGCATACCCGATCTTGATTGCATCTCCAATTCGTCATCCTCTCAAAAATCTCCACCACCAGTGAAGACTGCAGCATCCAGAGTTGATCAAAAAGTGATTGCTCCTCGTACCAAGCGAGTGGTAAAAAAATAAGTGATTACCATTTTATTTTAATCAGTTCTTATTTTAATTCTTATTAGTCGTTCCTCATGTATTCTTCATTTGTGATGGCACCTTATTAATTATTTGCCGATTACAACAATATTAATTAATTTCACAACGTACCCACATTTACTTTCTTAATATGTATGTTTTTGTTTTAATATAACTTTTTATTAGGTACATTATGCGAGAACATTGTTTATATCTTTGACAATGATAGCCTGACATGCAGAACGGGTTGCCAGTTGCTATACGTTCGGAAATAACTTACTTAGTATAAATAATAGATAGTTATTTAATTAGATTGTCTCATATTTATTTATTTATTTAATTAGATATCTATCTAGATATTTAATTAGATATTAGATTTTTTACATTAGATTTTATTATAGTGCAATTAATAATTATTCGGTTGCTTTTTTGACGTAGTGATTTTACTTTTTACTTTATGATTAGTTATTATCATTTTTTTTTTCTCAAAAATCAAAATCAAAATAAACTTTATTCAAGTAGGCTTTTATAAGCACTTTTGAATCGTCATTTTACAATTAAGTGAAGCTACCACCGGTTCGGAAAGTAGATTCTACCGAGAAGAACCGGCAAGAAACTCAGTAGTTACTCTTTTTTAACATTTAAAAAATACAACGTCATGTTAATTAAATACAATTATTTCAATTAATGTATCCTGCTTGGAAGTCAACAGGTATTAACTCCACGCTTTTTTATCATCCACAAAATCTTGTATCGAATAGTATGCTTTTTCTATCAATGTATTTTTAATAAACGATTTGAATTTACTAAACGGCAAAGTTAAAAATTTCTGCGGAATTTTATTATAGAAACGGATACCTTGCCCCAAGAAGGATCTATTGACTTTGCGGAGTCGGAAACTTGGCGTTATAAGTTTATCCTTACTTCTAGTGCATATACAATGATTATCACTGATTTTATCAAAGTGATCAATGTTACTGTGAATATACATGATATTGTTGTAAATATATTGCGACGCAACAGTAAGTATTCCTACTCTGTTAAAAACATCCCGAAGAGAGTCTCTAGCTCCAAGATTATAAATAAACCGAATTGCTCTCTTTTGTAAAATAAAGACAGATTCAATATCTGCAGCGTTACCCCAAAGTAATATGCCATATGACATAATACTGTGAAAATAACCAAAATAAACTAAACGAGCGGTATCAATATCAGTTAGTTGTCTAACTTTTCTAACCGCGTATGTTGCGGAGCTGAGTCTTCCTGTTAGGGATGATAAATGAGAAGTCCACTGAAGTCTGGAATCCAATTCTATTCCTAAAAACACCGTAGTATCAGCTACTTCAAGACCTTCACCACATTTTGTTTTTTGAGCATTCAAAACTAAATTATTTACTGTAAACCAATTGTGTATCTGTGATAATGCACCGTTCACATCGTCATAGTAATTTTTTTTCCTGTCAACCTTAAAAATCAGCGAAGTATCGTCAGCAAACAACACTATATCACAAATACCCTTAACATAGAAAGGAAGATCATTTATATATACTAGGAATAGAAAGGGACCCAAAATTGAACCTTGTGGAACTCCCATTTTTAACGTAGATCCAGAAGACTTTATTCCATTAATGAAAACTTGCTGGATTCTTTGACTTAAATATGAAGCGATGAGATCAAGAGCTTTACCTTTAACACCGTAATATTTGAGCTTATAAAGAAGCGTTTCGTGTTCTACACAATCGAATGCTTTAGTTAAATCACAGAATACTCCAATAGCGTTCTGTGATTTCTCCCAAGCATCGTAAATATGTTTGAGAAGCGCAATTCCCGCATCAGTTGTCGAGCGACCTCTTCTAAAACCGAATTGCCCACCATGAAAAATAGCATTTGTACCGAAATGGACGAGAAGTTGATTTAAAATAATTTTTTCGAAAATTTTACTTAAGGATGGGAGTATTGAAATAGGCCTGTAATTACCGGGATCGCTTCTGTTTCCAATTTTAAAAAGTGGTAAAACTTTACTACATTTTAACAAGTTAGGAAATGAACCCGTGTCCAAACTCTTGTTAAAAATTACTGCTATATACGGAGCAATATCGTATATCATGTTATTAAAAAATTTTACCGAAATGCCCCATATGTCGTTAGTTTTTTTAATATTTATAGTTTTAAATACTTTTATGACATCTATTGCAGAAACCGTTTCAAATGAAAAATCAATAACGCATTTAGAAACACTATTATTTAATAACCTAGCTGCATTTGATGTAGATGATTTTAAATGAAATGTTATTTTATGGGGTACTTTATCAAAAAATGATTCAAATAAATTAGCAACCTCTAATTCAGAACTCGTGTATCTACTACCTGTGTTCAATTCTATTGGTATCATTTCCTTTTTGGGTTTTCCACTAACACTACTAATAACATCCCATGTGGCTTTAATTCTATTATCAGAATTCAGGATTTTTTTCTTTAAATATAAGGACTTAGCAGAAATGCATACTTTTTTAAAAATTTTGGAATATTTAATGACGTATTCTAAAAAGGCTACGCTTCGATTCCACCGCCTCATATCATATAAGTCGTATAATTTATTTCTACTTTTATAAATACCAACAGTAGCCCAGTCACTAAACTTTAATTTTGTGTTACTATAACATGATTTCATTTTAAATATATTGTTAAATTCTTTTAGTATTACTTCAAAAAATGAATTATAAAGCTCATTTGGATCCTGTGTCGTAAGATCTAGATTAGACAATTTATACGCCACAATATCTTTAAAACAATGTAATTTGTTAGCCGTTATTGGCCTGTATGTTATTTTTTTTAAATGATTTATTTCTTTGTGTTTTAATGAAAACTTCTGACCACAATGGTCAGAAGTTAAATTATTTATAATTATCTCGTTGTAAGATTTTTGTAAGCTGTATTTGCTGTCATTGTCTTATTATAAATTGTTGGTTTTTTAGGGTATAAAGTGTAAAGCTTTCTTTTTTCATACGCTGGCGGGTGTATGGACGACATATAGATAAGACCTCATTTATATTAATCTTAGTTTATTTTCGTTTTAATTACATTTATATTTATTTATTCATTTTTTATTTTTTACATACATATTATATACTTTTATTTATATATATATATATATATATATATATATATATATATATATATATATATATATATATTTATATTTATTATGACAAGCGACAATAACGACATCTATCATTCTTTTTCTTCTTCGACTGGTGTGATCAGTGATGATTTAAGTTTTCACAGTATTCCTTCTCTCTCCGAAACTCTTGATTCCCAATTCCATGATCTACCAAAAACCTTTAACATCATCCATATCAATGCGCAAAGTATCCCTGCTCATTATCCCGATATGTTATCTTCATTCCATAATAAAAACATTCACGCTATTTTAGTATCAGAATCTTGGCTGAAACCTTGTCTACCCTCAACTTCCTACTCTCTTCCTGGTTTCCATCTTATCCGCAATGATCGTATTGGCCGAACAGGGGGTGGTGTTGCAATTTACTTGCGACCCCATATCCCCTTTACCATTATTAACACTTCCGTCTCATGTGACGGTCATGGCCCCGAACATCTTTTCATTGAGATCATATTCTCTCACACAAAACTTTTATTAGGTGTTTATTATAGCCCATCACTAACTGTTGACTATTTTGGTTCGTTTGAAAATCTTCTGGAATTATATACTCCCCAATATAGTCATACAGTGTTGATGGGCGATTTTAATACTTGCCTGCTCAAGCAAGACAGCAGGTCTTCACGCCTCTGCTCTCTTGTAAACTCGGCCAATATGCATATCCTCCCCCTAAATGCTACGCATTCCTTTCCTAACTCGACTCCTTCCCTTCTTGACCTTATTCTTGTTTCCTCGCCCGAACACGTTGAGAAACATGGACAATGTTCTGCCGATGCTTTTTCATATCACGACTTAATTTTCCTTTCTTACAAAATTAGACCCCCAAAAGCAAAGTCAAGAATTCTTCTGCAGCGCAATTTTGGTGGCATGGATCTGAACCGCTTACGTGATGATGCGGCTAAGATTGACTGGTCAGTGGTGTTTAGCACGTCTGCGGTGGATGAAAAGGTAGCTATATTTAATTCGCTTTTGACACAGCTATTTGATAAACATGCTCCGATACGACCTGTGCGTGTTAAGCATTTGCCTGCTCCTTGGCTAACCGCTGATATCAAGTTGTTACAAGACCTAAAAAATAAAGCTCGAGCAAAGTACAAACGAGATCCGACTTCAAGTAATAGGGAGATTTATAAAAAAATTCGGAATCGCTGCAACAAGGCATGTAGAGATGCACAACGACGCCATATTCACAAATCTGTCACTGAGGAAGAAGATTCCGCTAAAGTGTGGAAATTCCTTAAGTCTTTGGGAGTTGGCAAGGTTAAACAGAACCTTAATCTAAGCACGTTCGACCTTAACGAACTCAATAAATATTTCAACTCATCATCTACTATTGATAATACTACAAAATCTAATACTCTTAGTTTTCTTTCAGCCATAAATACTCCTATGACATATTCCCCTTTTAATTTCTCTCAATTATCTGAATGTGATGTTAAGAAGAACTTACTTGCTGTCAATTCTAATGCAGTGGGCTGTGACTGCCTCAGTCGTAACATGATCGTTCCCATTTGTGATCTTATTATTCCTATTCTAACCCACATTTTTAATCATTCCTTCTCATCCGGTACTTTTCCCTCCTGTTGGAAAGACGCCCAAATTATTCCTCTCCCTAAGAAGTCTAATCCATTAGCCTTTACTGATCTTCGTCCTATTTCAATTCTTCCTTTCCTGTCCAAAGTACTGGAGCGTCTTGTCCATCAACAATTATCCTTGTTCCTTTCATCGAATAATCTCCTAAATCCACTCCAATCCGGCTTCCGCAAGGGTCATAGTACGACCACTGCTCTTGTTAAAATTTCAGATGACATTAGACTTGCAATGGATAATCAAAGGCTTACGGTGTTAACATTGCTTGACTTTAGCAATGCCTTTAACACAGTGGACATTGATATTCTCTTGGCCATCCTACGTTCTCTTAACATATCTCCATCAGTAATTGATTGGTTTCGTAGTTACTTGTACGGGCGCCGGCAGCGGTTGCGTGTCCAGGATTCATATTCAAACTGGTCTTACGTAACTGCTGGCGTCCCACAAGGTGGCGTGTTGTCTCCCCTCCTGTTTTCTATTTTTATCAATTCAATAAGTCAACATATCTCTTCTCTCTACCACTTGTATGCAGACGATCTCCAAATTTACTCCCACACAAAACTAACTGACTTACCAACGGCCATAACAAATTTAAACAATGACTTGCAAGGCATTTACAAATGGAGTATCTCCTTTGGTTTAAATATCAACCCATCAAAAAGTCAAGTCACAATAATTGGAAGTCCCAAAATGGTCTGTCGTATAGATTGGTCACTTGTTCCACCAGTTAGATTTAACAACACGACTATTAATTTTAGCGATAAGGTAAAAAACCTTGGCGTCGTCTTTGACCGGTATCTCTCTTGGTCGCCGCAGGTAGGCGAGCTTAGTAGGAAAATATTTGCAGCCATGGGCTCTCTTCGCCGGCTGCAGTATTTTCTTCCATTGCCTACTAAAATTGCATTGGCACAAACTCTCCTATTACCCATTCTTGACTATGCTGATACTTGCTTTCTCGATCTTAAAGAGGAGCAATTAAATAAACTTGAGCGCCTTCAAAATCTTTGCATTCGGTTCATATTTGGTCTTCGCAAATATGACCACATCTCCGAACTTCGTAATAAGCTCAAGTGGCTTCCAATTCGCTTTCGCAGGAATACGCATATCCTTTCCTTACTTTACTGTGTACTTTTTCATCCTGACACACCTTTTTACCTTAAAGAGCGCTTTGAGTTCCTCTGTGATACCCACGAACGTTCCCTCCGATCCAACAATACCCTTACCTTAAAAACCCCCTCTCACTCATCTTCCTTCTATTCCAATTCCTTCACAGTAAAAGCAGTACGCCTTTGGAACTCCCTTCCTATTAGCATTAGAAAAGCGCAATCCCACACTCGTTTCAAAAAATACCTAAAAGAACATTACTTGTCGCTTAATACGTCATAACTTATTTTACACTTTTGTTAATATGTATGTATATGTATGTGTATATGTATATGTATGTATATATTTCATTTATATCTATTATTATATATTTATATATTCTTTCCATATTGATATATATTGATTTGTATGTAATATATTTTAGTCAATTAATTTATAACTTTTGTACGCCTCCAAACCGCTTCCATTTATTTTTTCAGTCCTATGCCCAAAGGTTGTCTGGAAGAAATTGCTACCGTAGCGATAAGACCGCCTTTGTACATCTACTCAACATGTTACCCATTTGCCTTGTTTTTTATTATTGGTGTACAATAAAGAGTATTTATTATTATTATTATTATTATGTAACATTTGTTATTTGTTTCATTTGTACCCCCATTTTGATAATTTTTTTAAAGTCTTTGTGTTTTTATAGAAAAATAGCTTGATTTTACTTAAAGTGAATAGTTTGAGTAATAAAACTTATAAATATTATGTAAACATAGTTTCCTTTTATAGCTCTAATTTAATAAAATCTCACACGTGCGTTAATTGTGCATAGTGTTTCTTTTGTGTTGTGTTCGTCAGCTGACATTACGCAGGTTACGCACTAACTTTTGAAAAAGTTTTCATGTTCGACTACTTCTTATCCCTTTAACTCACTTTAGAAACTCTTTTTAACATTTTTACATACTAAATACTATTAACCGATTGATCACACTGCTTACTTTCATATTATTGATCATATAACTTTTATTATTTAATCAAACATGATGACCCGTAGTATCAAGGCACGTCAGGCGGAGGAACAATTCCAGCTGACGCTCCAGGAACTAAAGGCATCCAGGACACAGTGTGATTTACTATTAAAAGAAAGGGATGATAACGAACAAGAATTTTTGTAAATTCTTAATAGAAATAATAGTCTAAAAACTGAGCTTTCTCAGTTACACTTGCAATACTTAGATATGGAAGAACAAAGAAATAATCTGCAACAAATAGTCAGTGGGTTTGATAATTGTAGAGTTGAGTATGAGCAAGCCCTCATGCTCACCAATGAGTCAAAAATTAAATTACATAAGGCCCAACTATATATATCTGAATTGGAAGATAATAGCTTTAACCTAAAGGCCTCTCAAACCCAGTGTCTATTTGATGAACTGGTGGGAAATACAGCCTCCTTAGTGGCCCCAATCACCAATACCATTGACATCACAACAATTGATCTGACTGGTGATGACTCGGGCTCTTCCAGTCTAGTAGTAGGTAAAAATAAATAAAATATATATGTTAAAATTAATAAATATATTAAGAAAACTCAAAAATTAATAAAATCAAGAAATAAGTGCTTAAATTATGAAAAAAATTATAAAGAAAGAAACACACTCAGACTAAAAATTATTGAATATTCTAAGAATGTTAAAGTGATGAGACAAGGTTATGAGGCTGACGTGAATGCTCTTCAGGCTGAGATAACATATTTACATAACTCCTTAGATATAATGTCAAAAAGAAATATCTAGTCATATTGCTGCCGTGAACAATCTACTAGACTTGAGTAAATACAATTCTGAATGCTTTGACTCTCTTATAAAAAACTATACTTGTGATTGGCAGGGCCGTTCTGTCTCTGGAGATGGTTCAGGGCTGCTCAATGATGTAGTGTCCTCGTCTCAGTCATCAGCTCATGACAGCGCCATATCCAACATAACACATCATGTTCCTACCAAAAATGTACTAAAATCTATAGTGATGAATTGGGAAGAAACATGGGTGTTTTGCTCAATGACATGTGTAAGGGACAATCAGTATCAAATTATTGTATGCCGGGTGCAAGTTATTCCCATATTATAAACAGTATTTTGAATAGTACTCATTGTCCCAATACTACACTAATTATATTAGTTGGGAGAAGGGGAAATGTGAGCAAAAAAAATCTTGAAAATTATTATTCTAAATTATCAAATTTAAATGTGGATAGATTATTAATGTTCACATTTCCTTATATTAAAGATGTGCCACAGGAAAATTCTATTAGATTTAAATTAAATAACATGTTACATATCATGTCAAATACTTATTATGTAACAAAAAAATGATATTTGTAATAAAATAAAACTAATTGACATTAATAACATAATTAATAATAATTCTTGTTTATTGACATGTGATAGGTTTAACCTATCTAATTTTTTCAAGAGACAGATAGCTAGTTTGCTATCATATTTTATTATTACAAAATGAACCAATTGTTTGGTTGACCAGACAACTGCTTCTATTGAGCAGTATATATATATATAATCTAAGACAATAGAGGTAGTCTCTGGCAATGATAATAACTATACTTGTGAAAAATTAGTCATTAAAGAAGCCAATAAAAATAATAAGAAAATATAGGATTTTAAATTAACATGGTTATTTTTATTATTAAAGTTATTAATTTCGGGATATTTACCATGTTTTTTAATTTTGTTCGATGGAGCTCGATATTTCGACATTGTCTACGAATGTCTTGTTCACGAGACTGAACTGACTGACTCGTGAACAAGACATTCGTAGACAATGTCGAAATATCGAGCTCCACCGAACAAAATTAAAAAACATGGTAAATATCCCGAAATTAATAACTTTAAAAATAAGAAAATAGTTAACAATACAATTGTAAATCTGGTGCACCAAAATATTCAAGGAATGTTAGGGAAAGACTTAGAAATTGAATTATTTTTGACCTGTAATGGCATTGATATTTTGTGTGTAACTGAACATTGGCTTCAAAATTTTCAGGTTATGTTTAACTTTAGTGGGCACCAGATTGCTAGTCTGTTCAGTAGAAATAAAGCTATACGTGGTGGCTTTAATACTTATGAGTAAAAATATTAAATTTAAAGAACGTAAAGATATTGTGAGCCTTTCTATTGAGCAAACTATTGAAATAGCCTGTGCAGAGCTTGAGCGTGTCATTGTTGTATGCGTATACAGGCCCCCCAGTGGATTATATGAATTATTTGAAAATATGTTGGACAATGTTTTATCGAAATTATCTGGATCTAATAAAGAAATTATAGTTTGTAGGGATTTTAATATAAATTTATTGCATAATTCAACCACAAGTATTAGATTCAGATCTTTGCTAAGTTCATATAATCTGGTAAATCTCTTCTTAGAGCCAACTAGAATAACAGATTCCACAGCAACTTGCATAGATAATATATTTGCTACCTACATTCCACAACACAAAATTATTATTAATAACTTAAGTTCAGATCATTGTGGACAACAAGCGTTATTTAATTTTCAAGTTAAAAAAGTAAGTACTTCTGAAAAGATAATATTTGTTCCTTTGACCACAAGTCGTATTGAGAAGTTTAGAAGTAATATTATGGCTAATCTCCCTAACCTATCTTTTAATGACAATCCTAATGTCTTGTATAACAATTTATTCAAATTAATTAGAAACAATTTTAAATCCATATTCACTTCTAAAACAGTTAATAAAAAAAACTTTTTAAAATTCAATGATTGGGCGACTATTGGAATACATAAAAGTAGGCAACGAATGTATGAGCTTTACAATGAAAGGACGTACAATCATAGTGCCACTTTTGCCAATTATGTAAGTAACTATTCAAAATTATTTAAAAAAGTGTGCTTTTTGGCAAAATCTTTAACTATAAAAAATAAAATTAAGAATGCACATGACAAGATAACAATGACCTGGAAAATTATTAATTGTGAAACTGGTAGAGTTGGCAGTTACAACTCCGAATTGAGCCTGAATTATAATAGTAAAGTAGTAAATAGTCAAAAGGAAGTTGCTACAGTTTTTGAAAAATTTTTTGCTGACATACCAGTTTTCACGACTAAGTTACTTATTTCTTCTCCTGATGTTGCCGAGTCATTGATGAAAGAAAATGTAAGAGCTTGCAAATCTAACTCTAACTTTACCCTTGTAAGCCCAACGACATAATACGCGCCTTTAAGTCACTAGACATCAAGAAAACGGCTGATTTATGGGGTATTTCTCTAAAGGTGATAAATTCGATTATTGATGTGATTGCACCTTATCTTGCTTTAATATTTAATAGTTGTGTCCAACGTGGCCACAACGTGGCAATATTTCCTGACCTCATGAAACATAGTAAAGTTATTCCAATATTTAAATCTGGTAGTTCTTCAGACCCCAACAACTATAGGCCAATTTCAATTCTACCTACCCTGAGCAAAATATTTAAGAAAATAATTCTAATTCAATTATTAGAACACTTTAACAAACATAATCTGCTTCAACATGAGACTTTGGCCAGGAAACTTTATCACTATGGAATTAGAGAATGTGCGCTCGACCTTCTGACTTCTTATCTTAACAATAGAATTCAGAGGGTTGACGTTAAAGGAAAAAGGTCTCTTGGGGTCTCAGTTGGTATGGGGTCCCTCAGGGATCAATTCTTGGACCTTTTCTGTTTCTCACATATATAAATTTTCTTTCTTGTTGGGAACAAACATGATATAGTATTGTTTGCTGATGACATCTCCTTAGTTTTTAAAATTAATAGAAAACAGGTACAGTACGACGACGTAAACAATGCTATAGCTGATATAGTACATTGGTTTAGCGTAAATAATCTTAGACTAAATGATAATAAAACTAAAATTGTGAAATTTAGTACACCAAATGTACAAAATGTAAAAGCCGATGTACTCATCAACGGGGAATCGATGGATCCAATTGATTCTGCTGAGTTTCTTGGCCTTACTGTTGATGCCAAGTTGCAATAGAGCCCCCATATTAACGGATTGACGAGTAGACTGAGTTCTGCGGCATTCGCGGTCAAAAAAATTAGATTATGTACCGATGTTGATACAGATCGCTTAGTATATTTCAGTTACTTTCATAGTATAATGTCATACGGTATTGTGCTGTGGGGCAATGCAGCCGCTATCCATACCATATTTGTGCTACAGAAGAGGGCTATTCGCGCAATCTATAACCTAGGAGCTAAAGAATCGTTAAGGAATAAATTTAAAGAAATCAAGATATTGACTGTTGTTTCTCAATATATATTCTCTAATGTTATGTATGTACGAAAAAATATTAATGATTTCATGAGAAAATGTGATACTCATAACATTGGTACAAGGAACAAACAGAAACTTGTTACTCCTGTTACTCGACTGCGTAGAGTCAGTAACTCATTTGTGGGGCAATGTATACGGTTTTACAACAGGATCCCAGAAAGCGTTCAAAATGCCTCTGTTGCCAAATTTAAAAAAATTATTAAGGAAGGCTTGTGTGCAAAAGGTTATTATACAATTAATGAGTTTATGATCGATAGCACACCTTGGGAATGAAACAATCGCCTCCTGGCTATTTCATCTCATATTAAATTGTTTATTTATATAATTCATAAGACAAACAAAAAAAAAAAAAACCCGCTGAGTTTCTTTCGCCGGTTCTTCTCAGGTCAGGGTATTTTCTTTCCGAACCGGTGGTAGTGTTTCAATTGACCATCAATAAGAAAGTGTAATGCTTCTATATTGAATAAAGTTATTTGAGTTTGAGTTTGAGTTTACATAGAGGCCAAACAAAGAGAAGTATCGGTACCAGGGTCAAGGAACATATAGGAGATGTCAAAAATAGGCGTTCTTCAAAGTCTGCAGTCTGTGAACATGCTCTGGATAAACCTAACTATTTTATTCGATTTGATAAACCACAGATCCTCGCTAAAGAACACAGATTCATTCCTAGAATGATACGCGATTGAAATTCAAAAACATCCGAACTTCAATAGAGAAGATGGTTGGAGACTTTCTAACACCTGGGATCCACTTAATAAAAATTTAAAATCCCAAATCCAACAGACTGCAAGACCTAAAGATACAGTCAGTGCCTTCTGCGTGCAAACGGAACGTTACTCAAGATACCAATTGAGAAATCGTTGGCGGTAGTTGTAAATAATATTTCTTTTGTTCTCCAATTAGACAAATGCCAACGCTGTAAAGTGCTCGAAACGTCGGGATGCCAAAAATAATTAATATACGTGATTCAAATCCGTTATAACTAGCTTTATTTAAATGCGTAATCGCGAAAATTTAAGACAAAACACATTTAGTCTTTTTGACATTTAGTACTAAATTATTTATGTTAAACCAACCGAGAACCCGCGACAGAGCACTGCTTACAACGTCATAGTTGTTTATTTTTCTGTCAAGTTTAAAAATAAGGGATGTGTCATCTGCAAACAGTACAATATCGCAAGTATTTTTTACAAAATAATATCTTGAAAAACTTGGAGTTGGTAAATCTCGTAATACCCCGATAAATATAGATACTGAACTCTTGAATAAACATTTATCTTCTTCTTGTACAACTGCAAATTTTAATAAACATTCTAGACTGAATTTTCTTTCATCGTTACCAACTTCTAACTTCCCTCTGTTTACCTTCTCCAATTTCACTGAATGTGATGTTAAAAGGGTCATATTGTCCGTGTCCTCAAATGCCCCTGTATAACCCGTAACATGATCATACCCATCCTAGATATTATTATCCATATCTTAGTCCATATTCTTAATTACTCCATCACCTGTAAAAAATTCCCGGACACATGGACAAATGCTCTAATCATCCCAATCCCGAAGAAGTCGAATGCAATTAACTATTGTGATTTCCAACTGATTTCCATCCTACCATTCCTATCTAAAGTCCTTGAAAAGCTAGTATTCCATCAATTAAACCTCTTCCTTAATCAACATTCACCTCTTAATCCTTCACAATCCAGCTTCCGTGCAGGTCATAGTACGGTCTCTGCTCTCATTAAAGTTACTGACGATATTCGGTTAGACATGGACAAAAAACAACTCACTATTTTAACACTTTTAGATTTTAGCAACGCATTCAACTGTGTTGATCATGATATTTTACTGAGTTTGTTAAGTTTCTTTAACATATCTTCATCAGTGATTGAGTGGTTTCTCAGTTACCTCAAAGGCCGCCAACAACCTATACGCCTTAATGAGACGTTTTCCTCATGGTGTAATATCCAGGCAGGGGTACCTCAAGGTGGCGTCTTATCTTCCTTGCTCTTTGCTATTGTCATTAATTCCATTTCTCAGTATATTTCTTCCTCCTACCATATGTATGCAGATGATATTCAAATTTATCGCCAAACTACGACCTACAGAAAATTCACCAATGGAGTAAACTGTACGGACTTAATGCTATAAACCCCGGTAAATCCCAAGTCATTATTATTGGTAGTCCGGGCATGGTCTCTAAGGCTAATTACACTGATATACCGTCTATTGAGTACAATGGTACTTGTTTACCTTACTGTTCCGTAGTGAAAAATCTAGGGGTGTATTTAGACCAAACATTATCTTGGTCAGATCACTTGAAAGAACTGAGCAGAAGAACCTACGCTTCACTGAACTTGCTACGACGGCTTCGATCCCTTCTACCAATTCCTACCAAAATTATGTTAGCAAATTCTCTCCTTCTACCTGTTCTTGATTATGCCGATGCAAGCTATACTAATCTGACCGAGGACCAACTTAATAGGCTTGAGCGACTTCAAAATCTCGCCATCAATAAAAACATGCGAATATTGGTTCCGACGTTTTAAAAATGGTGACTTTGACATCAGTGACAAAGAACGCGAAGGACGGCCAGTAAAGTTTGTAGGTGCTGAGTTAGAAGCATTACTGGACCAAGATTCATGCCAAACTCAAGAGGAACTTGCTAAAACCTTGGGAGTGACTCAACAAACGGTCTCAAGCCGGCTCAAGGCATTAGGTATGGTGCAAAAAGAAGGACATTGGGTTCCCCGCACGAACTCAAATCGAGAGACGTCGAACGCCATTTTTTCACGTGCGAACAACTGCTCCAAAAGCAAAACCGGAAGAGTTTTTTGCATCGAATAGTGACAGGAGACGAAAAGTGGATCAAGTAAGACAATCCAAAGCGCAGAAAATCCAGAGGTGAGCCCGGCCATACCTCAACATTAACGGCCAAACCCAATATTCATGGCAAGAAGATAATGCTGTGCATCTGGTGGGATCAACTTGGAGTTATCTACTATGAGCTACTCCAGCCTAACGAAACTATCACAGGGGAACGTAATCGACAGCAATTGATGCAATTGAGTCGAACATTAAAACTGAAACGCCCCCAATATGACAAAAGACATGACAAAGTCATCTTTCAGCACGATAACGCTCGGCCACATGTTGCTAAAGTTGTCAAGGAAACTTTAGAGGCACTGAACTGGGATGTCCTACCACACCCGCCATATTCGCCAGACATTGCTCCTTCGGATTACCACTTGTTCCGGTCCATGGCTCATGCACTGTCTGAGCAGCACTTTACTTCTCACGAAGATTTGAAAACTTGGCTTGATTATTGGATCGCCTCAAAAGATGAGGATTTTTTTTAGACGCGGTATCCGTATGCTGCCTGAAAGATGGGCAAATGTAATACAAAGCGACGGGCAATATTTTGAATAATATACACTGTACAAGTTCTTATAAATAAAAATTCAAAATTAAAAAAAAAAAACCCTTAAAACTTATTTGTACACATAATATAATACACATACACAATACACACAAACATTATATATTCATATATTTACTTTTATATCACATTAAATATTAATTCACAGGCATACTCGGGCGAAACCCGTAGTATGCGGCGGATCGACCGAGCGACGCATTTATTCCGCGTCTACCCGCCACCGCGATATAATTTTGTAAGCCGCGTACAAAATACGTACGAAGTTAGTCGATACCTCACACTCGATGCGATTTGTTTACTTTTTGCTAGCTGTACTGTCTAATCGTTTTCGTGTTTAGTTTTCGTAATTGATGTTAATACTTCTTCTATTAGAACTGTAAATTTCTTCCGTACTTTATTACCTTTTGACTTTTCTTGTTTTTGTGTGAGTGATATCTCAAATTGTGGACTTAGTTATTTTTACCACGTACACACCACGACGAAGATACCTATAGCGTGTAAATTAGCTTATTTAGATCTAACGACACAAGATCCAAATGAACTTTATATTTCATTTTTTTAATTAAAATTAATAGAATTTAATAAAATATTCAAAATGAAATCATTTTATAATAATACAAAATTGAAGTTTAGTGACTGGGCTACTATTGGTATATATAAAAGCAGAAATAAATTATACGACCTATATGGTATGAAGCAGTGGAATCAAAACGAAGCCTTTCTAGGATATGTCAATAAATATTCCAAAATATGTATGCTAAGTCTTTATACATAAAGAACAAAATTTTGACTTCCGATAATAGAATAAAGGCCACTTGGGACATTATTGGAAGTGTTAGTGGAAAACCTAAAAAGGAAAGTAAACCGATCAAATTAAACACAGGCAGTAAATACACAAATTCTGAATTGGAAGCTGCAAATTTATTTGAAATAGTTTTTGATAACATACCTAATAAAATAACATCTCATTTAAAATCATCTACATTAGATGCAGCTAGATTATTAAATAAACATGTTTCTAAATGCGTTATTGATTTTTCTTTTAAAATAGTTTCTGCAATAAAAGTATTTAAAACACTCAATATTAAAAAACTAACGACGTATGGGGCATTTCGGTAAAATTCATAAATAACACTCTTTTTAACAAGAGTTTGGACATGGGTTCTTTTCCTAACTTGTTAAAATGTAGTAAAGTCTTACCACTTTTTAAGAATGAAAATAGGAGCGATCCCAGTAATTACAGGCATATTTCAATACTCTCATCTTTAAGTAAAATTTTCGAAAAAAATATTTAAAAAATCAACTTCTTATCCATTTTGGTACAAATACATATTTCATAGTGAGCAATTTAGTTTTACAAGAGGTTAATCAACAACTGATGCGGGAATTGAATTGCTAAGCATATTTACAATGCTTGGGAGAAATCACAGAATGCTATTGGAGTATTCTGTGATTTATCTAAAGCATTTGATTGTGTAGAACACGAGACGCTTCTTTATAAGTTCAAATATCACGGCGTTAAAGGTAGGGCTCTTGATCTCATTGCTTCATACTTAAGTCAAAGAATCCAGCAAGTTTTCATTAAAGGAATAAAGTCTACTGGATCTACGCTAAAAATGGGTGTTCCACAAGGTTCCATTTTGGGTCCCTTTCCATTTCTAGTATATATAAATGACTTTTAGTATATATAAATGTCAAACGCGTTCATTGCCTATCGTACCTCGAGCATTTCGGTGGTCTGTCATAAATCATGTCCATGAGTCAATTATGCACTTAGGATGGGATAAAACTCTCGAAAAGGTTTACGAACATTATTGGTTTGATAAAATGGCTAAATATGTCCGAAAATTCGTAGAAAATTGTTTCACATGTAAGGTTTCCAAGTCTCATTCTGGAAGAGTTCAAGCAGAACTACATCCTATTTATTTATTTATTTTATTTGGTTCTTCAACAATGTGTACACTGTTTATAATAATAAAATATAACAAAAATAACATTATATTCTAAGTGTCACAATTACTTAAAGAAAGTAATTCCCAAAGTTAACATACCTTGGCACACAGTACATGTTGATTTCACAGGAAAGCTTAGTGGAAAGAGTGATCTTAAGGAGTATGTCATTGTTTTGATAGATTCTTTTACCAAATATGTCTTATATTTATGTATGTATATTATGTATCATAGCCTACAAATAGACTCATCAAGTTGCATTGAAGCCTTGATATCTAGTGTTTCCTTATTTGGTACACTTTTAAAAGTAATTGCTGATCAAGTTGCTAGTAAAAACTTCAAAGACTTTTGTGATCATTTGATAGCAACAGGCTCTTGCAGAGCCAATGGTCAGGTCGAACGGGTTATGCGAACTTAAAAAAGCATGCTTACTGCCATTGAAACCAGTGATCGTTCATGGCAAGACGCAATTGAGGAAGTTCAACTATCTCTTAATTGTACAACTCACCGCGTTACTAAGGCTAGTCCTTTAGAATTGATGATAGGGCGAGTAGCGAGACCTTTATCCTTAATGGCTGTAGAAGACGCTGAAATTCAAATTGATCTAACTACTGTGAAGACATGCTGCCCAGGCTATGAAAGAAAGTGCCGATTGTGATAAAGCTCGTTTTGACCAGTCTAAGGCTTTTCCAAATAAATTTAATGTTGGTGACTTTGTTCTTATTAAAAATGAAGAAAGAAACCAGACTAAATTAGATCCCAAATATAAAGGCCCATTTAAGATTGTAACTTTATTAGATGGTGACAGGTACATGTTGAAATCTCTTACTGGTAATAGAATTTACAAATATGCCCATGACCGTGTAAGAAAAATGCCCCAATGCCCCGTTGATTTAAATTATGATGATGATAGTGATGACAGCTGTTCCATCACAGACACGCAGTTGCCACATGACTAGATGTCTATTTTGACTCCTGGATATCTATTAGAATCTTACGCGGGATATCGATTTTGATTCCAATGCGAGATGTCTATCTTGACTCCTGGATGTCTATTTTGACTCTTGGATGTCTATCTTGACTCCTGGATGTCTATTTTGACTCTTGGATGTCTATCTTGACTCCTAGATGTCTATTTTGACTCCTGTATGTCTATTAGAATCTTATGCGGGATATCTATCTTTATTCCAATGCGAGATGTCTATCTTGACTACTGGATGTCTATTTTGACTCTTGGATGTCTATCTTGACTCCTAGATATCTATTTTGACTCCTGTATGTCAATTAGAATCTTATGCGGGATATCTATCTTGATTCCAATGCGAGATGTCTATCTTGACTACTGGATGTCTATTTTGACTCTTGGATGTCTATTTTTGACTCCTAGGTGTCTATTTGACTTTTTGTGATATATTGAGTGTCTGTGGCCAGCTGTACTACACTGTTTACTGTGTTGTTTTTGGGCAGGAGCAATGATGTTATAGTAAACAGATATGTTATTAACGCGCAAAAAGTGAAGACTAGAAAACGTCCTAATTGGGACGTTTGCCTTTAGTTGTTTTACGCAGTAATACGTTATAAGACATCATAATTACGTAGTAATACGTTTTGCGTAATTAAAACATCTAGTTATCTTTTACTTATTGTTTTTATCAAGCTATCCTTTTTACTTTTAACGAAATGTAAAAATAAACTAAAATAAACGGTCCCCGGCGCGGCACACTTTTTTCTGTTGCTTAGTATGGATATAACATATCTGTTTATTAGAATATCATTGGGCAGGAGTATATTTTCAGTCATGTTGTCATTTATTGGTCAGGAAGGCCGAACAATGTTTTACTTGGTCATATTTTGTTACAGAACTACACGAGGACGTGTGAATCGTCAGTTCTGTCCGTGTCGGAGTCAGCCGTCACATCAACGCAAAGATAAAAGTACCCAACTTGACTTGATTGATTTGTTGTTTACTCAATGATAATTACAATTAGCTAGATTTTTAATGCAAATCTTTTACGAAAATTCCTAATTATATCTGGTATGATTTACTAGCTACCTGCGATTGACTTATGACAACTAGTTTCGATTTCGGTAATTGTTAATAGCGTTACGAAACATTATAAACAATTATTTAATTCGTGTCACATAGAAATAACTCCAAATTGACTGTTCTTGATTAACGATAATTCATATTGCAATATTTTATGACTAAAAGTCATAAAAGCAGATTTAATTACTTTGTATTTTCATTTTGGTAAACACGTGGCTGGCGTTTCGCGCCACGGACAGAGTCGGACGTTCTGTTGGGAGTAGGGGCTAGGGCATAAATACCGTGTTCACTGGCAAGTCTTCAGTCGATTTCGAGGATCGACTCAAGCAAGAGCTCTAGCTCCCGACAAAACTGTCGGTTTACCCCTCAGGCCTGACTGCCTTTACTACGCTATTTAGTTAGCTGTACTTGTACGCGGTTACGCTGCCCTTCGGCATATTGCTTTCGCTGTATGTCTCTGGCTTATCTGTTTGCTTGTTTTTTTGATTGTTTAGATTGTGTGTAAATTATTTTAAGACATATTGTAATTATTATAAATAATAAATCTATTGTTATTTAAAACCTTGTTGTTGCTTAAAATGGGAGCCCGACCTCCTGACGATCCATCTAATACCGCCCTCGATCATATATATATATATATATATATATATAAATAAATAAATATTAAGAAATATTAATGATATTAATCACTATTAATTAAGTTAGCAGCTTAATTTATTATATTTCTAATTGGAATATTTATTCAATTTTATCATTAACAGTGATATACCTCTAATTTGGTTTCAATTAATAAATAAGGAGTAAATACTCTATCTTTTAAGTCGAAATTAAATGCAATATTGCTTCTTATTTAAGATAAATTGAATAACAATATTTTTTGAATGCAAATCAAATGTTTTATATAAACTATAATCCTTAATTAATTAATTCAATCTAATATATTTTGATTTCATTCATGATATGTTCCAATTAAAAGTATAATAATAAAAAAAAAATTAGTTTTATATCAAATAAAAAAGTTAACTATTTTAAATGTTGGAATTATAGGAAAAATTAAAACAATTTCTACATCAAAAATTAAGAAAATTACTGTAATTAAGAAAAAATGTAATGAAAAAGGAATTCGAGCTAAGCATATAGGGTCAAATCCACATTCAAAAGGAGAACATTTTTCACGATCAAGAAATGATTTTTTAGAAATAATAAATGAAATTATTATAAATAAATTAGAAATAATAATTGTAATTATAGATGTAAAAATTAAAATAATAATTATTTATATTAATTAAATATTAAACTTTTTGATTGGAAGTCAAATATACTAAATATATTATATAAATAATTAATTTCCTCATCAATAAATAGAAATATAAAGGAATAATCAAACAACATCTACAAAGTGTCAATATCATGCAGCAGCTTCAAATCCAAAGTGATGATTTTTTGAAAAGTGATTATTTAAATGACGAATAAAACATGTAATTAAAAAAAATGTTCCGATAATAACATGAAGACCATGAAATCCTGTTGCTATAAAGAAAATTGATCCATAAACTCTATCAGCAATAGAAAATGGGGCTTCAATATATTCATAAGCTTGTAGAATAGTAAAATAGATTCCTAAAATAATTGTAATAAATAATCTTTGTGATGTTTGAGTAAAATTATTTTCTATTAATGCATGGTGAGATCAAGTAATAGTAATTCCTGAGGTAATTAAAATAATAGTATTTAATAATGGAATTTGAAATGGATTAAAAGCTAAAATATTTAAAGGTGGTCATATTGCTCCAATTTCAATATTAGGTGCTAAACTTCTATGGAAAAAAGTTCAAAAAAATGAAATAAAAAAGAAAACTTCTGATACAATAAATAAGATTATTCCTCATCGAAGACCTTTTGATACTAAAATAGTATATTTACCTTGAAATGTTCCTTCTCGGCAAATATCACGTCATCATTGATATATTGTTAATAAAACAATTAGATAACCTAAAATAAGAAGATTTATATTAAAATTATGGAATCATTTTACTATTCCTGTAACTAAAGTTATAACTCCAATAGCTCCTGTTAATGGTCAAGGTCTATAATCAACTAAATGAAAAGGGTGATTTTGATTATTTGTCATTAATTAGTTTCTCTAGAATAAAGAGTTCTAAGAATAGTAATTACATAAGCTTGAATAATTGATACTGCTGATTCTAAGATTAATAATAAAATTTGAATAAAAACTAAAATAATTAATAAATAATTAGGTATATTAATACCTGTACTTCTTAATAATGTAATTAATAAATGTCCTGCAATTATATTAGCTGTTAAACGTACAGCTAAAGTTCCAGGTCGAATAATATTACTAATTGTTTCAATTAATACTATAAAAGGTATTAATACTATAGGAGTTCCTTGAGGAATTATATGGATAAATATATGTTGAGTATTATTAATTCATCCATAAAATATAAATCTTAATCATAAGGTTAATGATAATGATAAAGAAATAGTAAGATGACTAGTACTTGTAAAAATATAAGGGAAAAGACCTAGGAAATTATTAAAGAAGATAAAAAAAAAAGTGAAATAAAAATAAATGTTGATCCTTTTGAACCATTTGGTCCTAATAATGTTTTAAATTCATTATGAAGTTTATTTGAAATAAAATTTCATAATATAAAGTGTCGATTAGGAATGAATCAAAAAGAATATGGAATAAATATTAATCCAATAAATGTACTAATTCAATTTAAAGGTAAATTAAAAATGTTTGTTGAGGGGTCAAAAATTGAAAATAAATTATTTATCATTTTCAAGTTAAATTATTAAATTTTTTATTTATTTTTATTATATTATTATTATTAATATGTTTATAATTAAAAATATAAAAATTTATAATAATAAAAATAATAAAAATACAAATACGATTAATAAAGAAGCTAGTTTGATTTAATCGTCCAGGATTGGCATCAACTTTAATACCTAAGGATGGAACGGTTCATGAATGAATTACATCAGTAGCAGTAATTAAAATACGAATTTGATTATTTATAGGTAAAGTAATTCGATTGTCTACATCCAATAATCGAAAATTATCAATATTTTCTCTAGAATTAATTATATATGAATCAAATTCAACATTATTAAAATCTGAATATTCATAACTTCAGTATCATTGATGACCAATAGATTTTAATGTAATTAATGGATTATTAAGTTCATCTAATAAATATAATAATCGAAGGGAGGGAAGAGCAATAAAAATTAATGTAATTGCTGGTAAAATAGTTCAAATTAATTCAATTATTTGACCTTCTAATAAGAATCGATTAATATATGAATTAAAAAATAAATTTAATATTTAATATGCTACTATAATAGTAATTATAATTAAAATAACAAGAGTATGATCATGAAAAAAAATAATTTGTTCTATTAATGGGGAAGCTCTATTTTCAACCGACTTCCAAAAGGAGGAGGTTATCAATTCGTCTGTATTTTTTTTTTTTTTTTTTTTATGTTTGTTACCTCATAACTTTTCACTGGGTGGACCGATTTTGATAATTTTTTTGTTTGAAAGGTAGTGCTTCCCGTGGGGTCCCATTTTTATGATATGATATGATAATTAAGATTAGATCATGTTGCCATTTCTAAAAAAAGGATAATCCTTTATAAATGGGGTTTAAATCCATTACATATAATCTGCCATATTAGAAGTTACTTAAAATAGGTAATTCATTATAAGAATGTTCTGAAGGATTACCTCCTTCAGATATTTGATATTTTGATTTTGATATCATTCAATAGAAGAAGGTATATTTAATGAAAATAAAATAATTCGTTGATTAATTATAGATTCTCAAATAATAATAATAATTATTATTATAGATAATAAGGAAATATAAGATCCAAAAGATGAAATAATATTTCATGATATAAATCTATCTGGATAATCTGAGTATCGTCGAGGTATACCAGCTAATCCTAAAAAATGTTGAGGGAAAAATGTTAAATTAACTCCAATAAATATTGAAATAAATTGAATTTTTAATAAATAGTTATTTATTATTAATCCTGTAAATAAAGGATATCAGTGAATAAATCCACCTAAAATAGCAAATACAGCTCCTATAGATAGTACATAATGGAAATGAGCTACAACATAATAAGTATCATGAAGAGTAATATCAATAGATGAATTAGCTAAAATTACTCCTGTTAATCCTCCTACTGTAAATAAAAAAATAAATCCTAATCTTCATAATATAGAAGGTCTATAATTAATTTGAGTTCCATGTAATGTTGCTAATCAACTAAAAATTTTAATTCCTGTAGGTACAGCAATAATTATAGTTGCTGAAGTAAAATAAGCTCGAGTATCAATATCTATACCTACTGTAAATATATGATGTGCTCATACAATAAATCCTAATAATCCAATTGCTATTATAGCATAAATTATTCCTAAACATCCAAAGGTTTCCTTTTTTCCTCTTTCTTGAGAAATAATGTGTGAAATTATTCCGAAACCTGGTAAAATTAAAATATAAACTTCTGGATGACCAAAAAATCAAAATAAATGTTGATAAAGAATTGGATCTCCTCCTCCTGCTGGATCGAAAAATGATGTATTAATATTTCGATCTGTTAAAAGTATAGTAATAGCCCCAGCTAAAACAGGTAAAGAAAGTAATAAAAGTAATGCTGTAATACCCACTGCTCAAACAAATAAAGGTATTTGGTCAAAGGATATACTATTAACTCGTATATTAATAATAGTTGTAATAAAGTTAATTGCTCCTAGAATTGATGAAATACCAGCTAAATGAAGGGAAAAAATTGCTAAATCTACAGATGATCCTTTGTGTGCAATATTAGATGAAAGTGGGGGGTAAACTGTTCATCCTGTTTCTGCTCCGTTTTCGACAATTCTACTAGAAATTAATAATATTAGTGATGGGGGTAAAAGTCAAAATCTTATATTATTTATACGTGGAAAGGCTATATCAGGAGCTCCTAATATTAAAGGAACTAATCAATTACCAAATCCTCCAATTATAATTGGCATAACTATGAAAAAAATTATAATAAAAGCATGAGCTGTAACAATTGTATTATAAATTTGATCATCTCCAATTAAAGATCCTGGATTACCTAATTCAGTTCGAATTAATAAACTAAGTGAAGTTCCTACTATTCCTGCTCAAATTCCGAAAATAAAATATAATGTACCAATATCTTTATGATTTGTTGAAAATAGTCATTTTCGCTTAATAAAATGGCTGAGTTAAAAGCGATAAATTGTAAATTTATTTACGGGAAATTTCTCTTTTATTAGTCTTATATTCAATAATGATATAAAATTGCAAATTTTAAGGTGTAATATTTACTAAGGCTTAAAGATAGATTTCTTTATAAATAATTTTGAAGATTATTAGTTTAAATTAACTTAAAACCTTAAAAAAAAATAAAAGTTCTAAGAATTATTCCTAATAAAGAGATAAATCTAGTAATATTAATAAAAGTTAAATAATTATTTTTAATAAAAATTTTATTTCATTTTAATTTAATTGAAAAAAATATTAATGAATAATAAAGAATTCGAATATAAATAAATAATATAATTAATCTTGATATAACAAAAATAAATGAAGTAATAAATAAATTATTAATTAATAAATAATTAATAATTATTCATTTAGGGAAAAACCCTAAAAATGGAGGTAATCCCCCTAAAGAGAGAAAATTAATTAAAATTGAAATTTTAATAAAAACATTTAAATTAAAATTAAATAATTGATTAATATAATATACATTTAAAATATAAAATAAAAAGCATATAATTAAAATAAAAAAAGAATAAAATAAAATGTAAATTAATCATAAATTTTCTGTGATAGATAAAGCTGCTAATATTCAACCTAAATTATTAATTGATGAAAATGCTATTAATTTACGTAAAGAAGATTGATTAAATCTTCTAATTGTTCCAATTAATACATTAAGGATTATAACAAAAAATAATAAATTAAAATTTATGTAATATGAAATTAAAATTATTGGGGAAATTTTTTGTCATGTTATTAAAATGAAACAATTTAATCATGATAAACCTTCTATAATATTAGGAAATCAAAAATGAAAAGGTGCTGATCCTATTTTTATTAATAAAGATGAATTAATAAGGGTTGAAAATAAATTATCAATAAAAAAATTTTTAAAAGATAATATACATAATAAAATAGAAAATAAAAAATTAATTGATGCAATTGATTGGGTAAGAAAATATTTTAATGAAGCTTCAGAATTTAATAAATTATTGGGGTTTGAGATAAGGGGGATAAAGCTTAATAAATTAATTTCTAATCCAATTCAACATCCTAATCAAGAATTAGAAGAAATAGAAATTAAAGTTCTAAAAAATATAATAAATAAGAAAAATATTTTATTTGAATTAATTAAGAATAAAATTTAAAATAAGAAAAATCTTTAATGAATAAATTCATATTATGAAAATTATATTTTAATGTAAGATGCATGGTAATTTTTGAAATTGCAAGATATAGTTTAATTCTATAAAATATAATAAAGGTAAAAATTTACATTATTTATCCTATCAGAATAATCCTTTTAATCAGGCACTTTATTTTTAAAAAAAAGGGATTTCCTTTATATTTGGGGTATGAACCCAAAAGCTTAATTTAGCTTATTTTTAAAATATTTTTTTTATTTAATATAAAATTTATTAAGAATGGTTTAATTATAAATGTATACATATAATTTAACATATATATATATATATATATATATATATATATATATATATATATATATATATATATATATATATATAAATATTTAATAAATTTTAAATTTATATATAAATTAAATAATGTAATTAATTATATAAATTTATATTTATTAAATATTTATATATATATATATTTATATATATATATATATATATATTTATATATATATATATATATATATATATATATATATATATATATATATATATATATATATTAATAAATATATATATATATATATGTATATTAATAATTATTTGTTATTTAATTAGATCTGTATTCGGATTATATTGATATTAATTTTTAATATTAATATTATAAGAAAAAAAATAAGAGAAGTATTAAAAATTTATTAATTTATATTAAATGTATAATATATAAAAAAAAAAAAAATCTATGTGAAAAATATTCATATATAATAAAATAATTATGTTTTTAGTAATTTATTATGAATTTGTTTTACATATAAATTTTAGTATATAATTTTAATTATTTTAAAAATAATTAATTAATATAAGTAGTAATTAACATTAAAAATTTAAGAAATTAAGATTTAGCAATATAAAAATTAATAACTAATTTTGTGCCAGCAGTTGCGGTTAAACAAAAGTTAAATTAAATTATTTCAGTTTATAATAAATAAATAAATAATTAAAATAAATATTAAATTATTAGGTGAAATTTTAATTTAATTAAATTTTATTTAAAAATTATGATTTAATAAATTTTAATATAAACTAGGATTAGATACCCTATTATTAAAAATTTAATTTATAATACTAAAATAGTAAATAATAATTTATTGAAACTTAAATAATATGGCGGTATTTTAGTTCATTTAGAGGAATCTGTCTAATAATTGATAATCCACGAATAAATTTACTTAATTTACAATTTTGTATATCATTGTTAAAAAAATATTTTTTAGTAAAAATAATATTTAAAAATTAATATTAAAAATTAATTCAGATCAAGATGCAGAATATAATTAAGAATATGATGGATTACAATAAATATATTTAAATGAATAATTTTATTGTAATAAAAATTTGAAGGTGGATTTAAATGTAATTTTAATTAGTTTATTAAAATGATTATAAATTAAAATATGTACATATTGCCCGTCACTTTCATTTAAAAATTGAAATAAGTCGTAACAAAGTAGAGGTACTGGAAAGTGTTTCTAGAAAGAACAAATTAGAGCTTGTTAAAGTATTTCATTTACATTGAAAAGAAATTAAAAATTAATTAATTTGAGGGGTTAAATTAATAAATAAAAAATAATAAAAAAAAATTTAATATTAAAAAGAAAAAATGGGGGTTTAAGTATTTTTAATAGAAAAAATTAATAATTTTATAGTTAAATATTACTGTAAAGGAAATTATAAATAAATGAAATTTAATTAACTGAAAAGTAAATTTAAATTATTGTATCTTGTGTATCAGAGTTTATTAAATATTAATAATTTATTTAAATAAATCTCGAATTTAAAAGAGCTAATTAATTAAAAAAGTTAATGTTGTATAATTATTTTAAATAATTAATTAGAAATGAAATGTTAATCGTTTTTAAATATATCTAGTTTTTTTAGAAAAAAATTTAATTTTAAATTTAAATAATTTTATAATTATTTAATTATTTATAAAAATTTAAAATTTAATATTTTAAGGGATAAGCTTTAAATTAAAATGTTATAATTAAAAAAAAATAAAATTAAATTTTTTAAAATTTATATTGTTTAGAAATTATAATTTATTATAAAAAATTTTAATTAAAATAAAATTTAAATTAAATTTAATTTTTTATAAAAAAATAATTTTTAATAAAAAAAAATTAGTAATAATGATAAAATTAGTATATTATATTAATAAAATAAAAATTTAATTAAAATTAAATTAAAGGAATTCAGCAAAATTTTATATTCACTTGTTTATCAAAAACATGTCTTTTTGAAAATAATTTAAAGTCTAATCTGCCCACTGATATAATTATTAAAGGGCTGCAGTATATTGACTGTACAAAGGTAGCATAATCATTAGTCTTTTCAACCGACTTCCAAAAGGAGGAGGTTATCAATTCGTCTGTATTTTTTTTTTTTTTTTTTTTTTTTTTTTTTTTTTTTTTTTTTTTTTTTTATGTTTGTTACCTCATAACTTTTCACTGGGTGGACCGATTTTGATAATTTTTTTTTTGTTTGAAAGGTAGTGCTTCCCGTGGGGTCCCATTTTTTTTATTTTTTTTTCCGATGATGGTATCTATGTGAAAACGACATAAGTCTTAAATTTGCATTATGTATATGCGCGACAAATAGGTGAATAACTGAAAATCACGTTAACTAATTTTGATAATTCTTTTTTTATTATAAAATATATACTTCAAGGGTAATTTGGTGAAAGTTTGGTAAGGTTCTGAGCACAGGATCCATGACAAAGTAACGGAACGGAAGGGAACGGAACAATTCTGAGGAGCACGTTAGCGATACTCGGTCGAATCTTTTATTTATAGGTTATTTGAATATTTGAGTCACCTTCCGTAATGTGGTTATGTTTATGTCATTATCATAGTCGAATATTATAATCAACTAGCTACCCACCCCGGCTTCGCACGGGTGCAATAGTGATACTAAATATACTACAGAATTTGTTTATATACGACATCACACCGCAAACTTCTAAAATTATCAGTGTTTCTTTACTATATTGTTCATGTTATATATACAAAAACCTTCCCCTTGAATCACACTATCTTTTAAAAAAAAACCGCATCAAAATCCGTTGCGTAGATTTAAAGATATAGGGACAGAGAAAGCGACTTTGTTTTATACTATGTAGTGATGGAACTCCTATACGGCTCGCAGTTAGGGTGCGATATGGGACAGAATTTCTTAGTATCTTTAATCAAATTTTGTGTATGTGATGTGATGTCATATGATGTACGAAATATAGTTGGTCTTTTGCAAAGTTTTTTTGCTGAGTTCGATTACAGCTCATTCGAGGGATCCTTGTAGTTTACGCCGCGTGACGTATTAAATCCGCATTTTCGAAAGTCTATTTTTGCTTTATTCGCAAGTTTCCTTTGAAATTGTCCTCGAAGTAGTTTCTGACTCATATAAACGGAACGCTTAATCTATCCGTATTAAAAAAAAATAGTTAGTCAACATCAGCTTCACTTAAAATCAAAAAATAAATAAAATTTTAACAAAAAGAAAAACCGACTTCAAACAAAACACTATTTTAAAACAAATTAATATGCACGAAAAAGTAATAAAAATAATTGCGTATTCAACATATTTTTTAGAGTCTTCCTAAGTTAAATGAAATGAAAAATATTAGACTACTTAAAAGTCGATTAACGATTATATCATGTAGTTATAATTATTGTTATATTTGGAGTCGGTGTCAGCCAATAAAACCCTACAGTATATCTATCAAAAAACAATATGAGAATACTTTAACAAATATGTTTTTTACAAATTACCTTTTACACAATAATATACTGGATCAATCAAGGGGCTCGTATCGCTTCTTTCTTTTGATTGTTGGGGCAAGGGCACCGTGGCTGACACCGGCTCCAAATATACCAATAACTATAACTACATGATATAATCGTTAATCGACTTTTAAGTAGTCTAATATTTTTCATTTCATTTAACTTAGGAAGACTCTAAAAAATATGTTGAATACGCAATTATTTTTATTACTTTTTCGTGCATATTAATTTGTTTTAAAATAGTGTTTTGTTTGAAGTCGGTTTTTCTTTTTGTTAAAATTTTATTTATAATTGAAGACTTGTATGAAAGATTTGATGAAATATAAACTGTCTCTAATTTATTAAATAAAATTTAATTTTTTAGTTAAAAAGCTAAAATAAAATTAAAAGACGAGAAGACCCTATAGAGTTTTATAATTGAATTATTTAATATTAAATATATAAATATTAAATTAAAATTAATTTAATTATTTTATTGGGGTGATAGAAAAATTAAAAAAACTTTTTTTAAATAATAAACATAAATAACTGAATAAATGATCCATTAAATAATGATTATAAGAAAAAATTACCTTAGGGATAACAGCGTAATATTTTTTTTTAGTACAAATAAAAAAAAAAAGTTTGCGACCTCGATGTTGGATTAAGATAAAATTTAAATGCAAAAGTTTAAAATTTTGATCTGTTCGATCATTAAAATCTTACATGATCTGAGTTCAAACCGGTGTGAGCCAGGTTGGTTTCTATCTTTAGTAAAATAAAATATTTTAGTACGAAAGGATCAAATATTTAAAATAATTTTATATTTATGAATATTAATAATATAATTATAAGCTATTTTGGCAGATAAATGTAATGGTTTTAGAAGTCATATATATATATTATTTAAATATATAGATAGTATATGATAATAATTGATATATTAAATATTATAATTGGATTTTTAATTTTAGTTATTGGGGTTTTAATTGGGGTTGCTTTTTTAACTTTATTGGAGCGAAAAGTTTTAGGTTATATTCAAATTCGAAAAGGTCCTAATAAAATAGGTTATATAGGATTATTACAACCTTTTTGTGATGCTATTAAATTATTTTCTAAAGAACAAGTTTATTTAAATTATTCAAATTATTTAGTTTATTATTTTTCTCCTATTATAAGATTTATTTTATCTTTAATAATTTGAATAGTAATTCCTTATATATTTAATATAATTACTTTTAATTTAGGAATTTTATTTTTTTTATGTTGTACTAGAATTGGGGTTTATACTTTAATGATTGCTGGTTGATCTTCTAATTCAAATTATTCATTGTTAGGGGGGTTGCGTGCTGTAGCTCAAACTATTTCTTATGAAGTTAGAATTACTTTAATTATAATATCTAGAATTATTATAATTATAGATTTTAATTTAATAAAGTTTTTTGATTATCAGGTTTTAGTTTGATTTATTTTTATAATAATGCCTTTAAGTTTATGTTTTTTATCGTCATTAATAGCTGAAACTAATCGAACTCCTTATGATTTTGCTGAAGGTGAAAAAGAATTAGTTTCTGGATTTAATATTGAATATAGAAGAGGGGGATTTGCTTTAATTTTTTTAGCTGAATATTCAAGAATTTTATTTATAAGATTATTATTTGTTATTATTTATATAGGGGGTTATGATTTATCTTTATTTTTTTATTTAAAATTAGTTTTTTTTTTATTTGGGTTCGTGGGACATTACCTCGTTATCGATATGATAAATTAATATATTTATGTTGAAAAAGTTATTTACCAATTTCTTTAAATTTTTTAATATTTTATATAGGGTTAAAAATATTTTTAAGTTATTAAATGATTTTAGTATAAATAAATTAATAGAATAAACATTCTTTCTTAAGTTTTCAAAACAAATGCTTTAACAAGCTCATTAATTAATAATTGAAAATTAATTTATCTCAAAATCTATTTAAAATTGGGTTAACAATAAAATAAGAAAAATAAAGAATAGTTAATAATTGACCTGTAATAATATAAGGTGCTTCAACTGATCGTGCTCCAATTCAAGTTAATAAAATAATAATTGAAATTAAAGATCAAAATAATAATTGATTAATAGGATAAAATTGAATTCCTTGAATTTTTTTATTAAAAGTAAATGGTAAAATAATTAAAATTAAAATTGATATGACTAAAGCAATAACTCCTCCTAATTTATTAGGGATTGATCGTAAAATTGCATAGGCAAATAAGAAATATCATTCTGGTTGAATATGAATTGGAGTTACTAAAGGATTAGCAGGAATAAAATTATCAGGGTCTCCTAATAAATAAGGGTTAATATTGTTAATAAAAAAATTAAAATAATAAATCCAATTAAATCCTTAAATGAAAAAAATGGATGAAAGGGAATTTTATCTAAATTTCCATTAATACCTAGGGGATTATTTGAACCTGTTTGATGTAAAAATAATAAGTGAATTATTGTTAATATTAAAATAATAAATGGAAATAAAAAATGGAATGTATAGAATCGGGTAAGAGTTGCATTATCGACAGCAAATCCTCCTCAAATTCAATTTACTAATATTGTTCCTAAATATGGAATTGCTGATAATAGATTAGTAATAACTGTTGCTCCTCAAAATGATATTTGTCCTCAAGGTAGAACATATCCTATAAATGCTGTAGCTATTAATAAAAATAAAATAACTACACCTACTGATCAAGTATGTTTATAATTAAAAGATTCATAATTAATTCCTCGTCCAATATGTAAATAAATACAAATAAAAAAAAAATGATGCTCCATTTGCATGTAATGTACGGATTAATCAACCATAATTAACATTTCGACAAATGTAATTAACTCTATAAAAAGCTATTTCAATATTAGCTGTATAATATATAGTAAGAAATAATCCTGTGATAATTTGAATTATTAGACATAATCCTAAAAGTGATCCAAAATTTCATCATGTTGAAATATTAGAAGGTGTAGGTAAATCAATAAGAGAATTATTAATAATTTTAAAAATGGGATTAGTTTTTCGAATAGGTTTAAAAAAAGTTATCATTTGTGAAATTAATTATTTGAACGAAGAGGTCCAAAAAAAATATTAGTAATTTTTACAACAGCAACAAGGGTGATAAATAAATAAATAATTATTATTAAAGTTAATATATAAGTTTGTTCATTATATAATTTAGATAAATTAAAGTTTAATTCGTTATTAAAGAATAAAAATGAATTAAAAAAATTAGTTATTTCATCATTAAAAGAAAAATTTATTCAAAATAAATTATCCTTGAAAAAATATCTAATAATTAAAAATAATAAAATATATAAAAAGAATCTTTTATTAAAAAATGAAATTTTAAATAGTTCATTTGAAGCAATACTTGATACATAAATAAATAATCCTCCTAAAAAAATTAAAAATAAAATATAAGAAAATCAATATGTATTAATTAATATTCTTGATAATAAACATAATAATAATGTTTGAATTAAAATTAATAATCCTATGGAAAAAGGATGATTTATAAAAAATATAAAAATTGAAATAAAAATTAATAATAAAGATAAAAATATTTTTATGATTTCAAAGAATAGTTTAATTAAAATAATAATTTTGGAGATTATTGATAAAGATATTCTTTTTCTTTGAAGTTTTTAAAGAAAATTCTTATTTTTGATTTACAAGACCAAGGTTTTTTTTAAACTATAAAAACTACAAATGATAATAATAAATATATGATTAGTTATTTTTGTTATGTATTTATTTGGAAATATAATTTTTGTTTCTAAATATAAGCATTTATTAATTATTTTATTAAGACTTGAATTTATTGTTTTAAGAATTTTTTTTTTTTATATTGTTTTTAATAACAATAAATTATAATATGTATATATTAGTTGTATTTTTAGTATTTTCTGTTTGTGAGGGGGTTTTAGGTCTTTCTATTTTAGTTTCAATAATTCGAACTCATGGAAATGATTATTTTCAAAGTTATAATTTAATTTAAATGATAAAATTTTTAATGATAATAATATTTATAATTCCTTTATGTTTTAACAAAATATATTTTGAATGGTTCAATTAATAATAATAATAATAACTTTAATATTTTTAAATTTAACTTTAAATATTATAAATTTTTCTAACTTAAGTTATATAATAGGGTGTGATTTAATTTCTTATGGTTTAATTTTATTAAGAATTTGAATTAGAAGATTAATAATTATAGCTAGAGAAAATTTATATAAGGTAAATTTTTATGAAAAATATTTTTTATTAAATATTATTTTATTATTAGTAATATTATATTTAACTTTTAGAATTATGAATTTATTTTTATTTTATTTATTCTTTGAAGCTAGATTAATTCCTACTTTAATATTAATTATTGGATGGGGATATCAACCTGAACGAATTCAGGCTGGGATATATTTATTATTTTATACATTATTTGTATCTTTACCTTTATTATTAGGTATTTTTTTTCTTTATATAAAAATAAATACTTTAATAATATATTTTTTAAAATTTTATGATTTTAATTTATTATTATTATATTTTAGAATAGTAATAGCTTTTTTAGTAAAAATACCTATATATTTTACTCATTTATAACTACCTAAGGCTCATGTAGAAGCTCCTATTTCTGGTTCAATAATTTTAGCTGCTATTATATTAAAGTTAGGAGGTTATGGTTTATTACGTATTTTAATTGTAATACAAAAGATTAATTTAAAAATAGGTTTTGTTTGAATTGTAATTAGATTAGTAGGAGGTTTATTTATTAGATTAAAATGTTTTTGTCAAGTTGATATAAAGTCTTTAATTGCTTATTCTTCAGTGGCACATATAAGAATTGTAATTGGGGGTATTATAACAATAAATTATTGAGGTTTTATGGGTTCTTATATTTTAATAATTGGGCATGGGTTATGTTCATCTGGTATATTTTGTTTATCTAATATTAATTATGAGCGAGTTCATAGTCGAAGATTATTTTTAAATAAGGGTATAATAACTTTTATACCATCAATAAGTATGTGATGATTTTTATTTATATCTTCTAATATAGCAGCCCCTCCTTCATTAAATTTAATAGGGGAAATTAGTTTAATTAATAGATTAGTAAGTTGATCATGAATAAGAATATTTATATTAATGGGAATTTCTTTTTTTAGAGCTGGATATAGATTATATTTATATTCTTTCACTCAACATGGAAAATATAATATAAGAATATATAGTTTTTATAGAGGATTATCTCGTGAATATTTAATATTATTATTACATTGATTACCTTTAAATATTTTAGTTTTAAAGATTGATTATATAATAATTTGATTTTACTTAAATAATTTAAATATAAAATATTGATTTGTGGAGTCAAACATATGATTAAAATCATTTTAGGTTATTAATAAGCATTCTCTTTGTTTTATTAGATTTTTTTTTTATTTTTTTTTATGTTAATTAATTTTTTTATAATAATTTATTTTATTATAAATAATATAGTTATTTTTTTAGAGTGGGAAATTATTTCTATTTTATTAGATTGAATATCTTTATTATTTATAATATTTGTTTCCTTAATTTCTTCTTCTGTTATTTTTTATAGAAAAAGTTATATAAGTTCAGAATTAAATTTAAATCGTTTTATTATTTTAGTTTTATTATTTGTTTTTTCTATAATTTTATTAATTATTAGTCCTAATATAATTAGAATTTTTTTAGGTTGAGATGGATTGGGATTAGTTTCTTATTGTTTAATTATTTATTATCAAAATATTAAATCTTATAATGCTGGAATATTAACTGCTTTATCGAATCGAATTGGTGATGTAATAATTTTAATATTAATTTCATGAATAGTAAATTATGGAAGATGAAATTTTATTTTTTATTTAAATTTTATAAATAATGATTATTCTATAAAAATTGTTGGTATATTAGTAATTTTAGCTGCTATAACTAAGAGAGCTCAAATTCCTTTTAGTTCTTGATTACCTGCTGCTATGGCTGCTCCAACTCCTGTTTCTGCTTTAGTTCATTCTTCTACTTTAGTTACTGCTGGTGTTTATTTATTAATTCGTTTTAATAATTTATTAGTTGATATAATTTTTATAAAATTTTTATTATTAATATCTGGATTAACTATATTTATGGCTGGAATTTGTGCTAATTATGAATTTGATTTAAAAAAAATTATTGCTCTTTCTACTTTAAGACAATTAGGTTTAATAATAAGAATTTTAAGAATAGGTTATGGAGATTTAGCTTTTTTTCATTTATTAACTCATGCTATATTTAAGGCTTTATTATTTATATGTGCTGGTGTTATTATTCATATGATAAGTGATAATCAAGATATTCGTTTAATAGGTGGAATTAGATTATATATTCCTTTAACTTCTTTATGTATAAATATTTCAAATTTAGCTTTATGTGGTATTCCTTTTTTAGCTGGATTTTATTCAAAGGATATGATTTTAGAGTTAGTTAGAATAAGAAATTTAAATTTTTTAATTTTTTATTTATATTATGTTTCTACAGGATTAACTGTATTTTATACTATACGTTTATTAATATATTTAATAATTAATTATTTTAATTTATTATCAATTTATAATTTATATGATGAGGATTTTACTATATTAAAAAGTATATTTATGTTATTATTTATAAGTTTAGTTTCAGGTAGATTTTTAAGATGAATAATTTTTTCTTATCCTTATATAATTTATTTACCTTTTAATATAAAAATAATGGTTATTTATTTAACTTTAATTGGGGTTTTATTAGGATTTTAGGATAGTAACATAGGAATTTATTCTGTTAATAAATTTTTAAAAACTTATAATTTAAGTATATTTTTAACTTTAATATGATTTTTACCTAATTTATCAACTTATATATTAAATTATAGAATGTTAGTTTTTGGTCAAAATTTATTAAAAAATATTGATATGGTATATTTGGAGGCTGGCCGGTGTCAGCCACGGTCCCCTTGCCCCAACAATCAAAAGAAAGAAGCGATACGAGCCCCTTGATTGATCCAGTATATTATTGTGTAAAAGGTAATTTGTAAAAAACATATTTGTTAAAGTATTCTCGTATTGTTTTTTGATAGATATACTGTAGGGTTTTATTGGCTGACACCGACTCCAAATATAACAATAATTATAACTACATGATATAATCGTTAATCGACTTTTAAGTAGTCCAATATTTTTCATTTCATTTAACTTAGGAAGACTCTAAAAAATATGTTGAATACGCAATTATTTTTATTACTTTTTCGTGCATATTCATTTGTTTTAAAATAGTGTTTTGTTTGAAGTCGGTTTTTCTTTTTGTTAAAATTTTATTTATTTTTTGACTTTAAGTGAAGCTGATGTTGACTAACTAATTTTTTTAATATGGATAGATTAAGCGTTCCGTTTATATGAGTCAGAAACTACTTCGAGGACAATTTCAAAGGAAACTTGCGAATAAAGCAAAAATAGACTTTCGAAAATGCGGATTTAATACGTCACGCGGCGTAAACTACAAGGATCCCTCGAAAGAGCTGTAATCGAACTCAGCAAAAAAACTTTGAAAAAGACCAACTATATTTCGTACATCATATGACATCACATCACATACACAAAATTTGATTAAAGATAGCAAGAAATTCTGCCCCATATCGCACCCTAACTGCGAGCCGTATAGGAGTTCCATCACTACATAGTGTAAAACAAAGTCGCTTTCTCTGTCCCTATATCTTTAAATCTACGCAACGGATTTTGATGCGGTTTCTTTTAAAAGATAGTGTGATTCAAGGGGAAGGTTTGTGTATATAATACATGAACAATATAGTAAAGAAACACTGATAATTTTAGAAGTTTGCGATGTGATGTCGTATATAAACAAATTCTGTAGTATATTTATAGTATCAGTATTGCACCCGTGCGAAGCCGGGGTGGGTAGCTAGTTGATTATAATATTCGACTATGATAATTACATAAACATAACCACATTACGGAAGGTGACTCAAATATCCAAATAACTTATAAATAAAAGATTCGACCGAGTATCGCTAACGTGCTCCTCAGAATTGTTCCGTTCCCTTCCGTTCCGTTACTTTGTCATGGATCCTGTGCTCAGAACCTTACCAAACTTTCACCAAATTACCCTTGAAGTATATATTTTATAATAAAAAAAGAATTATCAAAATTGGTTAACGTGATTTTCAGTTATTCACCTATTTGTCGCGCATATACATAATGCAAATTTAAGACTTATGTCGTTTTCACATGGATACCATCATCGGAAAAAAAAATAAAAAAAATGGGACCCCACGGGAAGCACTACCTTTCAAACAAAAAAATTATCAAAATCGGTCCACCCAGTGAAAAGTTATGAGGTAACAAACATAAAAAAAAAAAAAAAAAAAATACAGACGAATTGATAACCTCCTCCTTTTGGAAGTCGGTTGAAAATAGAGCTTCCCCATTAATAGAACAAATTATTTTTTTTCATGATCATACTCTTGTTATTTTAATTATAATTACTATTATAGTAGCATATTTAATATTAAATTTATTTTTTAATTCATATATTAATCGATTCTTATTAGAAGGTCAAATAATTGAATTAATTTGGACTATTTTACCAGCAATTACATTAATTTTTATTGCTCTTCCCTCCCTTCGATTATTATATTTATTAGATGAACTTAATAATCCATTAATTACATTAAAATCTATTGGTCATCAATGATACTGAAGTTATGAATATTCAGATTTTAATAATGTTGAATTTGATTCATATATAATTAATTCTAGAGAAAATATTGATAATTTTCGATTATTGGATGTAGACAATCGAATTACTTTACCTATAAATAATCAAATTCGTATTTTAATTACTGCTACTGATGTAATTCATTCATGAACCGTTCCATCCTTAGGTATTAAAGTTGATGCCAATCCTGGACGATTAAATCAAACTAGCTTCTTTATTAATCGTATTTGTATTTTCATTATTTTCATTATTATAAATTTTTATATTTTTAATTATAAATATAATAATAATAATGAAATTAAAAAATTTAAAAAATTTAATAACTTAACTTGAAAATGATAAATAATTTATTTTCAATTTTTGACCCCTCAACAAACATTTTTAATTTACCTTTAAATTGAATTAGTACATTTATTGGATTAATATTTATTCCATATTCTTTTTGATTCATTCCTAATCGACACTTTATATTATGAAATTTTATTTCAAATAAACTTCATAATGAATTTAAAACATTATTAGGACCAAATGGTTCAAAAGGATCAACATTTATTTTTATTTCACTTTTTTTTTTTCATTTTATTTAATAATTTTTTAGGTCTTTTCCCTTATATTTTTACAAGTACTAGTCATCTTACTATTTCTTTATCATTATCATTAACCTTATGATTAAGATTTATATTTTATGGATGAATTAATAATACTCAACATATATTTATTCATATAATTCCTCAAGGAACTCCTATAGTATTAATACCTTTTATAGTATTAATTGAAACAATTAGTAATATTATTCGACCTGGAACTTTAGCTGTACGTTTAACAGCTAATATAATTGCAGGACATTTATTAATTACATTATTAAGAAGTACAGGTATTAATATACCTAATTATTTATTAATTATTTTAGTTTTTATTCAAATTTTATTATTAATCTTAGAATCAGCAGTATCAATTATTCAAGCTTATGTAATTACTATTCTTAGAACTCTTTATTCTAGTGAAACTAATTAATGACAAATAATCAAAATCACCCTTTTCATTTAGTTGATTATAGACCTTGACCATTAACAGGAGCTATTGGAGTTATAACTTTAGTTACAGGAATAGTAAAATGATTCCATAATTTTAATATAAATCTTCTTATTTTAGGTTATCTAATTGTTTTATTAACAATATATCAATGATGACGTGATATTTGCCGAGAAGGAACATTTCAAGGTAAATATACTATTTTAGTATCAAAAGGTCTTCGATGAGGAATAATCTTATTTATTGTATCAGAAGTTTTCTTTTTTATTTCATTTTTTTGAACTTTTTTCCATAGAAGTTTAGCACCTAATATTGAAATTGGAGCAATATGACCACCTTTAAATATTTTAGCTTTTAACCCATTTCAAATTCCATTATTAAATACTATTATTTTAATTACCTCAGGAATTACTATTACTTGATCTCACCATGCATTAATAGAAAATAATTTTACTCAAACATCACAAAGATTATTTATTACAATTATTTTAGGAATCTATTTTACTATTCTACAAGCTTATGAATATATTGAAGCCCCATTTTCTATTGCTGATAGAGTTTATGGATCAATTTTCTTTATAGCAACAGGATTTCATGGTCTTCATGTTATTATCGGAACATTTTTTTTAATTACATGTTTTATTCGTCATTTAAATAATCACTTTTCAAAAAATCATCACTTTGGATTTGAAGCTGCTGCATGATATTGACACTTTGTAGATGTTGTTTGATTATTCCTTTATATTTCTATTTATTGATGAGGAAATTAATTATTTATATAATATATTTAGTATATTTGACTTCCAATCAAAAAGTTTAATATTTAATTAATATAAATAATTATTATTTTAATTTTTACATCTATAATTACAATTATTATTTCTAATTTATTTATAATAATTTCATTTATTATTTCTAAAAAATCATTTCTTGATCGTGAAAAATGTTCTCCTTTTGAATGTGGATTTGACCCTATATGCTTAGCTCGAATTCCTTTTTCATTACATTTTTTCTTAATTACAGTAATTTTCTTAATTTTTGATGTAGAAATTGTTTTAATTTTTCCTATAATTCCAACATTTAAAATAGTTAACTTTTTTATTTGATATAAAACTAATTTTTTTTTTATTATTATACTTTTAATTGGAACATATCATGAATGAAATCAAAATATATTAGATTGAATTAATTAATTAAGGATTATAGTTTATATAAAACATTTGATTTGCATTCAAAAAATATTGTTATTCAATTTATCTTAAATAAGAAGCAATATTGCATTTAATTTCGACTTAAAAGATAGAGTATTTACTCCTTATTTATTAATTGAAACCAAATTAGAGGTATATCACTGTTAATGATAAAATTGAATAAATATTCCAATTAGAAATATAATAAATTAAGCTGCTAACTTAATTAATAGTGATTAATATCATTAATATTTCTTAATATTTATTTATTTATATATATATATATATATATATATATATATATATATATATATATGATCGAGGGCGGTATTAGATGGATCGTCAGGAGGTCGGGCTCCCATTTTAAGCAACAACAAGGTTTTAAATAACAATAGATTTATTATTTATAATAATTACAATATGTCTTAAAATAATTTACACACAATCTAAACAATCAAAAAAACAAGCAAACAGATAAGCCAGAGACATACAGCGAAAGCAATATGCCGAAGGGCAGCGTAACCGCGTACAAGTACAGCTAACTAAATAGCGTAGTAAAGGCAGTCAGGCCTGAGGGGTAAACCGACAGTTTTGTCGGGAGCTAGAGCTCTTGCTTGAGTCGATCCTCGAAATCGACTGAAGACTTGCCAGTGAACACGGTATTTATGCCCTAGCCCCTACTCCCAACAGAACGTCCGACTCTGTCCGTGGCGCGAAACGCCAGCCACGTGTTTACCAAAATGAAAATACAAAGTAATTAAATCTGCTTTTATGACTTTTAGTCATAAAATATTGCAATATGAATTATCGTTAATCAAGAACAGTCAATTTGGAGTTATTTCTATGTGACACGAATTAAATAATTGTTTATAATGTTTCGTAACGCTATTAACAATTACCGAAATCGAAACTAGTTGTCATAAGTCAATCGCAGGTAGCTAGTAAATCATACCAGATATAATTAGGAATTTTCGTAAAAGATTTGCATTAAAAATCTAGCTAATTGTAATTATCATTGAGTAAACAACAAATCAATCAAGTCAAGTTGGGTACTTTTATCTTTGCGTTGATGTGACGGCTGACTCCGACACGGACAGAACTGACGATTCACACGTCCTCGTGTAGTTCTGTAACAAAATATGACCAAGTAAAACATTGTTCGGCCTTCCTGACCAATAAATGACAACATGACTGAAAATATACTCCTGCCCAATGATATTCTAATAAACAGATATGTTATATCCATACTAAGCAACAGAAAAAAGTGTGCCGCGCCGGGGACCGTTTATTTTAGTTTATTTTTACATTTCGTTAAAAGTAAAAAGGATAGCTTGATAAAAACAATAAGTAAAAGATAACTAGATGTTTTAATTACGCAAAACGTATTACTACGTAATTATGATGTCTTATAACGTATTACTGCGTAAAACAACTAAAGGCAAACGTCCCAATTAGGACGTTTTCTAGTCTTCACTTTTTGCGCGTTAATAACATATCTGTTTACTATAACATCATTGCTCCTGCCCAAAAACAACACAGTAAACAGTGTAGTACAGCTGGCCACAGACACTCAATATATCACAAAAAGTCAAATAGACACCTAGGAGTCAAAAATAGACATCCAAGAGTCAAAATAGACATCCAGTAGTCAAGATAGACATCTCGCATTGGAATCAAGATAGATATCCCGCATAAGATTCTAATTGACATACAGGAGTCAAAATAGATATCTAGGAGTCAAGATAGACATCCAAGAGTCAAAATAGACATCCAGTAGTCAAGATAGACATCTCGCATTGGAATAAAGATAGATATCCCGCATAAGATTCTAATAGACATACAGGAGTCAAAATAGACATCTAGGAGTCAAGATAGACATCCAAGAGTCAAAATAGACATCCAGGAGTCAAGATAGACATCCAAGAGTCAAAATAGACATCCAGGAGTCAAGATAGACATCTCGCATTGGAATCAAAATCGATATCCCGCGTAAGATTCTAATAGATATCCAGGAGTCAAAATAGACATCTAGTCATGTGGCAACTGCGTGTCTGTGATGGAACAGCTGTCATCACTATCATCATCATAATTTAAATCAACGGGGCATTGGGGCATTTTTCTTACACGGTCATGGGCATATTTGTAAATTCTATTACCAGTAAGAGATTTCAACATGTACCTGTCACCATCTAATAAAGTTACAATCTTAAATGGGCCTTTATATTTGGGATCTAATTTAGTCTGGTTTCTTTCTTCATTTTTAATAAGAACAAAGTCACCAACATTAAATTTATTTGGAAAAGCCTTAGACTGGTCAAAACGAGCTTTATCACAATCGGCACTTTCTTTCATAGCCTGGGCAGCATGTCTTCACAGTAGTTAGATCAATTTGAATTTCAGCGTCTTCTACAGCCATTAAGGATAAAGGTCTCGCTACTCGCCCTATCATCAATTCTAAAGGACTAGCCTTAGTAACGCGGTGAGTTGTACAATTAAGAGATAGTTGAACTTCCTCAATTGCGTCTTGCCATGAACGATCACTGGTTTCAATGGCAGTAAGCATGCTTTTTTAAGTTCGCATAACCCGTTCGACCTGACCATTGGCTCTGCAAGAGCCTGTTGCTATCAAATGATCACAAAAGTCTTTGAAGTTTTTACTAGCAACTTGATCAGCAATTACTTTTAAAAGTGTACCAAATAAGGAAACACTAGATATCAAGGCTTCAATGCAACTTGATGAGTCTATTTGTAGGCTATGATACATAATATACATACATAAATATAAGACATATTTGGTAAAAGAATCTATCAAAACAATGACATACTCCTTAAGATCACTCTTTCCACTAAGCTTTCCTGTGAAATCAACATGTACTGTGTGCCAAGGTATGTTAACTTTGGGAATTACTTTCTTTAAGTAATTGTGACACTTAGAATATAATGTTATTTTTGTTATATTTTATTATTATAAACAGTGTACACATTGTTGAAGAACCAAATAAAATAAATAAATAAATAGGATGTAGTTCTGCTTGAACTCTTCCAGAATGAGACTTGGAAACCTTACATGTGAAACAATTTTCTACGAATTTTCGGACATATTTAGCCATTTTATCAAACCAATAATGTTCGTAAACCTTTTCGAGAGTTTTATCCCATCCTAAGTGCATAATTGACTCATGGACATGATTTATGACAGACCACCGAAATGCTCGAGGTACGATAGGCAATGAACGCGTTTGACATTTATATATACTAAAAGTCATTTATATATACTAGAAATGGAAAGGGACCCAAAATGGAACCTTGTGGAACACCCATTTTTAGCGTAGATCCAGTAGACTTTATTCCTTTAATGAAAACTTGCTGGATTCTTTGACTTAAGTATGAAGCAATGAGATCAAGAGCCCTACCTTTAACGCCGTGATATTTGAACTTATAAAGAAGCGTCTCGTGTTCTACACAATCAAATGCTTTAGATAAATCACAGAATACTCCAATAGCATTCTGTGATTTCTCCCAAGCATTGTAAATATGCTTAGCAATTCAATTCCCGCATCAGTTGTTGATTAACCTCTTGTAAAACTAAATTGCTCACTATGAAATATGTATTTGTACCAAAATGGATAAGAAGTTGATTTTTTAAATATTTTTTTCGAAAATTTTACTTAAAGATGAGAGTATTGAAATATGCCTGTAATTACTGGGATCGCTCCTATTTTCATTCTTAAAAAGTGGTAAGACTTTACTACATTTTAACAAGTTAGGAAAAGAACCCATGTCCAAACTCTTGTTAAAAAGAGTGTTATTTATGAATTTTACCGAAATGCCCCATACGTCGTTAGTTTTTTAATATTGAGTGTTTTAAATACTTTTATTGCAGAAACTATTTTAAAAGAAAAATCAATAACGCATTTAGAAACATGTTTATTTAATAATCTAGCTGCATCTAATGTAGATGATTTTAAATGAGATGTTATTTTATTAGGTATGTTATCAAAAACTATTTCAAATAAATTTGCAGCTTCCAATTCAGAATTTGTGTATTTACTGCCTGTGTTTAATTTGATCGGTTTACTTTCCTTTTTAGGTTTTCCACTAACACTTCCAATAATGTCCCAAGTGGCCTTTATTCTATTATCGGAAATCAAAATTTTGTTCTTTATGTATAAAGACTTAGCATAAATATTTTGGAATATTTATTGACATATCCTAGAAAGGCTTCGTTTTGATTCCACTGCTTCATACCATATAGGTCGTATAATTTATTTCTGCTTTTATATATACCAATAGTAGCCCAGTCACTAAACTTCAATTTTGTATTATTATAAAATGATTTCATTTTGAATATTTTATTAAATTCTATTAATTTTAATTAAAAAAATGAAATATAAAGTTCATTTGGATCTTGTGTCGTTAGATCTAAATAAGCTAATTTACACGCTATAGGTGTCTTCGTCGTGGTGTGTACGTGGTAAAAATAACTAAGTCCACAATTTGAGATATCACTCACACAAAAACAAGAAAAGTCAAAAGGTAATAAAGTACGGAAGAAATTTACAGTTCTAATAGAAGAAGTATTAACATCAATTACGAAAACTAAACACGAAAACGATTAGACAGTACAGCTAGCAAAAAGTAAACAAATCGCATCGAGTGTGAGGTATCGACTAACTTCGTACGTATTTTGTACGCGGCTTACAAAATTATATCGCGGTGGCGGGTAGACGCGGAATAAATGCGTCGCTCGGTCGATCCGCCGCATACTACGGGTTTCGCCCGAGTATGCCTGTGAATTAATATTTAATGTGATATAAAAGTAAATATATGAAATATAATGTTGGTGTGTATTGTGTATGTGTATTATATTATGTGTACAAATAAGTTTTAAGGGTTTTTTTTTTTAATTTTGAATTTTTATTTATAAGAACTTGTACAGTGTATATTATTCAAAATATTGCCCGTCGCTTTGTATTACATTTGCCCATCTTTCAGGCAGCATACGGATACCGCGTCTAAAAAAAATCCTCATCTTTTGAGGCGATCCAATAATCAAGCCAAGTTTTCAAATCTTCGTGAGAAGTAAAGTGCTGCTCAGACAGTGCATGAGCCATGGACCGGAACAAGTGGTAATCCGAAGGAGCAATGTCTGGCGAATATGGCGGGTGTGGTAGGACATCCCAGTTCAGTGCCTCTAAAGTTTCCTTGACAACTTTAGCAACATGTGGCCGAGCGTTATCGTGCTGAAAGATGACTTTGTCATGTCTTTTGTCATATTGGGGGCGTTTCAGTTTTAATGTTCGACTCAATTGCATCAATTGCTGTCGATTACGTTCCCCTGTGATAGTTTCGTTAGGCTGGAGTAGCTCATAGTAGATAACTCCAAGTTGATCCCACCAGATGCACAGCATTATCTTCTTGCCATGAATATTGGGTTTGGCCGTTAATGTTGAGGTATGGCCGGGCTCACCTCTGGATTTTCTGCGCTTTGGATTGTCGTACTTGATCCACTTTTCGTCTCCTGTCACTATTCGATGCAAAAAACTCTTCCGGTTTTGCTTTTGGAGCAGTTGTTCGCACGTGAAAAAACGGCGTTCGACGTCTCTCGATTTGAGTTCGTGCGGAACCCAATGTCCTTCTTTTTGCACCATACCTAATGCCTTGAGCCGGCTTGAGACCGTTTGTTGAGTCACTCCCAAGGTTTTAGCAAGTTCCTCTTGAGTTTGGCATGAATCTTGGTCCAGTAATGCTTCTAACTCAGCACCTACAAACTTTACTGGCCGTCCTTCGCGTTCTTTGTCACTGATGTCAAAGTCACCATTTTTAAAACGTCGGAACCAATATTCGCATGTTTTTACTGATGGAGCATACTCTCCATACGCTTCACATAGCTGTCGATGCCCTTCAGCTGCACTTTTCTTTAAGTTGAAACAAAAAAGCAGCGCTTCCCGCAAATGCTGTTTAGTTGGCACAAAAGTTGACTTTGTTGGGGCTCAAAAATGCCTGTCGTTTATACTTCAACGAAGTAAATGTTCATAGTATAGGAAAATGGACATGTTTTAACATGAATACACAAGTTTCAAGATAGTTCAATGCGATGTAGTACTAGTTATACCATCTTTTGTAAACCCCTCAAAACTTATTTGTACACCTATTATTATTACATAAATAAATATAGAATAGAATATTATTATATATTTTATTTGTGTAATTGTGAAGTGTAATAAATAAATATTATAAATTAATAAACTAATTATGAATATAATAATGATTCGCCTACATCACTCCCCTCCAGATGCCGTGTCTACGGACGATAGTAGTCCGGGAAGCGAACTCGTCTGTTGGAACGCGTGGTTTTGGGGTTAGGTGAGTCTATCTGTCTGTCACTATGTTGTTGGAACGAATACGGAGATGGTGAGGGAAGGCTTAAATCGTCAGACAGTATATAGGCTGGCTTAATGCGGTCTATAGATACTGTGACGTCCTTACCCTTGAAGTCAATTTTAAAATATTTAGCACCTCTCCGCAAAACTTTATGTGACCCAGAGTAGGCGGGCTGTAAAGAGCCGCGTAGCGCGTCTTTTCTCAGAAATACGTGACTACACGAACTAAGCTCTTTAAAGATAAATGTTTTGCGTGAGGAGTGGTGCTGTGTCGGGACTCGTCGTAAATTCTCGACAAAGGACTTCATTCGAGCTGAGAATTCGGTGATGTCGGTGGTATAGCCTGGTACATTATGGCCGAAAAATTCTCCGGGTAGGCGGAGAGGCTCACCATGCCCCACCAGCTCAGCCGATGAAGCCTGGAGGTCTTCTTTGAAGGAGCTCTTTATGCCGAGAAGTACCAAGGATAAAGACTCCGTCCAGTTCGTATCACCATGGCACATGAACATGTTTGAATCGCGCTGAAGGTAAGGCAAGCGTGCCTAAGGGTGATGTAACGTGTTACCTTCGATGTGCCGGGTTACCTTCGTGCGCTGGCAGGTCAAACATGCCTTAGACCATTCACGGCAGTTTTTCCTCATGAGTGGCCAAACGAAGCGTTGTGCAACGAGTTTAGCTGTGGCGTTAGGACCGGGATGGCTAAGGGAGTGTAGGCAGTTAAAGACTTGTTCGCGACAGTTTGCAGGGACAGATGGCCTGGGAGTCGGAGTACTGACGTCGCAGTACAATCCAGTACGACTACCAGGAATTGTCATCTTTTCCAACCGGAGAGAAGTTTCGCCTCTAAGAACCCTTGCGAGGTCAGGGTCAGTGGTTTGGGACTTGGCAAGGACGTCCAAGTCAACTGGCATTTGCAATTCATCGACGCGGGAAAGTGTATCGGCGACTACATTGTCCTTCCCTGAAATGTGCCGAATATCTATCGTGAATAGCGAGATGAAGTCCAGGTGTCTATACTGACGTGGGGAACAGTTACTTTTCCTATCATGGAATGCATAACTGAGCGATTTGTGGTCAGTATAGACTGTGAAGTGGTTAGCCTCTAGCATGTGGCGAAAGTACCTGATGCTCTGGTAAATTGCAAGGATTTCGCGGTCATATGGTGAATATTTTACCTGCGAAGAACTCAACTTGCGCGAGAAGAATTCTAGAGGCTGCCAAGCACCGCCCAGGTATTGTTGGAGGACTCCACCTATAGTCGTGTCTGAGGCATCCGTAACAAGTCCCAACTTAGCGTCAAGATGAGCTAGCAGTGCTGCCTCACAAAGGCTAGATTTACAGGCTTCGAAAGCTTTTAAAGAATCTCCCTTTATGTCACACGGATGGGAAGCCTTCACAGAACCTGTCAGTAAGGCGTTCAGAGGAGCCTGGATACGAGCAGCGTTAGGCAGAAATTTGCGATAGTAATTTATCATACCTAAAAATCTACGGAGTTCCCTAACGATTTTAGGTATGGGAAAGTCCAAAATGGCCTTGACTTTGCCATCCAAGGGCTTAGTACCGCTTTTCGATATACAGTAGCCCAGGAATGTTACCTCAGGCGCTCCGAAGACACACTTAGCCGTGTTGACAAGAACGCCGTAACTTTGCATACGGGTAAAAAGTTGACGGAGGTGGTCTTCGTGTTCTTCCTGGGTCCTGGAGTAAACTAAAAAGTCGTCAAGTTACGGATACCAAAAGTCAAGTCCACGTGTTAGCTCGTCCACGAACCTCTGAAATGTCTGCACCAGCATTCCTTAATCCGAACGTCATAAAAGGAAACTCGTATAACTGTGTCCTCCTCGGCGACTGGAATCTGATTGTAAGCCTTAACCAAATCAATAACAGAAAAGTACTTACAACCAGCCAAACTATGCGAAAAGTCATTAATATGACGTATGGGATACTTATCTGGTATGGTTTTCGCATTAAGCAACCTATAGTCGCCGCAGGGACGCCAATCGTTATCCTTTTTCAACACAAGGTGTAAAGGCGACGACCAAGGGCTGTCAGAAGGACGTGCCGTACCGTTTGCTAGCATTGTGTCGAATTCCGATGCGATTTTGAGCTTGTCAGGAGCGAGTCTCCTAGGTGAACATGACACTGGTGGGCCTGGTGTAGTACGAATGTGGTGTACAGTGTGATGTTTGACGACACCCGGAATACCGGCGGGGCGAGTTATTTATAATATTAATAATAATAATAATAAATATTTATTGAGCAAATTACACTACTTGTTACACATGGCCAGTAGATCGCTGCATCAGCATGCTTGCCTAATGCACACGGCACCTACGACCTACATAGACTCCACGTTTTACAAGCGCAGCAACTACAAGCAGCATTGACGTCAATCGAAAATTTCCTTCGAAGCCTAAAATGTGGAAGCGGGACTCTTGGTACAAACATCGACCAATTGGCATTAATTAAATTTAGTCATAGTCAATATATTAATTTTAAATTTAATTTGCATTTTCTTTGGATCCTCCGGTTGCACCCAACGTAATTGGCGCAGCCGGTAGGATAGTCCAGTAAATTCAGTGAATCGATCACCGAGAAGAGCTATTCTACGAACCTACGGGTGTGCGGCTAAGGAGGAGTATCCGAATATCGATACTCAGAGAAATGCAGATTTGGTGAGTACCTAGATCTTACTAGAGTTGCTCTCCTTCCTATACTTTAATTATCCTTTATTTTAATTTTCCTTAGTGTATTTTTCTAGTGTTAATTTCCTCAGTGGTTCTATTAATTTTTCAACATTTTTCACCCACGTAAATCGCAGACCTCTGGGTCAAATAATATTAACAGAATCTCGCAAATCGATGCGAATAGGAATTTAGAGAGTATTTTAGAAAATAGTGATAGTGTAGAATCTAGTAATTTAATTTTTGAGTGTAATTTATTTTCAAAAATGAGCGTTGATTTGGTAGATCAAGTCTATAAGGCCTTACGCCCTTTACCCGAGTTCGACGGGAACCCGAATGTGCTCACACGTTTTGTTCATTTATGCGACCAACTGGTTACGCAATTTGTTCGGGCGGAGCCAGGTTTTGAGCTTAGCAACTTAGCCTTATTAAACGGCATTTTAAATAAAATTACCGGACATGCTGCTCGCACAATTAATTCAAACGGCATCCCTGAAACCTGGCAGGGTATAAGAAATGCTTTAATCAATAATTTCTCGGACCAACGAGATGAGACCGCTTTATACAACGATTTGGCTTTGCTTACTCAGAAACATTTAACACCGCAAGAGTTCTATGAGAAGTGTCAAAGTTTATTCAGTACGATAATGACGTATGTGACTTTACACGAGTCTATACCTACCACTATCGAGGCAAAACGCGCTCTATACAAAAAGTTAACCCTACAAGCATATGTTCGGGGTCTTAAAGAACCATTAGGCTCACGTATTAGGTGTATGCGACCCGAGACAATTGAAAAGGCTCTTGAGTTTGTTCATGAGGAAGTTAACACCTTGTACCTACAGCAGCGTAACGACCAGTTACCGGAGCGCAGAGCTGTGCAGTCCACGTCTTCCTTTAACCCTAATAATATTCAAGGTAAGTTATTTAATTTGCCTGCGCAGCGACCTTTTACTTTTCCAAATCTATTAAATCAGCCCGGTCAATCGAAACCTTTTTATCAGCCACAACCGCCAAGGCCAATGCAAGCTTGGAGACCCCAAGTGCCTTTTAACCGCGGTCCCTCGCGAACCCAACAAATGTTCAGCGCACCCCCGCCTAACTATAGGCCACAGAGTAACGTGTTCCGAGTGCCTCAACAAAAGCCAGGTTACACGGCCCTTAATAACGGCTCTAAGCCTATGAGTGGTGTAAGCCATTTTGTTCCTAAACCTATGCCTAGGCCCCTGACAGAACATGACTGGACGAAACACGGAAATCCGCCCCCGTCTAATTATATCAATTCTAGAGAGATGAATGTGAACGAAGTAGATTGCTATAACTATTATGAATACCCCGACTATGCCTATGACAGTTATTACGATCAGTCGTACCCCGAACCTTGCATCTACGAGCCTTCAGCTTATTACACTGATATTGTCCCCGCGTACGTAGAGGAACATCAGGACGCGCCCGAAGGTACATCCGCTGTAGATCAGGATTTTCAGTTAGCCCCGAAGTCAGACAAGCCAAAATAGAGATTAACTTACAAACTCAGAGACAACTTCCTTATATTCAGATTAGTAATCCACCTATTAAATTATTAGTAGATATCGGCGCGAATCAGTCGTTTATTAGCCCCGAAATAGTAGACAGATTTTACCCTCATATTCACTGTAACTATGACCCCTTTCAACCCTTATACCCAAGGAAACAGCTTAGGCGACAAAGGGTCTCCTTGTCTTACACCTCTGTTTATTGGAAAGGGTTCTCCTTTTGACTCTAGTTTAACACTGCTTTTGCTTTCTTTGTATATGGACTTGATTAGTTCTATGTAGACCTCTTCCACGCCTTGTTCCTTTAGACTCTGCCAGATAAATGTATGTTTTAAGCTATCAAATGCTTTGGAGTAGTCTATGAAACAGATATACAGTGTCTTCTGGTATTCATTGTATTTTTCCAAGACTTGTTTGATTGTGTGGATATGGTCTATAGTACTGTAGTTCTTTCTGAATCCTGCCTGCTCAATCGGTTGGTTTTCATCTAAGACATTTGTTATCCTTTCTAAAATTATTTTTGCGAAGACTTTGTACACATTTGATATTAGGCTGATTGGTCTATAGTTGCCGATGTCATCTTTATTCCCTTTCTTATGAAGGAGAATTATATGTGATTCATTCCATTGTTGTGGGATGACGCCTGTTGTTATTATGTCATTGAATAGCTTGGTTAGGATTGGAGCTATTTCTTCTTCGGTGCCTCTGATTAGCTCATTTGTAATATTGTCGGGACCTGGAGCTTTATCTAGCTTCTGTGACGCTATGGCCTTTTGTACTTCCTGCACTAGTAATGGTGGAGCTGTTGTGTAGCTTGTATGGGGTTCATTTTTCGCATTATTTTCTTGATCAGTGTTATTATGCGAGTAAAGGTTCCGATAGAAGTCTGTGGCAAGGATCTGGATTCTTCGGCGATTTGTCACTAGTTTGGCTCCATTGCTTTTTAGTTTTGTTATCCACTCCTTTCCGTATTCCCTCAGTTCCTTGATAGCTTTTCTTGTTCCTCCTGTCTTTTGGATTTCTTCTTCTAGTTTTCTCATCCTCTTTACTTTCCTGTCCTTTCTTAAATTTACTCGAATCTGTTTGCTTAGGCTAGATATAATGCTGCGGTTCTCTACAGTTTTTGATTTATCTGTCATTAATGATTTTCTTTCTTCTAGGAGCTCCATTGTCTTTTCACTAAACTCTACACCTTTACTTACATTGACTTTCCTCAATTTTGACAATTGTTTGTTTATGAGGTCGTATTTTTCTGTGACACTTCTTTCCGAGTCTACTATTACTTTCAGTGTTGTGATGAACGAAGAGTCCATATTTTCTCTAAGTTGTTCTAAGGTCATATTATTTTTAATATTATTTCTGCTTTTTTTTGTTGGATACTTTTTTAGACGACAGCGTACCATGCGGTGGTCGGTATTAAAATTTAAATTTTGGATAACGTGTGTGTCTTGAAAATATTTTGGTTTATTAGTTATTATCAAATCGATTTCATTTTTATGTTTACCATCAGGTGATATCCAGGTCCACTTGGTTTTGGGGTGCTTTTTGAAAACCGAATTGAGTAATGTTAAGTTGTTTTGTAGTAGAAACTCAGTTAGCCGACGACCATTTTCACTTCTCTTTCCATGTCCATGCATGCCCATTATCAGTTCTTCACCTGGTTCTCGACAACCAACTTGTGCATTGAAGTCACCCATGACTACGAGGAAGTTATTGTGGTATGTTTTTACAACATCAGACAAAGCGCAGTAAAAGCTATCACTTTCACTTTGCCGAGCTAATTCTGTGGGTGCGTATGCTTGTATTATTGTCCATGGTTTTTTGTATCTTGGAATATTGATGTTCAGTATTGCTATCCTGTCTGAAACGCCTATCAATTCTTGTATATATTTTTTCAATGATTTTTTGATTAAGAAGCCAACTCCATTTATGCCTGCTGTTTCACCTTTCTGGTATAATATGTAATCGTTTCGTTCTGTTATTTTTTCGTGTGGTCTTCTCATTTCGCATATGCCTAGGATATCAAATTTTATACTTTGTAGCGCCATGTCCAATTCGAGTAAACTTTCTTCTGTTCGCAGAGTTCTTGTGTTCAATGTTGCAATGTTAAATGTTTCAGTTCTTTTTGCTGGAGGGGTTTGGTCTAGTGCTCCCGCGGAGACCAACCGTCCTGGGAGACAGTGTATTTGTTGTTTTTGTTTTGTTCTAATTGATGTAGTTGTTTCTGTTTGTTTCAGGTTTTCAGGGGCTGTAGCTAGTTTTTTTGGGAATTTGAGTAGAGGTCAGATCTTGTTTTTTCTACATAATTTAGTAAGTTTGGCCTAATAATATCGTTTTTCTGTATTTTGAGACGTGGATGGGTTGCTTTTTTTGCTGGATCACCTTTATGCTGTGTTGTTTGGTTCGGAGAATCTGATGGTTCTCTCCTTCTTTTATCTCTGCTGTTGTCCCCCGGTTTTTTTACAATGAGTTTATCATGTTTTAGATAGGCAATATGGGAAATATTGCCTATCTAAAACTTCTTCTTTTTTTCTTCCTCCACTTGAGACATTAGTTGTTTACGTTTTTCCAGAGTTTCTTTGGAGTAATCTTCTTTAACATACATGTTTGATCGGAACTTCGACTTGTTTTGAAGTATGAGGTGTTTCTTCCATTGGGTTGTGAAGGAGACTACTACTGGTTCATAAGGTAATGCACCATAAAATACTTGCACATTCCCCTAATGACAATGGCATTGTAGAGAGATTTCATTCTACAATCCTTGAACATCTTAGAATACTAAAGTTAGAGAAACGAAATGAACCGGTAGTTAATCTCATGCCTTATGCTATCCTAGCGTATATTAGTTCTATCCATAGTTTTACCAGATTTTATTAGCATATTTATTATAAAATGATAAGGCCACTAAATTTAAAAATTGGTTTCCTAAGCCCGGGTTCCCTTGGAACTAATCACGAATAGCTAATAGTCGCTGTACAAAGGCGTGTGTGTGGACATTCTAGGCCTTAATGAGACTTGACTGAGAGCTGGTGAAGAGGGACGTGCGCCCAGTATAACAGGATACAGCTTACGTCATATACCGCGGCCACCAGAGTTGCGTATACGCGGTGGCAGGGTAGGTTTCTACGTCAGGAAAGGTCTAAATGTTTGTACGGGATAATGCACACCTAAGAGCTCGTAAAACGAAAGTAGATGCCCACATTAATCATTATAAAGACTTAAAAAGCTTTGTACTCTTATCAATCAAAAATGAGAAAATAGCTTATTTTGAAACTTATGTTAATAAAAAGCTTATTTTGAAACTTATGTTAGAAATTGAATACTATCAATAAAATAAATTTAGTGATGCAAATTTAAGCTTAAAGGTAGTATCACAGTCTGAGATCTTTAAAAATATTAAAACTTTGACTACAAATGCCATTGGTGCAGGTGGCATCTCTCTCGATATGATATTGCCCACTCTTCAATATACCTTAAAGTTGATAACAAAAATAGTCAACACCTCTATTATGACAGGTATATACCCAAATCTCTGGCGTAGGGCTATTGTCAGACCTATACCTAAGGTCGATGCTCCTTTAGAGTTTAAGGATTTGCGTCCTATAAGCATTCTCCCGTGTCTGTCTAAGATTCTTGAAAAAGTAGTATGTAATCAACTCAGGGGCTATTTAGAATTCAACAATATTTTGCCAGACAAACAATCTGGGTTCAGAAAAAGAAGGGGAACTACGACAGCATTACCAAACGTTGTAGATGATATCCTATCTGCTCGAGACAGGGGGGAGGGTACTATCCTGGTGCTTCTGGACTACTCTCGTGCGTTTGACACTATAAATATTCCACTGTTAATTTACAAGCTGTCATATTATGGTTTCGACGACAAAGCAGTACAATGGTTTCAAAGTTACATGACTGACCGCAGCCAATCTGTTGAGATAACGTTAGAGGATGGCAATGTTGCTAAATCGGATGTACGTCAGGTTACAAGAGGAGTTCCGCAAGGCTCAATCTTGGGACCGATTTTGTACACGATCTATATAGAAGATATTATTAAGCAAATAAAATACTGCAACTACCATTTGTATGCTGATGATCTGCAGTTATATATCTCTTTTAGACCATGCAACACACAAACGGCTCTACAACAACTTAATCATGACTTGGACCAAATTGCACGCTGGTCACACTCAAACACGCTATCAATTAATTCTAATAAAACTAAGTACATGATTTTTGGTACAGAGCGTCAAACTCAAATAATAAGCAGCTATGATCCTGTTATGGAGATAAACGGCGAACGCATCCTCAGAGTGTCCGAAGCGCGAAACCTAGGTGTTCTATTTGATGAGGACCTTCGATTTGAGAAACATGTAAACTATATTGCAAAAAATTGCTTTTATAGATTAAAAATACTTTATAACATCAGGGATTCTATTAGAACTAAAGTTCGTATAAGATTATGTGAGGCACTAGTTTTGTCAAAATTTAATTATGCTGATGCTGTTATTGGGCCACGTTTACTCTCCCGTACTATAAAACCCATCCAACGAGTACAGAACGCCTGCGCTTGTTACTGTTTCAATATTCAGCCGCGTACACATGTCACACCATATTTAAACACTGCTAATATCTTAAAAATGAATTACCGTATGCAAGCACATTTCGCTACATTACTTTTTGGTGTTATAAAATATCAGATTCCACCTTACCTCTATCATAAGCTACAATGGTTAAAAAATAACAATAGTGAGCATGTTACAAGAGCGTCATTGTTTAAGCTGAAAATGCCAATCCATAAAACAGCGGCATTCCGAGGAAGATTCAGGTACTGCGCCACCAGGTGCTGGAATGACCTGCCTCCTCCTATTCGTGACCTGAAATCGTTAGGAAATTTTCGCTATAAGTATAGATTATATTTATTAGATAAACAAAAAAATTCTTAAACTAGACATAATTAAGCAATACCTATTGATTATTATCTTTTTCACATTAATTTTATTCATTTAATTAAATCGCAGTTATTTTTATTTATTTATTTATTTTATATATTTATATTTGTATTTATACAGATGGGTATGTAAATTTATATACAAAATTAATTTATATGTCGTTGACACACGAACCCTATTGCGGAACTGACAGCGGTAAAAGCCAACCCTTTTTTTTTTTTTTTTTTTTTTTTTTTTATTGCGCTGGAAAAACGCTTTACGCGCTTCCCCCACGTGATGGAAAGTGGGGGGGTGTGTGGGACTCCCCGGAGCCCTGAACGCCGAGTGCGCCCAAGCACACCGGGTTAACCCACTAAAAAACCAGCGGTACCCTCTCCGTCTTTCGGCGGACGCCACGGGATCGCTTACGCATGCTACCGTGACGCCCTGACGGTCGGCCCGCTTATACGGGCCTTCAACAGCTAGGGGGGATTCCCAGGGTACTGGGACCCCCCCTGGTCCCTACGGCGCCTATTGAGGCGGAGGGAGAAGATGCGCGTAGCGCCTTTTCCTTCTCCCCGGTCGTCTTCTGCGGAGCGAGTCAGCGGCGGCATTTTTTTCCCGCTCCCGCTCCGCTGCTTCCTTCTGCGACATGACACTTTCGCAGAAGGAGCGCATCTCTGACCAGCACACCTCGCTACCGAGCATGGTGTTGATAACGCTCGGTAGCGAGAGGTCTCCGCCCATAGTCGCCGCAAGGATGTGCCTCTGGGGCCCCCACGCAGCACACTCGTACAGGGTGTGGTACGCCGTGTCCACTGGCGCACCACACTCGTGGCAGGAGGGTGACTCCTCCCGCCGCGCTATCCCGTGCAGGTACTTACCGAAGCATCCGTGTCCGGTAAGTACCTGCGTCATTCTGTACGACAGTGTGCCGTGCTTCCTCTCGACCCAGCGACTCAAGTGGGGACGGATCGCCTCCACTGTCGCTAGGCCCGCCGTGGGAGTCCCCAGATCCTCCTGCCATCGGGCGATCAGGGCTTGCTGGGCTAGAGCCCTGATCCGCCCGATCTCCGCCGACCCTGGACGGTCGCCGCGGTCCCTCGCCTCGACCCGGAACCGGTACACTTCCGCGAGCACCTCCGCCTGGAGCTCCCAGGGCGGATCGCCCGCGAGAAGTGTCGCCGCAGTCCACGACACCGTACGGTACCCTCTGATGCCTCTCACCGCTATGACCCTCTGTGGCTTTCGCAGCAGGGCCCGATTTTTAGCGGTGAGGGCGTCTATCCAGATCGGGGCACCGTACAGCGCCATCGACCTCACTACGCCGGAATAAAGACGCCGGCATAGCGACCCCGGCCCTCCCACATTCGGAAGGAGGCGACCAAGAGCGGCAGCGGCGTTGATGAGCCTTGGGCCGAGATGAACAAAATGCTGCCCAAAGCTCCATCGTCCGTCCAGGATCAGGCCCAGATACTTCATCTGGGCCTGCACCTTGATCACCGTCCCCTGGACGGTGATACTCGCCCCTCGTGGGGGTCCTTTTCGTGGACCGTGAAAGAGGAGGGCCTCCGTTTTGGTTATGGAGACCCTCAAGCCCAGCATTCCCATGCGGTTCATGGTGAGAGCCGTTCCGACTTCGGCAAGGCGAGCCGCCTCCCGGAAGTCCCGTCCAATCGCCGTGACGAGAGTGTCGTCAGCATAACACAACACCCCCATCCCGGGAAGGACGGGAGCCCGCAGGAGCCAGTCGAAACCGACGTTCCATAGAATTGGGCCGAGGACCGACCCCTGTGGAACGCCGCAGCCCACTCGATGCCGGACGATCCTCCCATCGACCCCCGCCCAGAGGATCTCCCTGTCCTGGAGGTACGCCTCCAGCAGTCTCCTCAGATAGGTCGGCACCCCATGGTATCGGAGTGCCTCCCGTATCGTCTCGAAAGGGAGACTGTTGAAGGCGTTCGCCACGTCAAGCGACACAGCCAGGACGACCTGCCCCCGGGCCACCGCTTCCGTCGTCCGAGTCTTCAGGGCATTCAGGGCGTCGACCGTTGATCGGCCCGCCCTGAATCCGTACTGCGCCTCCGAGAGACCCGGACCGACCTCCTCGAGGTGCTGAATGAGACGGGCTGCGAGGACCTTCTCGAAGAGTTTTCCCGTCTCGTTCAGCAGCACAATTGGCCTGTATGCCGAAGGGGAATCCAACGGCCGACCTTCCTTCGGCAACAGGACCAACTTCCCTTCTTTCCAAGGCTTCGGAAACTGCCCGCTGCACAGACACTCGTCGAATAGCTCCCGAAGCCTTGTACCTAGGTATTCCAGGGCGTCGCACAAAATACGCCCTGGAACCCCGTCCGGACCCGGCGCCGTCTTCCTGGCCCTCAAGCGACCGAGGGCCATCTCCATCTCCCGCTCCGTAATCAGTGGTGAAACCACTGGGTCTTCGGTCACGGAGCGGGGCGCCATCTGCGGAGGGACGTGCTCGCTTGGATGGGGGAAGAGTTCCCCAACCAGGCGAAGGAGGAGTTCCGGTGGCATCGTCTCGATGACGGGGGCGCCTTGGGTGCGGAACTTCCCGCGTACACCGCGGTACGGGCGCCCCCACGGGTCTCGATTGAGGCCCGCCAGTAGTTCCTCCCTAGCCTTCTCCTTGGCCTTGCGTATCGCCAGCTGCAGCTCTTTTTTCAGCTGGCGATAGGCGTTCAGCAACTGTCCCTCCAAATCCGTGTCGAGGCCGTTGCGTCTTCGACAGCGGACGTAGGCCCTCCGTGCCCGACAGCACGTCGCCCGAAGGTCGGCGATTACGGGCGACCACCAGTATACGTGTCGGCGCGGAACTCTGCGCCGGGTCCGAGGCATGGCCGCATCGCAGACTTCCTTGAGTGAACTGCGCATCCGGCCTGCCAGCTCCTCTGCGCTGGCGCCCTCCCTCCACGCTGCGGAACCCCACCGCTGCACGATTGCGGCCTCCTTGACCAGCTCTCGATCGACCTGGCCGAGAGTCCACCTCGGCAACGTGGTCGGCACCCTCTGGGGTTCCGCCGGCCTGCGAGAAGTGGAGATCTCAAATCGGATGTACCGGTGATCCGATAGAGTCTCCACCTCCTCCTCCACTCTCCAATCAACCACTCTGCGTGCTACGACAGCAGTGGCGAACGAAACGTCCACCACGGAACCCCCGTGATGGCGAACGCAGGTGTGAACCTGTCCCCTGTTGAGAAGGGACAGGTTGGAGAGCAAGGCCCACACTTGGACGGCCCTCCCTCGCGGATTCGTGACAGGGTTACCCCAGGCACGCGACTTCGCGTTTAAGTCGCCGAGAACCATTATCGGTTTCGGCGACTGCCTGGCCACCGCAGCTCTGACCAAGCCGAGATAGGTCTCGAACTCAGCCAGGCTGCGGTTAGGGGAGAAGTACGTCCCGACGACGACGTACTCCCCCCACCCCACGACTACGTAGCCCGAACCCCTTTCGATGAGTGAGAGGGGGGGGCCCGTTCCGCTCCTCGTGAGGACCGCTACGGTGTCGTCCAAGTCTCCCAGCCAGTGAGGTAGGGGAGGGACGTAGTAGGGTTCACAGGCCACCGCCAGGTCTACCTGCCACTCCGCCATGGACTGCAGTAGAAGATCCTGAGCCCCGGCGCAGTGGTTGATATTCGTCTGAAGGAAGCTGAAGTCTGCGCTCATGTTGACATTGCAGCTTCCTCCTCAGCCTGGCGTCGTCCGACGTTATTGGTAGTCTGAGTAGCGAGGGCCACCTTACCTTTCGTGATGGGGGGGGCTACATTCTTTAGACCCCATCACGTGCCCGGAGGGCTTGCCGGCGTCTGCGCATACTACGCAGCGCAGCTTCCCGGTACATGTAGACGATTTGTGTCCATCAACGCCGCACCGGTAGCAAAGGCTTCCTCGTTCCGCACTGAATGGGCAGAGCAACCTTGTATGGCCTAGACCCATGCACTTGTAGCAGCGCAGAGGGCGCTGCTCCATCACGTACACTCTGGCCGAGCTCCACCCAACCAAAAGACGACCGGTGTCGGCCAGCTTTTTTGCCGCAGTTATTGGACAAGACACGAAGACCATACCCATGGAACCAGGTCCTCGTGAAATATCCCCGCACCTTACCGTTTCAGCGGGGCAACTCCCCTCGCGAACGACTGCGGCAATAATTTTATCATTAGTGACGGAGTCGTCTAACCCTGTCACCTTGATGTCCACCTTTCTTATGGGGCGAGCAACGTTGGCCACTCCATCCAGCACCGTACGGAGCTTGTCGGCTAGTTTCTCTGCCTGTTCCGTCTGTGCTTTCGGCAGCTCCAACACTCTGGCCCCCGTCGCTGAGCGTCGAACTTTGAGCCCACCATTGATCCCAAGGTCTTGGAGTTTCACGCTCTGCTCAGCGCGCTCCAAGACCTGAGCATACGTGATGCCTTTCTTCTCCACTTCCGGCTGCAGAGTTAATACCACTGCAGCTGTACGAGGCGCGGACAGCTTAGGCTTAGTTGCTTGTCCTGCCTTAGGCACCATAGGCGCAACTGTGGTGGTTGCAACAGTCGGGAGGGAAGCCTGCTTTCCCTTCTTTCCCTTTTTAACCACAGTGGACCAGGACACCTCCTGGACGATCTGTGGCGGAGTTATCTCCGACGTAGGCTGGACGCCTGAGGGACCAGCAATAGATGCCGTCGGAACAGCAGGTGGCGCCCGTTTTGGCGCGTGTGCAGCTTTCGGCAGTGGAGCAGGCTGGACAGCCTGCGTGTAGGGCGTAGCAATCTGCTGCGCCACCTCCCGCCTCTTATCCGCAGCTAACGGAGGGCGATGTATTTTTGCGGGAGGCAACCGTTCCTCTAGTGCGGCAAACCGTGCGTTGATCATGTCGCCGACCGAAGAAATTATGGAGGCTTTAAATCTCTCCATTTGAGCATCCTGTGCCGAGCCGGAAGCATCACTTGCCCCTGCCACCTTGGTCCGCATTTCCGCAAACTCGCGGCGGTGAGCCTTTACCTCGGCCTTTAGGCTGTCCACCTCTTTGCGCAGGCGGCCATTATCGGCACGGAGCTTTTGCGTCTCCTCCGCTTCTGTCCGAGCTGCTAAGGCATCTACAATGCCCTGTAGTGCAGCCGCCGACTCCTTCAGCCTCTTTGCAAAGCCACCTTTTAAATTGGTGGACTTTTGGGCCACCTCCAAAATTAGGGCTGCGCTTCGGCCAGCTTGTGCCCGGAGTTCCTCTGCTCCCATCTTCGTGGGATCTTCAGTGTGTACATCCGAGGATGAGGATTCCTCGGAGTCCACGACAACCTGTGGAGCGTCCTTACGAAACGCCCGACTACGCAGAGACCGCTCGAAAGCCTCCTCTCTGGCCTCGCTGGCCTTGGCTTTCAGCTCAGCCTTTGCCCGAGCGAGGCCACTACCCCGTCCTTTCGCGGTTTTGCCGCGAATCGCAGGCTTGCTCTTCGCAGCCAACCTCATCTCCGTCTCCGTTTCAGAGTCGGAGTTATAAATAGCAAGGCCCCCATAAGGCCGTTTTCTACGAACCAGGGCGTCGGACGACAACTCAGTGTCGACGTCCATCGCCGAAAACGAAAAACATCTATAAACAAAACAATAAAACAAACGAAAATATTTATATACAATAATAAATATTAAACTGAAACAATTAAGATCTAAAAAGATCTATTCCACAACAACAATAGAACCAATCCTTAAACAAAACAAGTGTCCGATAAACAAAGACAATAGTCCAGATGTTACGCGTCAGAGATAACGAAAACCGGCAAGCAGGTGTCGTTTTAAATCTTCAATCGTAAAATCTTATCGCACTATTCAACACAACCTCAGTCGACGACGTCCGAACGTTGAATCGGTAAAAGCCAACCCTATACTATACCAAACAAAAAACAATACGCGAATACTTTAAGAAATGTTTCTTACAAATTACCTTTTATACGATATTATACTGGGTCAATCAAGAGGCTCGTATCGCTTCTTTCTTTTGATTGTTGAAGCGTGTGCCTGTGGCTGACACCGGCTCCAAATATAACAATAACTATAACTACGTTATATAATCGTAAATCGACTTTTAAGTAGTCTAATATTTTTCATTTAATTTTACCTAGGAGAACTCTCAAAAATATGTTAAATATGCAATTATTTTTATTACTTTTTAGTGCATTTTAATTTGTTTTAAAATACTGTTTTGTTTGAAGTCGGTTTTTCTTTTTGTTAAAATTTTATTTATAGAATCTGTTAAAATAACGTATTTCCCATCCTCCAAAGAATTAATATAAGAGATAGCTTCCGCAATAGCAATCAATTCTGTATACATTATTGAAATATTAGCATTAACACTTAACTGAATGTTTGTATTTTTCTGAGAGTCATAGATCGCAACCCCACTACCAAGATTTTAATTTTAGATCCGTCCGTGTAAAGCTTATGGAAATCATAATAAATCAAATCTAAAAAACTTTCACAAATTTGCTTAAGTTGCGTTAATTCATACTTCTTTTTATTCTTATTAATTCCTTGTATTTCTGGTTCCACTACACCTGAAAGATCCACATTGCTGACCCATGTCTGTAAAGTATACATTTCCAATTGTTTATTGGAGTGAAAGGACATATTTCTTAATTTATTATGAGTGAAAGCAAGTAGGGGCATATTCCTATGTCTCCAATAACTACTACCCTGACACAAAGTACCTAATTTTTCCATTATTTCAACAATTCCATTGTCATTAAAAGATTTGCTTTTTAGCCAAAACTTTCCAGCTAAATACAGCCTACGAAATTGTAATGGTTCTAGTGAGAGTTCATTTTCCATTATGTGTATAGCAGTAGTTTTTATAAATCCTCCGATTATACGCATACATTGATTTTGGATCTTATCTAGCATATCTAAGTGAGTTTTGCAACTATTTCCATACAAAAAGGAAGCATAATCTAATTTGCTTCTTATCATAGCGATGTAAATTCTTCTTAAATGAACCGGATGAATGCCCCAGTCCGAGCCTGCTAATATTTTAAACAAATTTATTAATCTAAGACAGTTATTTTATAGTTCTTTAATATGTTTAGACCATCGTAGTGATCTATCTAGCCATAGTCCTAAATACTTCACATAATCAACAGTTTGCATCTGAATTCCATTGATAGATACACATACCGATTGTCTGCGATAACCTCTTTTAAAAACACATAATTTGCTTTTTTCTGTGGAAATTTCTAAACCAATAAATGCAAGTAATTCAGTAAATCTATTAATTGCTATTTGTAATTGTAGTCTTCCTTCGTGTACGTTATCACACATAATATATAGAACGAAATCGTCTGCATATTGCGAGATAAATACATTATTTATAATTTTGCAGATGTTACTGGTAGCGACATTGAAAAGGAGAGGTGAAAGGGGATCTCGCTGTGCCAAACCGCAACAAGTATTTCTACAATAAGTAGAAGTACCTACTATAATTTTTACATGTCTCTCTTTTAAAAAATTCCATACATACTTACAAATTTTAGTATTAATGCCAAGTTGCTGCATAATATGAATTAAACTAATCACATCGACATTATTGTAGGCATTGTTAATATCAATAAACTTACTGAGGTTATCTAAAGTAGAACGACATCTTCTAAAGCCAACGGTATCCGGAGACAGTAGTTTATTCCTTTCTATGTACCACTCCAGTCGTCTAATTAAAATACTATGGAATACTTTACATATACATGACATGAGGGATATGGGACGTAAAGAGCCAAAAGACTCTGGATTTCTTCCCGGCTTTGGGATTGCAACGATGGTAACATCTTGCCACTGTGGTACAAAGCTAATTGAATAAAAATAATTAAAAATTTTTAGCAAAATGGATTTTCCATTGAAAGGTAAATGAGCCAACATCGAATAAGAAATATTATCACTTCCGGGAGATGTATCTTTGTGAAGCAAGCAATGTTCTAACTCTTGTCTAGAGATTTGTATGTCTAAATTATTTTTAATAACTTTAAAATAAGGTTCCTTTGGAGATACAAAATCAGGAGTTAAACTATGCAAAAGCTCAGTGGCAGCTGATTTACCCACAAAAGATCTTGGTGTTGAGTCATCCACTCAACATGGAGCGAGTGAGCGAGAGTGCACGCGTACTACAGAAAGGGACGCAGCGGTCATTGCCCGAGCGGCAGGGGGGGGGCACCGCGACGGCCAAAGCCCGTCTAGTAGTCAGCTGAAACATCGCTCGACGCGCACACGCATCACGTTCCCATCTTTCTTCACTTGTACTACGTTGATCGCGAATTACAACATTTTATACAGGCCACTTTCTTTTATTCTTCTCCACCGAGCTATCGACTCCAACATTGGTCCATCGAGCCTCAAAATTGGATAGCTGCCGTAGGTCAAGATCGTCAAGAAGTCGAACTTTGAACGGCCACCGTTAGGGCGCGGTCATCGGGTTCAAGACATCGTCATCGAAGTCTCGCTTCAGTTTTCTGCTTTTAGACGTCGTGGAAGACTACACGGATTTATATCAACCGTCTTGGAGGATTTCACGTCGTTGGGCGCAGTAAGAAATAGGATCATTAGGACAACGAGAACAAAGACCATCAGAAAAGAAGCAATTTTACGACATTGGTTTGTCATCGTGTACAGAAGATTGACATAGTTCTACACGCCGCAGTCATCAGTGGATTGCAAAGAAAACCCGTGAGATTGTTCCATATATTTCCTTTTATTTTCTCATAATCATCCATTTTCATTCCCATAATCATTTTCATATCTTCAATCCATTTACATTACATTCCATATCATTATTGTCACATTTTATATTTTTTCTTTGTTTTTCATTTTATTTATATTCATTTTTCTTCATATTTTTTCGCATTTTCATCTCTTCATCCATCCCATAAAAAAGCTTATTTAATTGTTTTCATCAGAATACGCAATCATTTTTTTGTTTATTTTAAGTTGTGTTTGCATTAGATAAACTTCATAACATTACTAAGCACTTTTGATTGACACGCTTTGGGCCTGAAAAAAATTTATAGCGATATCTTCATTGCACATTTCATTGCTAAGCTTCGCAGGATAGTGACTTTGCTTAATAGGCTAGTTAAGCTTTGCTTATTTTTATTTTTGCTCAGATTTTCTAAAAAAAAATGTCTGATTTTAAAAGCTTAATTAAGAAGCGTGCATCAATAAAAGCTAAGCTTACTCAGTTTGCATCTTATATCAATTTTTCAAAATCTTGTGAAAAGTTAAGTGAATTGCAAGTCATTGAAATTGAATATCGACTTAACATTTTCGAAGGCTTATACGAAAAATACGACGCACTACAGAATGACTTGGAAACGTTGGCGGACGTTCTTGAAGAACAATATACGGAGCGTGAAGAATTTGAGACTCAGTTCTACAACTTGGTGGCCTCTGCGCGCCAGCTGATAAGCAGTTCTCGACAATTTCTCAAGGCGGATGCCAATTCCGAGGTGGGTTCTTGTGCTAATAACACACAAACACAAAGCTCAGTACGTTTACCTTAGATTGATTTGCCAAAATTTTCCGGTAGCTATCATGATTGGTTGGAATTTAGAGATACTTTTATTTCAATAATTCACAATAATAATAACATTGATAAAATAAATAAGTTACATTATCTTCGAGCTTCATTAATGGGTAGTGCATTATTAGTTATAGACAATTTACACTTTAAATCAGATAACTATGACGCTGCCTGGCGGTTACTCTGTGAGAGGTTTGACAATAAAAGATTACTTGTCAACAACCATGTGCAAGCACTCTTTAATGTGGACGCAATCAGCAGAGAGTCCAGTAAGTGTTTACGTCATATTATCGACACAACAAATAAAAATCTGAGAGCCCTTTTAACACTCGATCAACCTGTTTAGTACTGGGACACACTAGTAATACACATTATGGCATCCAAGTTAGACCAAGTAACGAGTCGTGAGTGGGAAGAGCACAGAAATACCTTGTCTGAGCCTCCTACACTTTCACTATTTATTTCATTTTTAAGTAATAGACTTGCTAGAGACTCTAGAGGAGTCAAATTCATTAAAATTGAAAAGCGAATTTAAGAATAACATTAATAATAGATCTAAAAGTTTCGTAGTATCAACTGAAAATAAAATAAAAAATATATCATGTCCTCTATGTCATCAAAATCATTTTATTTTTGCATGTGAAAAATTTAAAAACTTATCTGTACAATCACGCATTAAAAAAGCTCACGAAGTCAAAGTATGTCTTAATTGTCTTCGTCCAGGTCACAATGCCTCGAAGTGCAAATTAGGCCATTGCAAATATTGTCGTGAAAAACATAACACTTTACTTCATATAGAGAATAGTGCAATTTCTCACGACACACCAAACATTTCTCTTTCTGTAAATAACTCGTCTAATTCGTCTGTTGTTCTCCTTTCCACAGCGCTCGTGAAGGTGGTGGACGCCAAGGGCAACCTCCATACTGCGAGAGTCTTATTGGATAATGGAAGCACGGTTAATTTCATTTCCGATGACTTAATTCGTAAGCTTCATATTTCTACTTATTATAATCCTTCTAGGGTTATTGGTATTAATCAACAAACATCTGATAGTTCGCAAACTTGTTCAATCTCCATTCAATCTTTCAAGGGAGATTTCACAATTAAAATTAATTGCCTAGTTCTCTCAAAAATTTCATCTTCAATTCGTAATTCGTATATCGACGTAAGTAGTATACCTATACCTACGAACATTCTTCTTGCCGATCCTAACTACCATGTTCCGTCGTCAATAGACATACATACTTGTTGGCGCGGAAGTCTTTTGGAGCATAATAGGCGCGAATCGTATTGCATTAGGTAAACATTTGCCCACTTTGCTAGAGTCAAAATTTGGTTGGCTCATTTCGGGTTCAGTCGCTCATTATAATTCGTCTTCTGAGTTATGTATGCTTGTTGATCATATGCAACCCGACTTAAGCCGTTTTTGGGAGTTAGATTCTGTATCTATGAAACATAATTTAACCTCTGAAGAACGATCATTCGAACAATTATTTAAAGATACTGCTTATCGTAATCCAGATGGACGTTTCGTCGTAAGTATACCCTTTAAAGAGTCGCCTGATGTGCTCGGGGATTCAAAAGCCATGGCCAAACGTCGATTTTTATCACTCGAGCGTCGTCTGGAGCGAGATAGTCATCTTAAAAATCTCTACATAAACTTCATGAGAGAATACATCGACTTAGGGCACATGAGCGAGAATATAGAGCAGGTAAGCGGCTCTACATCTGAGCCTTCATATTATTTGCTTCATCACGGTGTCTTAGAAGAGTTGCGCTCTACCACAAAATTAAGAGTCGTGTTTGATGCCTCCGCGAAGACAACTACAGGTAAATTATTAAACGACATTCAAATGATTGGCCCTACTTTACAAGATGATTTGCTAACAATTCTCCTTCGTTTCCGTCAGCATAAAATTGTAGTCAGCGCGGACATCGAGAAGATGTATCTTCAAACACTTGTAAGTAGTAGCCAGCGTTCCTTACAACAAGTATTTTGGAGAGAGAGCCCTATGCATCCTTTGAAAACATACACTTTAAACACTGTGACGTATGGCACTGCTTCAGCGCCTTTCTTAGCCACTAGATGCTTAATTCAACTCGCTGAAGAAAGTAGAGATCAAGCAAATAAATTTACCATAGCTCTTGACTTCTATGTTGATGATTACTTATCTGGTGCTTCGTCTGTTACAGCTACCGTAAATCAATGTCGCCAAATCATCGCTGTTCTTCAGACAGCTGGATATAATTTACGGAAATGGTAGTCTAACTCAAACGAAGTACTAGTGTCTCTATACGGTAATCATGGTATATCAGATATCGTAGATCTTAGCAACAACGAGATGTCTAAGACATTAGGTCTTAACTGGCAGTGTTCTCGTGACACATTTTCATTTTTTATTAATTTAACTTCCACTGAGAAGGTCACAAAACGTCAAATATTATCAGTCATCGTACAAATTTTTGACCCCATCGGTCTTGTGGTTCCCTGCATAGCTGAAGCAAAAATACTTATGCAACAACTTTGGCTTGCTAAATGTTCATGGGACGAGCCTGTTCCAGCTAACATTCAAAGTATTTGGTGCGACTTTCAAAAAAGTTTACCCCTTTTAAATGCCATACAAATACCTAGATGGGTGGTTTGTGACTCGCCAAAAACTATACAACTCCATGTGTTTTCAGATGCCTCTGAAAAGGCTTATGGTGCATGTGTATATGTTCGCAGCGAGTCATTGGATGGCAGAGTTCACGTGCATCTTCTTACTGCTAAGATTAAGGTGGCTCCAATCAAGCCAACCACGATGCCTCGGCTGGAACTTTGCGCTGCATTATTAGGGTCACGCTTACATACAAAGGTATGTCAATCATTGACTCTACATATCGACGAGTCCATATTTTGGTGTGACTCTACAATCGTCTTGGGTTGGCTATCTACATCGCCAACTCAACTTAAAGCCTTTGTTCGTCATCGCGTTTGTGAAATTCAAGACATGTCCCATGTTCATGGCGTTACGTTCCGTCTCTTGAGAACCCCGCAGACCTCGCTTCGCGCGGACTTAGAGCTGACAAGTTGTCATCATCTTCTTTGTGGTGGTCAGGTCCACAGTTTTTACAAAAAAGTCCATCTTCTTGGCCTAACTTCCCTCATCAATTATAAAATAATACATCTGAAATTGTAGTTTCTCATCATGTTGACATTAAACAAGAAAACATGTTTTTAAATTTTTATTCTAATTATTCAGCTTTAATAAATTACAGAGAGTCGTTTCATATATCTTGCGTTTTATAAATAAATGTAAAAAACAGTCATCTGAATGCGGAATTAAAGTAATTTGAATTAAATTTATCTTTAAATCAAATATTAAAACATAGTCAACGGGAGTCATTTCCCGAAGAATACAAATTGTTAATTTCAGGTAAACCGTTACCTGCAAAAAATAAATTGTTATCCCTATCGCCGTTCTTAGACATGGATACAAAATTAATTCGCATAGGAGGCAGACTTAAAAATTCATTTTACGATTATAACGTTAAGCACCCCATTCTTTTATCAAGCTCTCACCACATTTGTAAATTATTATTTAACATGTACCATATCAAACTAATGCACGCCGAACCTCAATTGCTACTTGCCAGTATTCGTCATCACTATTGGCCTATTGGGAGACGAAACTTAGCAAAAAGGGTTACACATCATTGCGTTAGGTGTTGTAGGATTAAGGCTAATACAATTCGACCGATTATGGGTAACCTACCAGAGCAGCGCCTTCACCTAGAGTTTAACCTTACCCCTTTGACTCCTTCACACTTTCTCATTGGGCGATCTTTAATCATGCTGCCACATTCACAAGTCCACAGCTCCAACGTCTCCAACTTGCAACGGTTTCGTCGTATAGAAGGGAGTAGGGATATTTAGTGGAACAAATATCTTCCTTTTTAAGTTTCAAATTTACTTCCATTGGTGTATTTATTGGATTACAATTTTCCATGTTAAATCTCCTTAACAACTGTTCAACAAATTGTTCTTGGTCTACAATCAAAACATTGTTTTCTTTTCTAACCCTCATGCCTAAACATTGTCGGATTTCTCCTAAATCTTTTAACTTAAATTTTGAATTTAATTCAGTTTTTAGACATTCAGTTTCAATTTTACAGTTAGAAAAAATAAAAAAGTCATCAACAAACAGAGCTATAAATGTTTTAGATTTCTCGTTCTGCTTAACAAACAAGCACGGCTCATACAAAGACTTTTTATAACCTAATCCTTGCAAACAATCATCTACTCGTTTATACCATGCCCGAGCAGATTGCTTCAAGCCATAGATTGCCCTATTCAACTTTAGTAGTTTATTTTCTCTATTCTGACAAACAAAATTTTCTGGTAATTTCATATAGACAGTTTCATCCAAATAGCCATTTAAAAATGCTGTGGTAACATCTAGGTGAGTTATATCTAGGTCATATTTGACACTCAATGCAAATAAAAGTCTTAGAGTAGAGTATCGAAGCACAGGGGAAAATGTCTCTTTGTAGTCTATACCTGCTTTTTGGATGAAGCCCTTCGCCACCAAACGCGCACGATATCTCACTTTTTCACACTTGTCTAATTTCTTTTTAAACACCCACTTACACTGAACCACTGTAGCTTTATTTGGCTTATCCACCACTTCCCATGCCTTGTTATCTTGGAATGACTTGAGCTCCTCCTTCATAGCCTGACACCATTCTTCTGCCTCTGGACCGCTTATAGCCTCTTCATATGTTATCTGGTCTCCATACAGATTAAAATCTGCTTCAACACACATATTACTGCAACCGTATCTCTCTGGCTTCTTTCTTTGTCTTACTTCTGCCTTCGGTTTAGTCATTTGATTAAGGTCCTTCAATTCTCTCAATGGTACAGTATCGAAAAACTCTTCTGAGGAACTAGTAGATGGTTCTTCTTCTACATAAGTACTATCATCCTTTGATATTACTGTACTAGTAGATTCATCAGAGTCGGAGCTGGTCTGGTCTTCATGTTGCTCGGCAGGATTTGCTGGTGCGCTTAGATTCTCTTCAACTACTGCTTGTATTTTTTCTGGGTTATCATTTCGTTCTATTATTGTAACATCTCGGCTTGTTATTACTTTGTTGGTCTTTGGGTTATATAGCCTATAGCCCTTCACCTTATCTGCGTATCCAACAAGATAATGTTTTTCTGCCTTTTTGTTCCACTTCAGGCGTTTCTCTTTAGGAACATGTGACATTACTATACTACCAAATACTCGTATGTGGCTGATATTTGGTTTTCGACCATGCCAAAGTTCATAAGGTGTCTTCCGGTGCAGTCCTGAAGCTATTGATCGGTTTTTTAAATATACAGCTGTATGTACTGCTTCTGCCCAGAACTTTTTCTCTAATTTAGCATCATATAACAGACACCTTGCTTTTTCAACAATAGTTCGGTTAAAACGTTCACACATTCCATTTTGTTCTGGACTGTAAGGATTGGTTCTCTGATGAATGATGCCGTTTTGTTTCAAACAATCTCTCATTTCATTTGAACAAAATTCTGTGCCATTATCAGTCCTTAAGGTCTTAATACTGGAATTCGTCTGTTTTTCAACCATATTCTTGAACTCTCTGAAAGTGGCAAATACTTCACTTTTATTTTTCAAAAAATACACGAATGACATCCTGCTATAATCGTCAACAAATAGCAAGAAATATCTGGATGAACCTATTGATTTGTTCTCCATTGGGCCACACACATCTGCATGCACAATCTCGAGGACTTTTTCACTTCTGTGACTGCTCTGTGGAAAAGGTAACCTTGTCTGCTTGCCCTCACAGCACACTGTGCAGTTGAACTTGCCAATGTTAGCCTTTTTGTTATACATTAAACCTTCAACAGCACCATTTTTCATTGCATTCATGTCTGTACTATTAATATGACCGAGTCTTCGATGCCATGTTACATCTGAGGTTGTTCTAGCTGAAGCTGCTAATGAATATGCTGGCCGAGTGTTAAGTCTGTATACTCAATTCACCAACTGTGCTATGCCAATCAACTCGTTCTGCCGATTTCTGATGTAACAATGTTCTTGTTGGAAACTTACTTTGTTGCCATGCTTTATCAACTGGCTGACCGACAAAAGGTTAGTGGTGAGATTTGGTATACATAACACATCCTTGACCAAAATATCATGTTCTGAATTCTCAACAACCGTCGTAATCTGTGTATCTCCTGAACACAACACTGGCATAGTCGTTTTATTAGCCACTATAATCTCCTTTGTTGTTAGGTTATGTGACGTATTTTTGATGTTTTCCTGACATATCATCATGTGATTGCTGGCTCCCGAATCGATATACCATTCTTGTTTACTGAAACTGCCATTGAGGAAAACTGCACTAAATGCATTTACTTGCTTTTCTTTATTTTGTGGGCATTGGTTTTTGTAATGACCAATTTGTTTACATTTGTAACATTTAATAGGTTTGACAGGTCGATTTGACGTTGACGTATCTCCAGTTTTGCCAATTTTTTTCCGTTGCCAGTTTTTAGCCGTTATAAATGCACTTTCTGTTTCAGTACTGCCAACATTATCACTCATGTCCATCAATTTTGTTTTTATCACGTCAGCGGAAATGGCGATACCCGAGTGCTCTATGGCCATTATCATTGGCGAAAATTTGTCGGGTAGTCCCGCCAATAACAATGAACCTACCCATTCTTCATTAATATCAAAGCCCGTTCCTTTCAATTTATGCGCCGTATCAATGAGCTGAGTTATGTACGCCGTCATTGAATCGCAATTTTCGAGCCGTATAGAGATGAGAGTTCGCAACAAACTGATTCTGCGTGTAAAACCCGAATCATCAAACAGCGATTTTAGCTTTGTCCAAACACCGTGCACTGTTTTTTCACACTTTATATGCACATACAGGGATGAATCGATGGTCATTACTAATTTCGCTTTTGCCTTTTGATCTTCGACGCTAGTTGCTGCTTCGCCATCTTTCTTGTTGATATCAACGCCTTCCAATATCATAAAATTCTCAACCGCGAAAGCCCACTCGTCGTAGTTTTCGCGTCCCTTGAGTTTAGGAACATTTACGATGTAACTACCAGCCATTTCACTGCAGAAAACTAATACTTTTTACTGAATTTAGCGGGACTGGGCCCATAACCTAATGAAACACTCGTTGAATTTTTACAGACTGAACAGTTTTTATTTGAACGGAAGACACAATGACAGAACAAATAGGGTTGACATATCTAGAGACAGATGTTGCTAGTAGTAATTAAATTATTATTTCGTTATATAAATTTAACATATGGCTTCAGGAACGAACCAAATGGTGCCGGTCTTCAGGCGAGCTAAAGGAAGGAGATCTTGTTGTCATCAAGGACAAGACGTCACCTCCATTGATGTGGCCATTGGGCAGTATCATAAAGGTCCTCCCAGGAAAGGATGGTATCGGAAGGGTTGCCGACATCCGCACACGTAGAGGCGTCTTACGCCGTGCTTTTAATACCATCTGCCCTCTTCCAGTCACTGCTGTTGAAGACACTTCAACCGGGGGAGTATGTTGAGTCATACACTCAACATGGAGCGAGTGAGAGGCACGCGTACTACAGAAAGGGACGCAGCGGTCATTGCCCGAGTGGCAGGGGGGGGCACCGCGGCGGCCAACGCCCGTCTAGTAGTCAGCTGAAACATCGCTCGACGCGCACACTTATCACGTTCCCATCTTTCTTCACTTGTACTACGTTGATCGCGAATTACAACATTTTATACAGTCCACTTTCTTTTATTCTTCTCCACCGAGATATCGACTCCAACACTTGGTCTTTTAGACCCTTTTAACCAACTCACTTTATACCACATCTCACTTTGAGTTACCCTGCTATCAATTGAAGTATAATAATCGTTTCTTAATTTATATTGATACTTACGCATAATTTTTTGAGTATTACTAATTTTTTCCTGTAAAATCTTAAAGTTCCGTGGGATTGGGTTACGCCGAAAAAAGGAAAGAGCGAGCCGTCTATCTGCTACAAGTTTTGATAACGATACATTCCAAAATGGTTTAGGTGTAAAATTACAGGTCGGATTACGGTTAATCTTAATAAATGGAATAAAACGATCACCCGCCGTATTAATAGCATTTAGAAAGTTATTATATAATTTTTGGGGGTCATCAGTAACAAAAGAAAATTCACGAAATAATTTTTCCAAAAATTCTGTGTAGGATGACCAGTCAGCATTTTTATAATTACGTCGAAGAGGTATATTATACTCAAACCCTTTTTCCCATTGTGTCGTTATCTTAATTATAAGATGATCACTACCTAAACTTTCATTTATAGTTCTCCATTTAAGTTTCATTGCAATGTCGGATGAAACTATAGACAAATCGGGGGAAGACTGTTGTATATTATTATTTACAAGTTTGATACGCGTAGGGCTATTATTGTCATTTAAAGTTACGAAACAACTATCTATAAGTGCATCATGAATCTGAGAACCGCGCAAATCTGTTTTGTTTGACCAATTACCATGGTGACCATTAAAGTCTCCCAAAATTAGAGTATTACTATCTAAAAGGTTAAATAAGTTCTCCCAATCTGATTTAGAAGTTCGTACGGATGGGGAGCAATAAATGGATGCTATATACTTTTTCATGTTCGTAATTAAAAACTTTCACTACAATCATTTCTATGCCAGCATTCGTGCTACTATAATTATTCTTCAAAGTTGATGTAATGGAATTATGAACCAATATTGCTACTCCTCCATAAGAATCATCCATATCCCTACGGAACATATTATAACCTTTTATTTTAAGATGGCTATCCGGTTCTAACCACGTTTCACTAAGTGCAGCAATGTGAATCTTTTCTTGAATTAACAATTGTTCTAATGTCAAAGACTTTGGACGAAGGCTTTGTGAATTCCATTGTATAATATTGAGCTTAATTAACTTACAACTTTCAGCCATTATTATTTCAAATATTCAATAAGTGACTTCAGCATTGGCCAATCTGACATATTTTCGACTATCACTAATATCACCCATTCTATACAACACTTAATGACACTTTGCACTTTTTCTTGAAATGACTCATCTTTTAAAAATAAAATCTCTTTTAATCTACTTAAAAGTTCACTAAATTTAATTTCTCTTTTCTTTTCATCTTTTTTATCTGTATTACTATTTAAATTTTCATCCAACTCAATAGAAAGATCTTCTTCGAACCCATTGTGTTTTCCTAAAGAATGAGACAATGTTTTTTTATTTTTTTTTTATTTTTAGGCGTAGTAGAGGTTTCTTTTACAATATCAGCAAATGTTGGGACTTGTCTGAATACTATTGGAGTAGATTCTTGTGGTAAAATGTCAAACATATTACTTGTGGGTTTATTATTTGAATTAACATTGGATTTATTATTTTCCAATTTATGAGACTCGGTTGGTACGTATAAGGTCAGAGCTTTTCTATACGTGCAGTTAAATTCCGCCATTAACTCCCTTAACCTCTTCTCTTTTCGATATGCCGGACAAGAGCGCAACAAAGACATATGTCGGCCTCCACAATTACTACACTTAAATATTGTAGTATCACAATTAGGGTGGTTATCACCACATTTTGGACATACAATTTTTGCGTTTGAACATCGTTTCGAAGTGTGTCCAAGCTTCCAACACCGAGAGCATTGTGTCACCGGAAATACATAAGGTTCGACTTGGATTCTTAGCCCATCGACACATACGTATGACGGACGATAGGATCCTTTAAAGCATAGACGTATGGATTCACTAGGTTTCCAGTCATCCCCTTCTCGATTTCGACGTAAAAGTCTATTTACAGAAATCAGTTCTCCTGCATTTGGACAAACAATACTTTTTATAATCTCTTCTTCTGACAATTCTATATCTACATTCTTAATCACTCCATAAGAAAGATTAACCTCCATGGCTCTCTGAATTCTCCATCCTAGATCTATAAACTTTTTACATTGTTCAATCTTATGTATCATAACTTTATTAACAACGTCGACTCTTATCTTAAATGGGTTAATGTATTTAATTTTCTCGATATTTATTATTCCTTCATTACAGAAAAGTTTCGGTAACTTTTCTCGGGATGAAATATAAATTTCAAAGAATTCTTTATCGGTTCTAGATTTATACTTCTTTTCGTTTTTTTTTTTGAACCAATTTCCATTCGTCTTCTTCATCTTCTTCTCTGTCCCTTTTGCTGGCTTTCTGTTCCCCGTCATCTTTACTTACTTCCTGTGATGCCTCTAATTGTTTTGGTACTACTTCTATTATATCCGCTACCATCTCATTTTCGCTCAAATAATTAGATTGACGTATATTGTTGTTTTCATACTCATTCTCGTATTCATATTGTTCGTCCATTATTATTGTAATCGACGGTCAACAGATGTGCGCAAGGCGCCCGCAGGTAAAAACCTAGCGGGTACCGCGATAAGACGTACGTAAACAAATTAATAACAATGCGCGCGTTTACTACGATCGAGTGTCGAGCCGCGAGTTTTCATCAGTCGTTTCAATCAATTTTGTACAGTTAATAATATTAACGAAGTGAATGATAAGAGCGGCGTTAAACGTTGTGCACTTTTACTGACTGCTTTTGTCGAGGACACTTACCGCGTCGCAAAGGATTTAGTTTTCCCAATCGATCTTGAACAGATAGAATATGGAAGCTTAGTGGAAAAGCTAAATAACCATTTTATGTCTAAAAGAAGTACTTTTGCTGAAAGATATATGTTTTATAAGGCTGGGCTGGGCTGAATGGGCTGCGCGAGTGCGAAGTCTTGCACAATACTGCGAGTTTAAATCTGACCTTGATACGGCATTACGGGATAGATTTGTATTGGGGTTAGAAAACGTTAAGGAGAAGGAGAAATTGTTCGCCGAAAACATTGAACATCTGACATTCAACAAGGCGTTGGAATTAGCTACGAGTGTTCGCTGTGCGCGCATGGCATTGCAGAGTGCGCGCAATGAGCCAACGTCGTCACAGGACGGCGCGCTGGTGCAAGCGCAAGGGACTCCGAGCGGCAGCGGCACCGTGTTTGCGGTGAGGGCCCGCACGCCGCCGAAGAATAGTGCTTCGAGTGTTTCTAACGTAAAACAGTGCTGTGTAGGGTGTGGTTACAAAAATCATATAAAGGATCAATGTCGTTATAAGAATTATACATGTCGTAGCTGTAATGTAAAAGGTCATTTACAACGTATGTGTAAAGCAAATAAAATTAAATATAATAACTTTGTGGAAATGGGCGATAACGACCTTGTTGAAGGTAATTTTAAATGTTTTAATATTAAATGTATGAATGGAGCGCCAATGCAACAAATAGTTTCAATAGGGGGCGAAAATATTATATGTAAAATAGACAGCGGCAGTGCTGTGTCAATTCTACCGAAACATGTTTATGATAAATTTTTTTCGCAAAGGTATAAACTGCAATCGTGTCGTGTTGTTTTTAATTGTTATAATGATAGCCAAATGAAGCCGTTGGGTTATTTGTTATTGTTAGTGCGTTATGAAGGTCACAAGCAATTGCTTAAGATATATGTTGTAAAAACCAATTTAAGGCAACCAGTGCTATTGGGTCGTGATTTTATTTCTGATTTTAATTTACAATTGTCAAATAAAGTGTAATAATATTAAGGAAGATAAAATTAGCAATATATTAATACAAAAATATTCTAAATTATTTTCTAACGGATTAGGCAGTTTTAATAAATTTAAAATTACATTAAAAATAAGACCAGAGGCGCAATTAAAATTTTTCAAGCCACTACCGGTACCGTTAGCATTAAAATGTAAAATCGAGATAGAATTAAAGAGATTAGTTGATTTGGGTATTTTAGAAAAAGTCGATCATTCAGAGTTCGCAACTCCTATTGTTCCGGTTTTGCGCTCAGATGGAAATATTAGGATATGTGGTGATTTTTCAGTTACTTTAAATAAATTTCTTTATATGGATAATTACCCCTTACCAAGAATTGAGGATATATTTGCTAAGCTACACGGGGGTATAGAGTTTTCAAAATTAGACTTATCTAGGGCCTATAACCAGCTCACTGGAAAATAATTGCATTTTACGAGGGCATAAGGTAATTGTTCCAACTTTATTCCGAGAACAAATTTTGGATGAATTACACTCTTCCCATTTCGGTGTCGTTAAGACAAAAACGGAAGCGCGCGCCCGTATGTGGTGGCCCAACATAGACGCACATATCGAACAGAAAATAGGATCATGTAGTATATACGCTTCATTACGAGACGCACTGGCGCGTGCCCCTTTAGCGCCGTGGTCGTACCCGAAGCAGCCGTGGGAGCGGGTTCATCTCGATATGTTCTCGATAAATGGTAAAAATTTTCTAATTGCAGTGGACGCACATTCTAAATGGGTGGAATGTTTTTATATGTTCACAACGCATAGCGATGCAGTTATCGTAAAATTATGTTAATTATTTAGCAGGTTCGGTTTAGTTCGTACGATTGTCACGGACAATGCGACTAATTTTTGTTCGCGTCAATTTGATAGTTTTTGTATGTCCAATAACATACAACATGTCACGATTGCACCATATCACCCGGCATCGAACGGGCAAGCAGAAAATACGGTAAATATGAAGACAGTAAAAAGAAGTCTGAGATTAATTTTAAAACAAACCAATAGCCAAAAATTGATCGAAATCAAGTTACTAAAGTTTTTATTCGATTATAGGAATTCTAAGCATTGTACTACGGGATTCTCCCCTGCAGAGTTAATGATAGGTCGAAAATTTCTATCTAGGCTAGATTTTATGCGCTCGATCAAAATGTTCCCTTTATCAATGTCGTTAGCGTCCAAAGCCCATGATAATGTGTGTTCGAAACAGATATTACAACGTAAGGAATATGGTGGTTACCGGAAGATACCTTTTGTAATAGGTGATAAAGTGTTGATAAGACATTATTATAATAATGGAAATAAACATACGTGGAAGTTAGGCATAATTAAGAAGAAAATAGGTTCTAGGCTTTTTGTTATATATGTTCCCGAATTTAAGACTTATGTTAAAAAACATATAGACCAAATGTTGGCATATAAAGGTCACTTTGATACGTCTGATTCTGACGAAATAAGTATTATAGGTGATGTAATAACACAAAAACATTCGAATTTTGAACGCTCTGAACCTGCATTGGAGTCAATTATTCCAAATGCTACGAACATATCGCCACCAGCTGCCAATACTCCTTGCTCTTTAGCCGAATTAGTTCCAGTTAGTATTGATACTGAAGAAAGGGTGGAAGGCCTTGATGCTGGCTCTGATGTAGTATCTGATCCATCGGTTTCCACGGGAGAGGAAGGAGCTGATTCTGTTTTAAATTCCGCAAAGATTCCGGAATCTGCAGAATATGTTCGAAGTTACCCTATGCGGAAAACACGAACCAAAAATATTAAAAAGTGCTAAGACTTTATTTAAATAGTTTGTAAATATTGGTGGAGGAATATTGTATATTGTAATGGGGGTATTATTAAAAAAGTATGTGAGACGGTTGATTCGTGTCTGCGCAGTAAAAGGTTATACATCGAGTCCGTGTTTTATTTCTAAACACTACATTTTACAAGGCAGTTACAGTCAATTAAAGTTTCCGGTTCATAAACACTACATTTTATTGATTCTTTTTTTTTGGCATAGGTGGCAAACGAGCAGGAGGCTTACCTGATGAAAAGTGACTACCACCGCCCATGGACATCTGCAACACCAGGGGGCTTGCAGATGCGTTGCCGGCCTTTCAAAAAGGAGTACGCTCTTTTCTTGAAGGTTCCCATGTCGTATCTGTTCGGAAAAACCGCCGGCGAAAGCTGGTTCCACAAAGTGGTTGTGCGAGGCAGAAAATGTCTGAGAAATCGCGCTGGTGTGGATTTTCGGACATCAAGGTGGTGCGGGTGAAACTTAGAATTTTGGCGAGATGTCCGAAGGTGAAATTCAGCAGCCGGGATTAATCCGAACAATTCCTCGGAACATTCCCCGTGAAAAATTCGGTAGAAGATGCAGAGTGATCCGACATCTCTACGCAAAGCCAAAGGATCAAGGAGATCAGAAAGGGCTTGATCGTCGATGACTCGAGCCGCTCTACGTTGGATGCGGTCAAATGGAAGGAGCTGGTATTGGGGAGCACCCGCCCAGAGGTGAGAGCGGTACTCCATGTGAGGCCGAATTTGCGCCTTGTAAAGTTTTAGGCGATGGGCCGACGTGAAATACTGTCTCGCCTTGCTGAGCACGCCCAGCTTTTTTGAAGCCAATTTGGCTTTGCCTTCCAATTGACCGCGGCACTGAACAAGGTTCGAAATATCAACGCCAAGTATTCCGATACTACCTGTAGCGGCTATCGGAATGTCCTCAAATCGTGGAGATACGACAAATGGTGTTTTTTTAGCGGTTAACGCGCAAACTTGCGTGTTTTTGGGGTTGAAATGGACTAGATTTAGCCGGCCCCAATTCGAGACTTCGTTTAACGAAGACTCGATTTCAGACACAAGTTTGTTCCGGTTCTCTTCGACGTTTTCCCGAGAAATATTAGCGCGGCCGGTGTATAAGGTGTCAACGGTACTGTCGTCTGCATAGCAATGAATGTTCCCGATTTGCAACAAATCATTGATATGTAGAAGAAACAGAGTGGGTGATAGAACGCAGCCTTGTGGAACACCAGCATTGACGAATTTTAAGTCAGAGCATGCACCGTCGACAACGACCTTGATGCTCCGATCTGCCAAAAAGCTGGTAATCCAATTGCATAATTTCCAAATCAAATCAAATCAAATCAAATCAAATCAAATCAAATCAATTTTATTCAAGTAAACTTCACATTGAAGCGTTTTTGAATCGTCAATAATCAAATACTACCACCGTTTCGGAAAGCAGCTTCTAGCGAGAAGAAACGGCAAGAAACTCGCATAGTTGCTCTTTTCAAATAATAATAAAGATTTATTGTTCAAGTTGCACTACAACACAATAACAATCTTATTAACATATAAAAACAGTATAAAAAACACAATAAATTAGAATTACACAAAAAAAATATTAATATTATAATAGAAAAAGGGAAGAAAAAAGAAATTGTGCTGCAGTACAACAATACCAAATGGAGATTCGCTCAGTAAAGAAGAAGCATCAATGATGCTTCTAAACTGATTTTCAGCGGTCTCCAGAAGGTATGCGCTGACAGCTGTGACACAAAAAAAAAATAGTAATAAAAGTAATACAAAGCAAATCTAAACACTAAAAACAAGCAAAAAAAAAAATTCTTACAATAATATAACGAAAGTAATTAAAAAAAAATAATAATAATAATAATAAAATGATAACAATAAACAGTCCTAGCGGAACGCTGTGCGAGTGAGATATCTACATGAGATAGGAGCAACTAAACGGCAATTTTAATGTAAGGGAAAAAAATTATATATAACAATAACAATGTAGACTTAATGTTCCATCTCACTCTCAGTCTGAGCGTCACCTCTAGCGCTGAGCTGTCGTGCGTACTGCTCGTCCGCACTAAATAATTATAATTATCGTTTATTATAGGCACAACTTGTAATTAAAAATAAAATAGCAACAATGACAAGTAATAGGAAAAAAAAAGAAAAACAGACATCGCAATGGTAAGTCAATATTTTTTGGATTACATATGATAAGATCATAACTTTTCAGTTGTATTATATTTCTCTGGTCCAAGTCCTTTACTTTTTATTTATTTATATTCTAGGCTCTCAAGTGTAAGTGATCAAAAACAATACTATACGGAGAATACTAATGTTAGACAGAAAGTTAACGCCAAGAAGATTTAAACCTGTGGAAGAATATTAAATATCCAATACAAAAAAAAAAAAAAAAATTGGAGTCGGAGATTGTGTTTAAAACTACAATAACAACAACAACCGGTCACCGAGCGCTGGCATGACTCATTCCAAGTGCTATCGGGCCGCAAACAGACAGGTACCTACTCTTACTATTAATCGTATTCCTAAAGTAAACTAAACATACTTAGTGTATTATAATAATTACATTCTGTTAAAATTTATTTTCATAATTTATATCAATTTTTAAATACTGAATACCTACACACGAGTACATACTATAACATAACATATATACATATATATATATATATATATATATATACATACTCATAATAGAACAATTATTTAAAAAATAAATAAATAAAAAATAAAAATAATAAATGAGTATCTAGTATCCTCATTCAGTTTTTTGTTTATCTAGCAAGTATTGTTTATATTTACTTTTAAATGTTGAAATTGTTTTCAGGTCCCGCAAAGGAGGTGGAAGATCATTCCAGCACTTGGTGGCGTTATACCTGAAGCTGCCTCGGAACGCTGCAGTTCTGTGCTGGGGCATTTTTAGCATAAAAAGTGACGCTCGCGTGACATGTTCATTACTGTTCCTTTTTAACCATTGTAGTTTGTGGTATAGGTAAGGAGGAATCTGATATTTAATAACACCAAAAAGTAACGATTCAAAGTGTAGTTGTCTACGATAATTCATTTTTAAAATATTGGCACTATTTAGAAAAGGCGTAACATGAGTACGAGGTGGAATATTGAAACAGTACCGTGCGCATGCATTCTGCACTCGCTGTATTACCTTTTTAGTGCGTGCAAGTAAGCGGGGCCCTATAACTGCGTCAGCGTAGTTAAACTTAGACAAAATTAAGGCCTCGCATAGTTTGATAAGGACATTCGTTGAAATTGAGTCTCTTATACGATAAAGGATCTTTAATCTATAAAAACAAGTTTTAGATATATTATTTATATGATTTTCAAAGCGAAGTCTTTCGTCCATTAGTACACCTAGGTTACGTGCCTCGGTTACCCTTTCAATATGTTCACCTCTTATCTCTACTTTAGGGTTATAAATGTTAACTAATTGTATTTGACGATCTGTGCCAAAAATCATGTATTTTGTCTTGGCCGCATTTATAGTCAAAGTGTTTGACTCCGACCATTTGGAGATACGGTCTAAGTCCTGCCCAAGCTTGTGCAAAGCTAAACTTATCTCACTTGGTTTAAATGATATATACAATTGTATATCGTCCGCGTACATCTGAAATTTACAATTCTCTATTTTGTTTACTATGTCTGATATGTAGATTATAAAAAGAATAGGGCCCAAGATGGATCCCTGCGGTACGCCCCTGTTTACCTGGCTACAGACAGATTTATCAGCATTACCATCCTCACGTCCTATTTCTACATATTGAGTGCGATCGGACATATAACTTTTGAACCACTCTACAGCTTCTGAGCTAAAACCATAGTATGCTAATTTTGAAAGTAATAGAGTGGTGTTTATGGTATCAAAAGCTCGCGAGTAATCGAGAAGCACAAGGATAGTCGCCTCCCCCCTGTCCTGAGCAGATAGGATATCGTCCACTACATAAGCTAATGCGGTTGTAGTACTCCTTTTCTTTCTAAACCCAGATTGTTCTGAAGGCAAAATATTGTTCAGTTCGAGATAGTCCCTTAATTGATTGCAAACTACTTTCTCAAGAACTTTAGACAAACAGGGCAGGATGCTTATAGGGCGTAAATCCTTTAGTTCTGTAGGGTTACTGTTCTTTGGTATGGGCTTAATTATGGACTTATGCCATTGATTAGGATAAATACTAGTCGTTATTGATTTATTTATGATATTTGTAATTAATTGAATTGAATAAGGAAGCGTAGGTAATAACATATCAAGTGAGATGCCATCAGATCCGATGGCGTTAGTATGCAATGACTTGATATGTCTGAATATGTCAGTCTCTGTAACAACATTTATATTAAATATTGAATGTCCAAATTTATGCGTTAGAAAGAAATCAATATCCGATTGGAGAACAAAGTTTTTGCCAGGAACCGTTAGAAAAAAGGTATTTATTTTATTAGGATCACGTAATTGTTCTGGTAGCTGCATGTCACATTTCCTATTGATATTTACATTATATTTTATATGCGTCCATAAGAGCCGAGAATTTTTGATATTTTTATTCACATACATATCAAAGTATGCCTTTTTTCATTTTTTATTGCCTGATTCACTAAATTCTTTAATTGTTTATAGTAACTGAGATGAACATCGCTTTTATTTTTAGTTGCACGTGTGTGCGCACTGTCCCTAAGTTTCATCATAAACTCGATGGTAGCGGTGATCCACGGGTATTGCCGATTTTTGATGCTAATACATTTAAGAGGTGCTAAAGTATTATAAACACGAAGCACTATCTTGTTAAATTCCTCCACCATATCATTAACATTTTCAAGTTCAGCAATGCACTCCCAATTAATTAACGCTAGATTCCTATCCAACTCATTCCAGTCAATAGCTTTAATGTTTCTAATACAAATGCTTTTAGAGTGAAATACATCTTTGTCGATACTAAGCTTGCAAGAAATGAAAGAGTGGCTACTTAATGTACTAATATGATCAACCCATACCCGGCATATACTTGTATCTGAGCAAATTAAGTCAATTAGGGTCTCGCTATGGTTTGTAAAATGCGTCGGTTCAGTAACATGTTGAGTTAAGTTAAAAAAAGATAAAAAATCAGTGATCATATTGTAATTAACGTGATTATTGTTAAGAAAATTAATGTTAAAATCGCCCATTATTATTAGATGATCGCGCCATGTAAACGTACTCAGAGTCTCATACAGGGCATCGAAGAATGTATGCACACTTAACCATGGAGGTCTATAGGCTGTACCTATTACGATTTGCTTGTCTTTGATTTTAATTCCTATCCACATCTGCTCAACGGACGAGGGAGGATGAGTAAGAGTGCGTACGGTTAAACCCTGCCTTATATAAAATCCTACTCCGCCACCGCGTGCTCGTACCCCTGGTGGCCTTGGTATATGTCGAAGATTATAACCTGCAATGTTAGGCGCACGCCCGTCTTCGCCTGCTTTTAACCACGTCTCGTTAAGGCCTAATATGTCTACTTTGTGTCTTTCTACGGTAACAATGAGTTCCTCATGATTAGTCCCAAGAGACCCAGGATTTATAAAACCAACTTTTAAGTGTCGTGGATTAATCATTTATAACCAAAATATATTATATATATATGTATATGTGTAATTACTTGATGGCAAATTGAATGCACACAACATTACTTTGAATTATTGCAGATAGATTAAATTTTATTGTTATTGATTTTCTATTAGATGTTACGCGTTTTAAAAAGTTTTCGAATTTAATTCCAAGAAAAATATAATACAAACTGTACCTAAACCAATGCACAGAAAAAGTGTCTATACTTAATATTGTTTTTAAGTAGTTAAAGTAACTAATTAAAAAAACAAAAAACAATATTTGTGAGTCCATAAACAAATAGTTAAATTTAAAACTCAAATAGACGTTTGACCAAAAACCGTCATTAAGTCATCCTCCGAGCGTATCCTGTGTGCTGCTGTTTCCTTGCTACGCCGTGCATATATACGTCCCCCGCGGGTCCATACATAACGCCAGCCGTTCTTATGGCCCTCCTCCCTTGCTTTAAAGAAAAGGAACCGGTTTGCTCGCGTCAGCCGCTCGTTGATGTAGAATCGCTTCGGTTCCTTATCTATTTCGAAGCCCGATGAATCCGCCCCGCGGCGCACGCGTGCGGCGCGCAGTAGTTGTTCGCGGAGCGCGCGACGCGCCAGCCGTACGACTATGGGGCGCGGCCTTAGTCGTTCACTGTTCTCCACGTGAGCCGGTCGCGGGCCGGAGCGTTCGACGTAAACAACATCCTTCTCATCAATCTGCACGCCTATTTTGCAAGCTACGAGCCCCAAAATATGCGGCAAATTCTCTCCTGCTCGTTCCGTTATGCCTGTTATCTCGACGTCATTTGTCAAGCACGATTGATCACGGTCATTTAGCTCGGACTTCAGATGCGCAATTTCCTCCAGGAGGCCGGTATTCGGATTCGACGTGGATGTCTCCTCAAGCCGAGACAGTCGTATCTCTATGCTGTCGACTCGCTTGCCTACTTCCGACATTGTATTTTTTAGATACATGAGTTCCTGTCGAAAGGAAGACACCTCATGTGTCACCGCCACCAGCTCATTGCGTAGCAATTTGATTTGCTCCAACAGTGTATTGGCAACTTCTGCGTCCTCCTTGAGTGTCAGCAATAACGGGGAATCAGTGTCTGGCTCATTTGTTCCACTCATGGATATCGAGGCAGTGACCGAGGCAGGTGAGCATGGCTTCGGCTTACAGCTCTTGCATATCCATTTCGGTGCCTTAGAATCGGGGCTTTTATTGACAGCACAAGTCCGATGAAATAAAAAGGAACAGCGAACACATTTTACCGTATCAGCCAACGCAAGGAACTTTCCACAGCTATTACATTTGTTTGCCATTTTACTGTGTTAATCCAGTTACCGTGTTTTGTTTTTAGACGCCAATTATAAAGTTATTATTAAGGAAAAATTGTTAGTGAACGTAGGAATAGTGCAAAAAATATACGTGAGCTGCTACACTTTGCATAAGGTGGGTACGCAAACAGCTGACCGTCACTTCGTGCTATTAGATGTTAATTTATAACACTTCCCTATATAAATAGTTTCTAATAACACTGTCACTACTTTAAGATACACTGTATATGAGTTTAATAAAGTTTTTATATCGCAATTACTTGTTTTATTATTTTTCTCCAATTATTAAATATTATATCGTAGCAAAAAACTGTCACCGCTGTCAGCGCCCTATACTATACTATAATAAACACATTTACAATGCTGTTATTGACAGTAATTAGCGTCCTATGATGGAACCCGAGCCTAACTCCAGGCGTTTCTTTCTAAAAAGTACTCTTTTAATGAATAGTATGATTTATTTATTAATTTAGTCTTAATAATATTTTTAAATTTTGAAAATGGTAAATTGATTATATTTTCCGGTATCTTATTATATATGCGTATACCATTGCCCAAAAACGTTCTATTTACCGTATGCAAACGGAAACTGGGGGTTACAAGTTTATTCTTATTTCTTGTATTAATAGTATGTACATCAGCATTGATAGAATAATTTTTAATATTCTTTTGTATAAAGATTATATTATCATAAATATATTGTGAAACAGCCGTTAATACACCTATTTCTTTAAATTTTTCGCGTAATGATGTCCTGGAGCTAATATTGTAAATAGATCGGATAGCTCTTTTCTGTAGAATAAAAACAACTTCAATCTCTGCTGCATTACCCCATAACAACATTCCATATGACATAATACTGTGAAAATTACTAAAATAAACTAGTCTAGCAGTACTTATGTCCGTAAGTTTTCTAATTATTTTTATTGCATAAATGGCACTACTTAGTTTTCTTGCCAGGGCATACAAATGGGTGCCCCACTGCAGTTTGGAGTCAAGGGTTATCCCTAAAAAGACCGTCGACTCAACAAACTCAAGCCTTTCATTTTTCAAAGTTATTGCAGAAGGATTTGATTTGACATTTGGCAAGGAAAACAAAACACATTTAGTCTTTTTAGCATTTAGTACTAAATTATTTATGTCAAACCAACCAAGAACCCGCGACAGAGCACTGCTTACAACGTCATAGTTGTTTATTTTTCTATCAAGTTTAAAAATGAGGGATGTATCATCTGCAAACAGTACAATATCGCAAGTATTTTTTACGAAATAAGGTAAATCATTTATATATATTAAGAACAAGAGAGGTCCCAAAATTGAACCCTGTGGTACACCCATTTGCGCCACAGCGCCATTTGATTTTGCACCATTAACCACAACCTTCAAAACTCTTTCACTAAGGTAGGAGGAAATTAATTTCAATGCAGGGCCCCTGATACCATAATATTTAAGCTTTTCTAGGAGAATATCATGCCTAACGCAATCGAAAGCTTTTGATAAATCACAAAAAACTCCAATAGCGTTTTGTGACTTTTCCCACGCATCATAAATGTGCTTAACAAATGCTACACCCGCATCAGCAGTCGAGCGACCCTTAGTAAAACCAAACTGTTGAGAATGCAATAGCTTATTCGAGTTAAAGTAAAATAGCAATTGATTAAGCATGACTTTCTCAAAAATTTTACTTAATACTGGCAAATAGAGATCGGTCTGTAATTGTTTGGATCATTTTTATCACCGGACTTAAATAATGGGATTATTTTACTTAATTTCAACATATCAGGAAAAATACCAGATTGTACACATTTATTAAAGATGATAGCTAAATAAGGAACCAAGTCAACAATTACATTGTTAATAATTGTGACTGATAAATCCCATAGATCACTGGTTTTTTTCAGATTTAATGTTTTAAATATTTTTAATATTTCGTACCGAGTTATATTCTCAAAAGAAAATTCTAACTCATTCTGGGGAACATAACATTTGAGTAGGTCTAAAGCGTCATTAGGAGACGCATTAAGTCCTTTAGTAATATTCAGAGGAATATTAGAGAAATATTCTTCGAATTCATTGGCCACATCTAGATCTTTGCCTACAATTTTGCCTTTTATACTAAGGGATAACTGCCCTGCATCAAACTTCAACCTACCTGTTTCCGAACTTATAATATCCCAAGTAGTTTTCATTTTATTATTAGATTTTAAGATTTTATTTTTAATATGCAACGAACGAGCTGTTTGACAAACTTGTTTAAATAACTTGGAATATTTTTTAACAAAATTGATAAATTTACAATCACGATTATATTTCTTAAGTTCATATAGCTCATACAATTTATTTCGACTTATATAGATACCGGTAGTGGCCCAGTCTGAGAACTGCATTTCATTGTTTTGATAAAAGGTTTTTAACTGAAATATTTTATTGAATTCGTTATTAATTACTTGTAAAAGAGAATTATATAAAGAGTTGGGATCATTTGAGCTAAGATTCAATTTTGGAAGGCTACAGTGTAAAGCATTATTGAAGTTGATTAAACCTTTTACAGTAATTGGCCTACAAGTGATTTTTCGTTTCTTTTGATTTTTTTTATACCTATTGACACCATTTGGCCAAAGTGATCTGATGTAAGGTTTGATAAGATTTTCTTATTAACGGCCTCACAACTACAAAACACGTTATCTATGCAGGTTGCGGAAGTCGCTGATATTCTTGTAGGTTCACAAAATATGTTATTTAGATTATAAGATTGAAATAAATTTATGAACCTAGTACTTATGGAAGATTGCACTAAAATGTCAATGTTAAAATCTCCACAAATAACTATATTCTTTCGCCCAGTACAGACTCGCTGAAGGGCGTCCTCCATCACACATGCAATTTCCCGGGAATCCCATAGGAAGGAAGCTTCGAAAGAAGCTCTTTTTGCCAGACGCGATCGAAGGCCTTCGCTATGTCCAAGCTGGTTTCTAATGCCTCCCCCTTGCTCTCAACTGCTTCAGCCCACCTGTGAGTAAGGTAAACTAGAAGATCACCGGCTGAGCGACCCCGACGGAAACCGTACTGGCGGTCACTAATCAGCTGATTCTCCTCTAGGTACCGCAGGAGCTGGCAGTTAATAAGGGACTCCATTATCTTGGAGAGCAAGGAGGTGATGGCTATAGGCCTATAATTGGACGGGTCTGAGCGGTTGCCTTTTTTAGGGATCGAATGCACCAAAGCTGTCTTCCAGGAATTCGGGACGACGCCTAATGTGTAGAATTGCCGGAAAAAACGCGTTAAGACCGGTGCCAACTCGGGAGCACATGTCCGTAGCACGATTGGAGGGATACCATCGGGTCCGCTCGACTTATGAATGTCCAAGGAAAGAAGTGCTTTACGAACTGCACTTTGCCGGAATTTAACCTCCGGCATCGTGGTATCACACCGCGGAATTGTTGGTGGAGATTTTCCTTGGTCATTCAGAGTCGAGTTCGACGCGAAGAGAGATCCTAAAAGATCAGGTTTCTCTTTCGCGGTATGGGCCAATGACTCACCGTCCCTGTGCAGAGATGGAAAAGAGGGCTGACAGAAATTCTCTAAGACAGCCTTAGCGATAGACCAGAACGCTCGTGTTCCTGAAGAGAGACGCACCAGTCTCTCGCCAATTCTGCCAATGTACTCCGTTTTCGCCCTAGCAATCACGTTTTTGAGGGACCTAGAGGAAGAGTTATATTCCTTTTTGAATGCGCTGGTATTTACATCACGAGACGCAGATGCATTAGCCCAGGTTTGATAGCGTTCCCACTTACGGCGTGATGCCGTTTTGCAGAAGCGACCAAACCATGGCTGAGACTTGCCACCGATGGGTACTGCAGAGTAAGGAATGAATAGTTCCATACCCTGAAGCACCACATCGGCAACAGAGTCAGCAGCAGCGTTCGGATCATCCGGCGAGAAACAAATCTGCCCCCATGGGTAAGATGCAAAAAAAGACCGCATCCCATCCCAATCTGCTGACTTGTAGTGCCATACTCGGCGGCACCCAACAAAGCGAGGCCGTGAGTACCGCACAGGCGGCACTGTACTCCGGACGAGACAGTGGTCAGACGAGCCCAGAGGGGGGTCGACGATAACCTGATAGCCATCCGGATGCGAAGTCAGCAGAAGGTCCAACGGGGAAGGTGTATGATCCTCCACATCCGGTATTCGCGTTGGCGAGTTGACCAGTTGTGTTAGATCATATGCTAGAGCGAAGTCCAGAATAGATCTACCCGCATGATCGGTGGTGCGTGAGCCGAGCCATTCAGCGTGGTGGGCATTAAAGTCGCCCAGAAAATGATCTCTGCGGATGGAATCTGCTGCAGCACGGAATCTGTAGCCATTTGGACGTGCTCAACCAGTCGGTCGGTTTCGGCATTACCGCTATGGGACCTATAAAGGCACGCATAGATTCGCGGATGGTCATCGCAGTCTACACGCAGCCAGATAATCGATAGGTCCTATCCTTCAAGGCTGCCGAGGCGTCGAGAACAGATATCATCTCTGACGTTAACGCATACCCCAGCTCGTGGTATAAAGGTTGGTGTAAATGTTCCAATTTGTACCCAGGGTACGAGAGAAAAGTCGTATCGGCAGGAGAAGATATCTGGGTCTCGGTTAGAAAGAGCAAGGCCGGCTTCACCGTTTCCAGATGGTAGTGAACGGCGTTGAAGTTGGAGTTGAGTCCCCTTATGTTGCAGAAGTCCACAGCGAGGGTGGTAGGGGTTGCCTTATGATGCCTGCTCCGCTTGCCCCGAACAGTGGCGAGCGCAAAATTGCCCCAAGAATTCGGAGGGCAGCCTGGGCATCCCTGCTCAGGTGGTGTATGTCCTGAGCATGGATGCCCAGAGAGGGATTCTCCACCGCTGTCGCTGATGGTACCCTCCTGGGGTAATTTAACCAAATTCTGCACAACCATCAAGTTTCGGGGGGAGGGAGATTGGGCCTCCGGAACTCTCACTTACCGGACGAAACGCGGTAGGTATACAGCGTGGCACTACCACTTGAAGTTCTCTAACATATACTACCACTCCATCGTTTTTATTATAGCTTTTTTTTGTGTAGAATATAGTATAGCTGTCAATTGTTGGTGGCATATCATTGATATTTGTCCAACATTCACTTAAAACAAACACATCGACCTGTATATCAAGATACGATGAGAATACTAAGAAACCGTCTAGATTTTTATTTATACTACGGATATTCTGACTCAGTACGCATAGTGTTTTAGTATTAAATCTAGAATACCTATTTAATAAGATGAGATAAGATAAATATACTTTATTGTACATCGAAACAGAAAAAAATACAAGAAACAATACAACAAAATATCAAACACGGTACAAAAGGCGGTCTTATCGCTAAAAGAGCGATCTCTTCCAGACAACCTTTGGATAGAGGACATTCAATACTCAAAGAAAGGGGTTCGGAGGTGTACACCTTTTAGGTAAATCACATATACATAAACATAACATATCTACATAACATACATACATACGATTAATACATGTTATATTTAACATATAAATACGTGTATTAAAAAAATAGTACATATGTTTTATAAATAAATTCAAATACATAAAAATACATACTTATATATAAAGTATTATTACATGACGACCTCCATGGTCGAGTGGTGTGTACACCGGTTTTCATGGGTACGCCACTCTGAGGTCCCGGGTTCGATTCCCGGCCGAGTCGATGTAGATTACCATTAGTTTTCTATGTTGTTTTGGGTCTGGGTGTTTGTGGTACCGTCGTTACTTCTGATTTCCATAACACAAGTGCTTCAGCTACTTACATTGGGATCAGAGTAATGTATGTGATGTTGTCTCATATTTATTTATTTATTTATTATTTCATAAATAAAATTACAACGATTTACAATGACAAATAATAGTGTTTTAGAAGTCTCTTAAAAGCAGCAACGGATTGTGCACGTCTTATATTTATGGGCAAGGAGTTCCACAAGCGTACTGCTTGGACAGAGAAGGATTTAGTAAAAAAGGAAGAAGTATGGGAAGGAGTTTTAAGAGTAAGGTTTTGTTCAGAGCGAAGACTGCGGAAATGGGAATCACTAAGGAATTGGAAGGACTGTTTTAGATAAAGAGGGGCATTGGGGCTGAAAAGTATACAGTAGAGAAGGGAGAGAATGTGTGTATTCCTGCGAAGGCGGATCGGGAGCCACTCGAGCTTTTTGCGAAAATCGGAAAGGGTATTATCTAATATTATACCCAGATTTTTGATTTTATCACTATATGGAATTATGGCATTGTCAAATAATATAGGGGATATAAGAGGGATTAATACCTGCGAGCATTGGCTAGGGTCCAGTAATTGATCACATTTTATCATATCTGTATCATCTATAACTTCTGTAAATATTTTATTTGTAGTAGCCATAAGTAAGTTTTAGATAGATAGATAGATAGAATATACTTTATTGTACACCACAAACAATAAACTTTACATGGAAGAAAAAAAAAATAAATTAATTAAAATGTACAAAAAGGCGGTCTTATCGCTAAGTAGCGATTTCTGCCAGAAAACCTTTGATTTGGGGAAATTGTGCAGCGAAAAGGTAGGTGGTGCCTTATATATACAATAATACATATATAAATAAACATACATACATATATACATAAATATATATACTAATAAAATAAATGAACAATTACACATATAAATATAAATGAATATAATAATATATAAGTCGTCTCAAATTTAATTATGTAAACACAAAATTTTAAATAAGTCACAGTAAATAAAAAAAAGGAAACAGAATAAAATTAACAAATAAAACATAAAAACTATACAAGACCATATAGTGACTAAGTTTCCATAGCCAGATAGTGCTCTTTTACCAACCTCTTAAAAGACAGTAGCGTTTGCGCTTGCTTAATGTTAATAGGTAAAGCATTCCACAGTTGGATAGCCTGTACGGTAAAGGACATTTTGAAAAAATTTGTGTTATGCACAGGTATCCTCAATGTCAGATTTTCAGCCGATCTTAACCCTTTATTATGTATTCCTAGGAACTCAAATTTTTCCTTTAAATAAGTCGGGGCATTAACATTAAACAAGACGCAATAGAGAAGCGAGAGAACATGCAGATTCCGGCGAAAGCGAATAGATAACCACTTGAGTTTAGATCGAAAGTTGGATACATGGTCATATTTGCGCAAGCCAAATATGAAACGTATAGCAATATTTTGGAGTCGCTCAAGTTTGTTTAGTTGGTCCTCGGTTAAATTAAGATAGCTTGCGTCAGCGTAATCGAGAATAGATAGGAGTAAAGATTGTGCTAACATAATTTTGGTTGGAATAGGAAGGAAATAACGCAGACGCTGTAGAGATTTAACGGAGCCAATAGTTTTCCGACTTAGTTCTTTAATATGGCAGTTCCACGATAGAGTATTATCTAAATGTATACCTAGATTTTTAACAGTTGGACTATAAGGTATTACGGCATTATTAAATTTTATTTTAGGTAAATCAGACCAAACCACTCTCGAAACCAAACTCTGGCTGCCAATAATAATGGCCTGAGACTTAGAGGGGTTCACCATGAGACCATGAGACTTACTCCAATGGCAGATCTCTTCCAAGTCATTATTAATGGCAGAAATAGCAAGAGGTAGGTTCTCTAGGGTGGAATGGCGATAAATCTGTATATCGTCTGCATACATGTGAAAGAGAGTAGTGATTTTAGATGTTATAGAATTAATAAATAGTGAAAAGAGTAACGGAGACAAGACGCCGCCTTGAGGTACGCCGGATTTTACAACACTCCAAGACGAGACAGTCTCATCAATACGGACACGTTGCCGGCGCCCTCGTAGGTTGCGAAAAAATTTTCGCAACCTACGAGGGCGTACTTTAAACCAATCAATTACTGACGGAGATATGTTAACAGAACGTAGCCGACCTAACAGTATATCATAGTCGACAGTGTTAAAAACATTGCTAAAGTCCAGTAAAGTCATAACTGTTAGGTGCTTATTGTCCATTCCCCATCGAATGTCGTCGGTAACTTTCACCAGCGCAGTAACCGTACTATGACCAGGACGGAAACCGGATTGTAAGGGATTTAGGATATGGAATTGATTAAGGAATAGACTAAGCTGGTGATGGACTAGCTTCTCTAGAACTTTTGAAAGGAAAGGTAGAATGGAGATTGGGCGAAAGTCGGAACAAGTGCTGGGGTTAGCCTTTTTTGGTAATGGAATAATTTGAGCATTTTTCCATGCATCAGGGAATTCGCAGGTATTAACGGAATGGTTTAGGATATGAGTTAAAACAGGGATAATGATGTCAATGATAGGTAATATCATACTACGGCTAATACTATCGGTGCCGACAGCATTGGACGTGATAGACAATATGTTCTTTTTAACATCACATTCAGTAAATTGATTTAATGTAAACGGTGGATAATTTGGAGTTGACATTAAAGAAAGAGTATCAAGCGTAGATTTTTTATCAGCGCTATCCATTACGTTAGCAGCAGAAAAGTGATTATTACGATTTTCAATATCCATATTAGAAGAAAGTGAAATTTGAGAAGTTTTACCAACTCCAAGTGACTTTAAAAATTTCCATGTTCTGGTTGTGTCGCCATTTTCGACAGATTTGTGAATGTGACGTCGTTGTGCATCTCTACACAATGTATTGCAGCGATTACGAAATTTATTGTACTTTGTGCGATTGGCCTCTGATTGATCTGACTTCAATCGCGCTTTATAGTGCTTTTTTGGCAATCATAGCTTTTAAATCATCACAAAGCCATGGTGCAGGAAGATGTTTAATTTTAACAGGTCTAACAGGGGCATGCGTGTCGTACAGCTGTATTAAAAACGAGTTGAAAATGTTTACTTTTTCATCTATCGTGGATGCATCAATTACTAGTGACCAATCTATTTTACCAGCATCTGTACAGAGACTGTCAATATCAATTCCACCAAAATTACGCTGCAGAAGTACTCTCGGCTTCGCTTTTGGAGGACGTATTTTATAAGAAAGATAGATGAGATCATGGTATGAAAATGCATCAGCTGAGCACTGACCATACTTAAGCACATGATCTAAGGAAGAAACCAAAATTAAATCAAGTAGAGACGGAGTAGAATTTGGAAAATTATGGGTGGCGGATAGGGGCACAATATGCATATTGCAAGCTTCTGCTACCGACTGAAATCTTTTAGCACGAGCATCGTTTTTCAGTAAGCAGGTGTTAAAGTCACTCATAATTATGGTATGATCATAAACAGGCATAAAATTTTCTAAAGTAGTTTCAAATGAGTCAAAATAATCGTTAAGGAGAGATGGGCTATAAAAGACACCAAGAAGAATTGTTGTATGGGACAAGATAACTTCAATAAGTATGTGCTCTGCCGCATCCGCAGAGGGGGGTTGGCTTGACGTGCTAATTATAGTAAAAGGAATGTGGGACCTAAGATAAATAGCTACGCCACCACCACCTTTGTTGATGCGGTCATTGCGAATGAGATGAAAGCCTGGAAGGGAGAAAGAAGTAGAAGGAAGCGATGGTTTAAGCCAGGATTCAGATACTAGAATGGCATGAATGTTTTCGGAATCGAAAGACGCAAGCATGTCGGGATAATGAGCCGGAATACTTTGTGCATTTATGTGAATGACATTAAAATGCTTCTGTAGGTCTAAGAAGTAGGTGTCAAGAGTGACATTAAGAGGTTCAGGGGACGTACTGTGATAACTATCTTCGCTAATATAAGAGTTATTAGACGACAAAGATATAAATAAATTACTGTCTATACTATCATTGTGGGACGACATTCAGAATAAAAATATGTAGAATAAAAATAAAAAATTAAAATTAAAATAATAAATATATATATATATATATATATATATATATATATATATATATATCTAGAAAAAAAATAAAATTGCACATACCCAAACCGCCAGCAGACTTCAGAAATCGACGTAAGATAATTTAATAAACTAATTGCACAAATTGTTATATAACTAAACCAAACAAAACAAAAATATATGAAAACAATTTATCAAGACAATATATACCTAATAGGATAAAAAACAAAATATCTAACATTTATTAAACAATAAAATTCTTATGTGACCCACTAGAAAAAAAGAAATTAAAGTAAAAATAATTGTCTATGGTTATTCATTAGGCAGAATGACGTTTGACATAAAACAATTTAACATGTCATTCTGACATGACAACATTAACATAAACTGTAAAAGTGGGTAACATAATAACATATAGGTAAATAATAAGTAATCGTAAAATTAAGTTAAACACAAAAAAATAAAAATTAAAAAGAAAAATCTAAGATTAACAGACTAAAATTATAAGAAAAAGTGAAATTATAAATAAACTATGGAATCAAAATAACAAAGAGTATAACAGTCTTAAGAAAGTTACTTAACTCATTTTTTCACGTTCCTCCTTGTTCTTAATTGAGACAACTTGTTGTCCTTGGAAGCTTGAACAATAGCACTGGCTGTGGAGGGCACTTCCGTGTCATTGTTGGAACTGGGAACCGCGTTCAAGTCAGCAAGTGAAAAAATTCGATGCTTCGACCCGTCAGACCCCACAACAACAACAACACCGTCTCTCGTCCAACACTTGTTAATGCCAAAGCGTTGCCGAGCAGTCAGGAAAGCCTCATGCCGACGCTTAGTCAAGAACTCCGACAAGGTCACTCCAGAGCCTTTCAAACATTTCTTTGAAAACCAAACCTTATCTCGGAGTGAAGTTTCCTTAAACTTGACCAGGATGGCTCTAGGACGTTCAGGGCTAGATCGGCCTAAGCGACGAGAAGTACGGATACTATCAGAGGTCAGTTCAGGAAGCTGCAGCCGCTCTGACAATAGCTTAACAAGATTCTCGGTAATATTTTCATTTTTTGCTTCAGGAACTCCATGCACAAGTAGGATCTTCTTTCTTGACCGCATCTCCATGTCATCAGATTGCCTGGATAACAGCTCCACCTGAAGTTGAAGATTCTCCAATGCCGCTAGCACAAAGGATCGGAATGCGTTGAATTGTGCATTGATGTTTGAAGTTGGACTAGTAGCGGGAATAGATGATTTCAACTCTTTTTGAAATTCAGACATCTTCATATTAAAGTGTTCGGTCAAGTCATCCAGTGTCTTTTTTATTGAGTCCATTGTAATTAAAGTTGTCAAAAATTGTAAGTGAAAATATTAGGTTTAGTGAATATTATTAGAAGTGAGTAGATGAGCAGATGATTGTTTTTGTGCAATAATATATAGTAGCTGGCAGGAATAGGGCTGTCACAGGTACATATTTTTACATATAAATATTTATTTTAATTTTTAATTACAGCTGAGTAAAAAAACGTGACTTGTCATTTACACTCCTACCCTGAAAAAAATTAATATATTATAGGTGAGCTAATCAGTCTTAAATTAGTGAAACGTGCAGTGTTTACTAGAAGTATAGTATTTTTAAAGCCATTTTTTATTTTGCTATAAATAATTATTGACTGAGACCAAGTGTAATATACTGTGTAGTCCATTAGTTTTACAAATATAGTTACTATTATTTCGATATGGTTTGCGCTTGTTATATCGTAGTGTATGGATGTATCTTGTGTATGTTTGTTTTGCGATGAGTGTATTGTGAACGTGTGTAGTATGTAGGATAAGAGTGAGATTATTTGATTAAGATTATCAATACTTAATACTATAAAACTTTTTTCGGGTAGGAGTAAGAAAACAAGCAAGTCCACTTTTAAAAGCTCTTAAAGATTTTTTTATTTTTATAGTATAAATATTTATTTAAAACAAGTTAATTTATAATATATTATGTGTATGTGACCTACTCTACCCACCTGTTAGTGAATCCGCTTTAAAATTACTTATCACTTGAATTATTTGTCACTTTAAAACTACACAACAACTATGGAATCTATAAAGGAGTCTCTGGCTGCAATGACCGACTTATTCAACAGCCGTATGAATGACAGCAAAGACTTGCAGAGGACAACAACACCTGCGACTGTGCTTTCTCTTTCATCGGAGATCAATTCTTTTAAGTCTTTTGTTCTCACTGCACTAAATGGACTTCAGCGACAAATTGAGTTCCTCGCCAGGGAAAAGGATCGGAATGAAATGCAGAGACGTCGAAAAGTGCTTCTTTTCCATGGTGTTAGCGAAGAGAAATCCGAGGATGCCACTGCTCGAGTTACCAGCCTTGTTGCGGAGCACTTGGATTTGCCAAATTTTTCTACCAGCAGTATCAAATCTTGTCATCGCTTGGGAAGACCTTTGGACAGCAAGCCCAGACCTATAGTGGTCAAATTTACCGAGACTGCTATTAGGGATAAGGTCTAGTTCGTCAAAACGAAGTTGAAGGGCACCAGTGTCACAGAGTCACCACGCCCGGATTCGCCAAAACCGGGGCCATCGGGCCTCTCATACGCGGCGGCAACCGCCGCACCAGCTTCCCCAACAAGTCGGACGCAACCACCCGCAACAACAGCCACACCAAGACCAAAAGATGCGCCACGTTCCGGTTATCCGCCGATCACGGTGGAATGTCTGCCAAACTGGACGCGGCACTTTATGGTCCTCAAGTCCAAGATAGGACACGCCCCAAATGCGCGCCCTATGGGGAAGGGCGTAAGATTCTTACCAGTTAAATAAAACTATTTATAACGGATGAATCGCGTATATTAATTATTTTTAAACATCCCGACGTTTCGAGCACTTTGCAGTGTTCGTGGTCACGGGCAGACTAAGATGACATTTGTCTATTTGAAGAACAAAGGAAATATTATTAACAACTACCGCCAACGATTTCTCAATTGATATCTTGAGTAACGTTCCGGTTGCACGCAGAAGGCACTAACTGTATCTTTAGGTCTTGCAGTCTGTTGGATTTGGGATTTTAAATTTTTAATAAGTGGATCCCAGGTGTTAGAAAGTCTCCAACCATCTTCTCTATTGAAGTTCGGATGTTTTTGAATTTCAATAGCCTCGCGTATCATTCTAGGAATGAATCTGTGTTCTCTAGCGAGGATCTGTGGTTTATCAAATCGGATAAAATGGTTAGGTTTATCCAGAGCATGTTCACAGACTGCAGACTTAGAAGAACGCCTATTTTTGACATCTCCTATATGTTCCTTGACCCAGGTACCGATACTTCTCTTTGTTTGGCCTATGTAAGATAAACCGCACTCACATTCGAATTTATATACTCCTGCAGTTTGTAAAGGAATATTACTCTTGATAGGTCTCAAGAACTGGCTCACTTTCTTATGAGGCTTGTAAACGGTTTTAATTGAAGCTCGCTTCAAGATGTTGCCAATCCTGTCTGTAACTCCCTTCACATATGGTAGAAATGCAGGTTGTCGCTCAACTGTGGGTGGCTTGATACGGCTTCTGCGATGCTGGCGAGGCACGGGCAGCTTGTTCTGGTGGAGTGCAAGCTTGACCTGACGTAGCTCGTCCTCTAGGTGTTCAGCATCGCAGAGATGGTGGGCTCTCTGAAACAAAGATTTGCCAACGGTAGCTAACTGGCTAGGGTGGTGGTGCGAGTCACCATTGAGGTATTTGTTGGTGTGTGTGGGTTTCCTATAAACTGTGTGACTTAATGTATTGTCAGGATTCTTGATAATAAGGATGTCAAGGAAAGCTAAAGAATTATTTGCCTCTAATTCCATAGTAAATTGAATGTTTTTATTTATAGAATTAAGATGTACTAAAAATGCAGATGTCAGATCACTAGGTAATATTGTGAAAGTGTCATCTACGTACCGTTTATAAAACCTAGGTGTTATAGGTCCGGAGCGAAGAGCCCTCTCCTCCAGGTCTTCCATGAATAAATCGGCGACCACGGGGGATACTGGAGAACCCATGGCTACCCCGTCAACTTGTACATAGAATTCATCATTCCACAATAAATAACCAGATGTGAGGCAGTGATGTAACAGCTCTGCATATTCAATAGGCATGTTGTGTGTCTGTAGTTTCCTCTTGACAATTTCGATGCAGTCTTGTATGGGTAAGCAGGTAAACAATGACTGGAGCACAAAACTGGTGCTCCGCTGCGTCCTATTGTAAGCCAAATCGATACACCAACATATAGATTGGCTCAACACATAGCAAGGACACTATCACCCCTCCGAGGACACACTGCGGCGTATGTCAAGGATTCTTACCAGTTTGTTGGTGAAATCAAAGACCTTAAATTAACCAACAACGAGACAATGGTTAGTTTTGATGTCCCTACTATGTGTTGAACCTACCCTTCGACACCCCGCCCGGGGAAGTAATTGCTGCCATGCGCACCCTGGGTTTTCCAGCCGAGCGTGCAAAGGCAATCCCTAGCGGAAAGGGCGGGAGAGGATGCACCTTCTTGGTGCAGCTCGCCCACTTAAACGAGCAGGAGCTCAATGAGCTCTATAAGGTGACCGAGCTGCTGTGCATGCCCGGACTGCTGGTGGAGGCCTGGAAAGGCGGAAGAAACCCGCCTCAATGCTACCGCTGCCAGGCATTCGGACACGCCTCGGCGAACTGCCACAGGCCGATTCGGTGTGTTCGCTGCGCCGGCGAACATCTGGCCAGGGACTGCCCAAGACCTTTCGACCAATTGTGGTAAGGCGCACACGGCGAAGGACCGAAGGTGCGCGGTCTATAAGAGGGAGGCAAGAAGGAGGGGCATCAATGTTCCCCCCCACAACCACAACCGACCGCATCCAAAAATAGGACGGCCGAGTTAAGAAGAAGGCAGAGGGAAGGAGGCGAACAGCTCCCTCCCCCCACAAGGCAAGAACCAGAACAGTCTGCTAGGGTCAACCGCCAACCTATCCTGGCGCCAAGGAGGACCGTTGAGACCGAAGCACCGCCGCCAGCCACTGCCCCTTCCACCCTCGCCCCACCGGCAAACCAGCCGGTCGAAAGGGGCCAGCCTCTACCCTCTAAGAAAAGAAGAGCGGCGAGACCGACCAGATCCGAACCGGCGACAGCGTCCACCCCGCAGCCGAGGCAGGTGACGAGGGCAGCTCCTTGTGCCCCATCACCAAGAGCTACAGCACGGGCAGCCCAGCCCGAGCAGCGGGACGCGCCACCACCACCACCACCACCAAGACCCGCCAACCGCAGAAATGACCCGGATACTACTACCATAATCCGGGTCTTTATGGACGCACTCACTGCAGTCCTGGTCGCGTATACGCAAGGCCAGGACATTATACCCGCAATCTCAGCTGGAATAGCCGCACTCGCGCAGCTCAATTCCAGCTGAGAATTGCCTACTGGAACCCAGGCGGCATCAGAGGACATATCCGGGAGCAAACCTTACTCGCCCAGTCGCAGGATCTACACATCATCCTCCTGGGCAAGACCAAGCTCTCGGAGAATGTCGAGCTCCGCATCCCGAACTTCCTCGTCTACCGACGCGATGAAATCTCCCCCCGGGGCGCCCCCTATAGGGGCTCGGCTGCCCTGGTGCGGAGAGATATAGTACACGAGGAACTTGCGCACGCCCCCTTCGTGAGTCTGCGCACACAGGGGGTGCGGGTGTAAGCTGGTGAGATGGAGCTCCAGCTGTATGCCGCCTACAAGCCACCCGGATTAACCTTCTCCAGTACTGATGTCCACACGCTCTTCGAGTCGCAGCTGCCTACCCTGATCGTGGGTGATTTAAACGCCAAGCACCACGCTTGGGGCTCGCGTGTTATCACCCAGGCAGGTAAAAGACTCCTCGAAGACAGCGAACGTCGAGGCTACGGGGTGATGGGTCCCGGAGCGCCGACCCATATCCCGTCGCGAACAAACCAACAGCCCGATGTACTGGACATAGTACTGCATGACGGACTGGACTGCCCCCTGGATGTCGAGGTCAAGTATGATCTCAACACCCAGCACCTACCAATAAAGGTCACACTCACCCTGCAGCGCGAATTCAGAGTGCCTCGTCCCCCAAGATCGCGGGTGGACTGGAGGCGTTTCTCCGAACTTGCGGGGCTTGAGCTCATGGTCCCAATCGTGACGCCTGCTGACGTCGATATGGCAACCATGACAATTACCCAGGCGATCGTCGAAGCCAAAGAAGCAGCCACCACCTATGGCGGCTCAATGCAGGAACGCCGGGTCCCGCTCCCGAGCTCGCTCTGCGACCGGCTCAGGAGAGAGCATCAGCTGCGCCAACTCTGGGCCGCGTCCGTGCCCAGAGTTGGCGCAGCTGATGCTGCGGCTGCCCTAGGGTGAAGCGTGACCTAAACAAACTTGCAGAGGAGGTATCTCTCGCGCTGGTGGCTCTCGAGGACGACCAGTGGGAGGTCACCATCGCTCGAGCATCTGAGCGCGACACAGCACTTTACCACCTCTGCAAGAAACTCACCGGACAAGACGAGCCTATCTACCCGCTGCTAGACCGAGCGGGTAGAAGAAGATACTCCTCCAGCGACAGGGCTGAGATCCTCGCGGAGCACCTGGAGGAGCAATTTCAGCCCAACGACCCGGACTTTTCAAACCCCGATGTCGTCCGTCATCACGCAGCGATCCACGACGAAGTGGAGGCTTTCCTGTCGGCACAGATCCCGCCGCTCCGGGGAGACGATTTCATCTCTCCGTCTGAGGTGCGGAAGGCTGTAATCCGCCTACCTAAGCGGAAGGCTCCAGGCCCTGACGGGATTACCAACGCTGCGTTGATGCAGCTACCCAAGAACTGCCTCGTAGCGCTCACGAGTGCATTCAACGGCATACTCCGGACTGGACACTTCCCCGAGGCATGGAAGGTGGGAAAGGTTATCGCCCTTCCCAAGCCGGGCAAAGACCGCCGACACCCGGCCAGCTACAGGCCGATCACGCTACTCTCGCACGTCGCCAAGCTGTTTGAGCGTCTGCTGCTGCGAGGACTCTCGCCTCACCTGCCCCTGCGCGAGGAGCAGTTTGGTTTTCGCAGTCACCACTCGACGACGCTCCAGCTGACGAGGGTCCTCAGGTACTTGGCTAGTGAGCTCAATAGAGGGCAGCACACCGTCGGGGTCTTTCTCGACATGGAGAAGGCTTTCGACCGAGTGTGGCATGCCGGACTCCTGGCCAAGTTGCTGAAAATGACGGCGCCTCTCGCGCTAGTGCGGGCAGTAGCGTCGTTTCTGGAAGGCCGTAGTTTTTATGTCTCGGTGGACGGGGCGGACTCCCAACCGCGCCCCATCCGAGCCGGAGTACCACAGGGTAGCTGCCTGTCGCCGCGGCTCTACGCGGCGTACACGGACGACATCCCCACCCTCCGCGACCATCTGCGTGAGGGTGAAGAGGACGTGCTGTTGGCCCTCTATGCGGACGACAGCGCGTTCTTTGCGTCGTCCTACCACCAAATCGTCGCTACAAGGAAGATGCAGCGTCTGTTGGATCTGCTGTCAGAGTGGCTTGACAAATGGAGGATGGCCGTCAACGTCGGAAAGACGGCCGCTTTGCTTGTCGGCCGCCAGAGGCCGCTACGTCAACTCACCTTCCGAGGCCAGGACGTAGAGTGGAAGACCTCAGTGAGTTATCTGGGGTGTCACATCGACCGGTCGCTGCGGATGGTTGCCACTGCCAATAAGGCAGTGAACCAAGCTGCGGCGGCCCGTTCGAAGCTGCACCCCCTATTCACCTCCAAACTCAAGTTAAAAACCAAGCTGAGGATCGGCCTCGGCCCCTGCCTGGTACGCGCTCTGTTCCGCACACCAGAGAAGAAGGATCCAGATCCAACAGAACCGATGCCTGCGACTCATAGTAGGAGCTCCGAGATACGTCAGAAACGACGTAATCCACAAAGACACCAGGACGCCCACCGTGGAGGAGTTCGTCCGCAATCTCGCGCGCACAATGTTCGCTCGCGCGGACAGCAGTGGGCGCGGGCACCTCCACGGCATAGCACCACTTCATGCTCGACCGCCAGAGGGGCGTCCTCAACCTCATGAGCTCCTACTATCGCCGACCACCTGCACCGACGCAGGCATCGAAGACGACGATTTGGAGCCACAGTAGGACGACGCAACACCGGACTGACAACCACAAGGATTTAACAACCACCAGGAGATGACAACTTATAACAGATAGAGGACATACCACCACTGGGTCCATGGGACCCTGGCCCAATGGGCCAAAAACAAAATGACACGGCAGCATGTAGGCTGCCGTTGAGGACATGCCCGGGCAAGGAGGTACGCCTCGAGGCCCGTACCCCGTTTGACCTAGGTTAAGCAGGATGAACCCGTCGATCGATCAAAGTGCTTGTAAAAGCGTACTTGAATAAAGTATATTATTGGTTTGAAATACATTTTCTTATTCATATCATCTTTTAGTGCCTTAAACCTTAAAACATTAAAAAGTAATAAATAAATAGATGTTGTTTTTCAATTATCCTGATATAATATATTAACAAATTCCCGACAGCCCCGCTATTCCTCGTCATGGTGGCGACGATGGTAACGAGAGACGAGGATGGAGAGGACACCGTAACCCTCGATTCGGGCCACCTAATGTACTTCCGAGAGGGAGACCAACAATCCCAAGGTGGCGTTGGTTTCTGGTAAATAAGTCTCTAGTTGACAACGTTGTGGAAATCTCCAGTGTGTCGAACAGGGTTGCGTACCTCATAATAAAGCTCACCGAGAGGTACAGCCTCAAGGTGGTGCAAGCGTACGCACCGACCTCGACACACTCGGACGTTGAAGTGGAAGAATTGTTCGACGACATATCGAGGGCTCTCCACTTCACCACGAAAACCCACTACAACGTTGTCATGGGGGACTTTAACGCTAAAGTGGGAGTACAGAATTGCAGCGAATCGGTAGTAGGACCCCATGGATTTGGAAGCAGGAATCATAGGGGGAAAATGCTTGTCAACTTCCTCGAACGAGAGGGGCTCTTTTTAATGAACTCCTTCTTCAAGAAGCAGCCGCAAAAGAAGTGGACGTGGCAAAGCCCCGACACTATGACAAAAAATGAGATCGACTTCATAATGACGGACAAGAGGCATATATTCAGAGACGTCTCAGTGATAACCAGGTTTAATACCGGTAGTGATCACCGACTTCTCCGAGGCTCTCTGAATATCAATTTTAAGGCCGAGCGCGTCCGTTTGATGAAGTCCACGCTCCGAACAAAGCTGCTCCAAACCATTGCGGGATCTGAAACATTCCAGTCAATCCTGGAGAACCGATTCGCTGCTGTGGAAACCACAACTGACGTAAACCAGAACCTCGAAAATGTGGTTCGAATTCTCAGGGAAGAAGGCACGAGATATTGTGGCATGCAGCGTAAGGGCAGGAAGTCCAACCTTTCGGAAGAGACTTTAGGGCTCATGAAGAAACGACGTGAAAACCCACCTGTCACTTCGTCAGAGAAACGGTAATTAAACCAAGAGATCAGCAGGCGCGTACGACACGACCTCCGGTGCTCCAATACTCTTGCAATTGCAAGAGCGATTGAGCAGAATCGGGGGTCTAAGGTGTTCGTATAATCTCTTGAAGTTGACCACAGCAAGGGGAGAAGTCGTTTCTTCCAAGCCGGCAGTACTTTCGGAAGTAAAGGACTTCTACGGCCGGTTATACGCATCGCATGCATCTCGACCTGATCCCGAAAATGAGGATTCTAGAGCTACATTAACACGCCATTTCTCCGAAGACCTGCCTGAAGTCAGTATTGGCGAAATCGAGATGGCTCTTAGACAGCTTAAAAATGGAAAAGCCCTGGAGAGGACGGCGTTACCACGGAGTTATTAAAAGCAGGAGGTAAACCGGTATTCAGAGAACTCCAGAAGCTTTTTAACTCTGACCTCTTCGAAGGGAGAACTCCAGAGGCGTGAAGTAGGAGTGTGGTCGTCCTGTTCTTCAAAAAGGGAGTAAAAACCCTGCTGAAGAACTATCGTCCCATATCCCTACTGAGCCACGTCTATAAGCTGTTTTCAAGAGTGATCACGAACCGTCTTGCGCGAAGATTCGACGAATTCCAACCCCCGGAACAGGCTGGGTTTCGGACCGGATACGGCACCATAGACCACATCCACATAGTGCGGCAGTTTATACAGAAGTCCCAAGAGTATAATCGGCCCCTGTGTCTCGCATTCGTGGACTATGAGATGGCCTTTGACTCGGTTGAAAACTGGGCTGTTATGGAGTCCCTGCAGCGTTGCCAAGTTGATTGGCGATACATCCAAGTGATAAGATGTTTCTACGAAGCTGCCACCATGTCCGTCCGAATACAGAATCAGCAAACGAATCCCATACCATTGCATCGAGGAGTGAGACAAGGGGACGTTATTTCCCCCAAATTGTTCACTAATGCAATGGAGGATATGTTCAAGACGCTGAACTGGAAAGGATGTGGCATCAACATCAATGGCGAATACATCTCTCACTTGAGATTTGCAGACGACATCGTCATCGTGGCAGAAACGCTGCAGGACCTACAACAAATGCTGAACGAGCTGGCTGATTCTTCTATGCGTATCGGCCTACAGATGAACTTGGGTAAAACCAAGGTCATGTTCAATGAACATGTTCTACCGGAACCGACTGCGATACACGGCACCGTCCTCGAAGTTGTTCAAAAATATGTCTATCTCGGGCAGACTTTGCGATTAGGTAGAAATAACCTTGAGGACGAGGTGAATAGAAGAATTCAGCTGGGTTGGGCAGCGTTTGGGAAGTTACGTCGGATCTTTACATCGTTAATCTCGCAGTGACGAAAGTCTTTAACCAGTGCGTCCTACCCGTCATGACATACGGAGCCGAAACGTGGACACTCACGACAAGGCTAGTCCACAAGTTTAAAGTCGCTCAGCGTGCTATGGAAAGGGCTATGCTCGGCGTTTCTCTGAGGGATCGCATCAGAAATGAGGTGATCCGTCAAAGAACCAAAGTCATCGACATAGCCCACCGGATTAGTAAGCTGAAGTGGCAGTGGACTGGTCATATTTGTCGTAGAACCGACAACCGTTGGGGAAAACGTGTTCTAGAATGGAGACCGCGTCTCGGCAAACGTAGTGTAGGACGTCCTCAGGCACGGTGGAGTGACGATATACGCAAGGCGGCAGGCAGGAGCTGGATGCGAGTAGCCGGAGAAAGACCACAGTGGCGTGCACTTGGAGAGGCCTATATCCAGCAGTGGACAACAACAGGCTGATGATGATGATGATGTACTACCTGACTTAAATATTGGTATTACTTTACTATGTTTCATAAGGTCAGGAAACACGCCACTAAGAACACAATTATTGAATACATTGACAAGGTAGGGTGCGATTACATCAATAATTAAATTGACTACCTTAACAGAGATCCCCCACAGATCGGCAGTTTTTTTAACATCTAGCGATCTGAAAGAACTTATGATGTCATTTACACCTACTGTATTAGATTTAAAACTTATATTACATTCTTTCACATTGTTTTTTAATAATGATTCAGCAACGGTGGGAGAGGGATTTAGTGAGCTAGTAGTCGAAAAAGAATGTCAGCAAAAATTTTTTCAAAAATAGTTGCAACATCTCGATCTAAGGAAAATAAATTATTATCAATAGATAAACTAATGTCGGAGATGTTATTTTTGACTCTTCCAGTTTCGCAATTAATAATTTTCCATGTCATTTTAATTTTGTCAGGAGCGTCAATAAGTTTTTTTTTATATGTAATGATTTGGCTGTATGACATACACGTTTGAATAGTTTAGAGTAGGCAACTAACATAACTAATAAATGAAAATGACCGATTGTATGATCTTTCACTATAAAGCTCATAGAATCTTTGCCTACTCTTGTGAATTCCGACAGTCGCCCAATCATTAAACTTAAGAAAATTCCTAGAACTGACTGTCTTAGTAGTAAATATGGCATTAAATTCTGTTTTTATTAAATTAAAAAAATTGTTATAAAGCTCATTAGAAATACCATTTAATTGTAAATATGAGAGGTTTGCCATGATATTACTCCTGAACTTCTCAATTCGGTACAAATTGATAGGAACAAATGTCTGTTTTAAACCCTTAGTATTATTTTTTATTTGCAAATTGAGAATCAATCATTAGGAGTTTTGAGAATTGGATCAAGCTTAGGGGTAAATCAAGTAGAGGATAAGAGAGAGAGAAGATTAAGGATAATTATATATAGTAAAAACAAATAAATAAATAAAAAATATTAAATTATTTTCTTCAGCCTTCCGTTTTCTGTCTCCACTTTCCTTTCCCTTTTCTTTTCTGTCATGGTCCCTATGCCTAACCTCATTATCCGGTGGTATTGGTTCAATTATATCCCCTTTCATAGGTAATTTATCTCTGAATGCTCTTTTGTAGAATAGTTCTGATGGAGTTTTCCCAGTAACTGAATGTGGTGTACTATTGTACATTGTTAGATAATCTAGTAAACTGTCCTTCCAATCCTTTCTTTCGGCTAAACTTATTTTTAATCGTTTTAATATGTCACGGTTCTGTCGTTCGACTTCCCCATTTTGTTGTGGCCAATATGGAATGGTATTAAAAAGCGGAATGTTTCTTTCTGATAAAAATAACTTAAATTCTTCACTACAAAATTGTCTACCGTTATAGGCAGTTATAGAAGTAGGGTTTCCCAGTCGACTAAACATTTCTTTTAATTTTGCTACAATCTCTGTAGAAGTGATCTTTCGACACATCTTAATTTCTTTATATCTGCTATAGTAATCAACGACTACTAATAAATGTTCACCTGTTGGAAGTGGACCCATTAAGTCGATAGCGGTGTCAATCCAGGGCCCTATTGGCAACTCACGCCGCTTCATAGGGTTCGGGGGACATGGAGCAGAGACGAGCGTACATCCTCTTCACGCTTTCACGATATTTTCGGCATCTTTGTCACATTTTGGCCACCAGACTTTTATTCGAAGTCTCGCCTTCATCGATACAATGCCAGGGTGGCCTTCGTGAGCTGCTTCCAATACTCTTTTGCGGAGCTTCAAGGGGATCATAATTCTTGTTCCTCTTAATAATATACCCTCATGAAAACACAATTCATTTTGGAATACCTTGTATATTTTCACGTCCTCATTCCATATATTATGATATACACCTTCTTTCACAGCTAAAATTTCCTCATCATTGTCTGAACTATCCACTATTTCTTTTAGAGTAACGGCTCGAGATCGGGCTGACTCTATAATTTGGCAAATGTGGTTGTCTTTCAATTGTATTGGAGATTTTCCCGCAGCTTTACTAAGCCTAGACAATGAATCTGCTATATTGTTCTTACCAGGTTGATAAACCACTTTGTAGTTATAGGACTGTAGGCGCATGACCCATCTCTCGATTCTGGCACAAGGTTTGGATTTAGTACCAAATATAATTTCTAATGGCTTATGGTCCGTTATAAGCTCAAACTTCTTACTATTACTTGTAAAGGAATATGTGGAAATGTTCCACAGCCCATACGAGAGCTAATGCCTCTTTTTCGTCTGGCAATAGCGACGTTCACAGTCAGTTATTGTTTTGTGACCATATGCAATAATCCTGGGATCGCCTTCTGCGTTAATTTGGACTAAAATTCCACCTAAGCCTACGGGACTTGCATCTGCTACGACAATGGTACGGTCATTAACATCGTAATACCCTAAGCTTGACATTTTTGTCATAATATCTTTTAAACTATCAAAGCAATTCTGTTAATCCGGTCCCTATTGTTTTACAATATCTATTCTATCCCCACGTTTGCCACGTAAAAGTACTTTAAGGGCCGTCCTTACGGAACGCTAAAATAGCACTTACTACTTTTGAAATATCTGAAAACTGGAGCATCGAATATGGATAAAAAATTACATTTAGTATCTTAATAGATATGCCTCAAGTTTCAAATCATAATATATCTAAAATATACATCAATAACCTAGCATATTCATCGTCAACATCACTCCAAATACGGAAATCGACATTTATTATTCGGATTTTCTGAGCTATTTAGATGCTAGTTTATACATGTATTTTTGGTTAAATATAGTCTCAAAGGTGTAAATAATAAGGGTACCGCATTTAATTTTTATTATATTACACAATATTATAGTAATTTTTATTTAAATATTGCTTACATTTTTGCATTCGTCGTCCATACATTTTAGTATGGAGAAAATCATTTGACGGTTTTGATTTTTTATTCGACATCGCTGTCAATAAATCTTCAGTCCCTCCCCAGAGCTCAAGGTGAGAGCACGTGAGGAGAACGAGCAACAATTTTATTTCGAGCCGAACATTATAATTACGCGAAACGTCTACGCACACATAGACAAGTTAGCACAAGGGTGGGGTGCGAGTGTCGTGAGACGCAATTGCTAATGTTTTATTTTTACTTTAATCAGATGAACTGAGTAAGTATGATTGCTAATCGGTTAATGTTTTCCTTATCGTTGCTTATAAGTCCATTCATTTCGTCGAAAAAAAGGCAAAAAAATGACAATGAAAGACCAAGATTTCCGGGGCGCTATCTTGAAAAAAATAGTAAAATTTGCTCTCGGCAATAATTCCACTATCCGATGAGATTCGAAAAATTTTACGACAACCTTTTTTGTAGCTTTTATTGTGCTCTACAATGATATCTTAATCATTTTAGCGTATCATGTATCGTTATGAAAATATCGATCAAAAAAGTCGAAAATTCAGCACACAATTTCAGTTTTAATTTTTATTTTTGGTCATAAATGTCGAAAAATTTGTAAGACGCGTACAACGCGTAGAGCATATGCAGACCTACAAATTTATTTTGTTTTTTTTTTTAATTGTGATCATCGGCGCGTCGCAAGGTCAAAGTTTTTAGTAAAAAAAATTAGGAAATGAAATTTAGTTTTTGCAATTTTTTGAGACAATCTTTTATTTGTTTTACTGACACACGTACAGACAGACAGAGGGACGGATAGTGGAGTCTTATTAATAAGGCTGATTACCGGTAGGACTTCGGTGTGGTGGCAGGTCACGGTGACCCCGGAATGTGTGATCCCGGTTATCGGAACCATGTTGATCTGCAGGCGAGCATATAACTGGCCGTAGAAGTTTTCAATTTCAGAGATAACTTCTAGCTTAAAAGCGACGACTTGACCAGAGATGTTAACTTCGTCAGATGGCTCCTGCCCAGAGGCCGAAAGAAAATTTCGAGCCCCGATTTAGCTCGATCGCCCGATCGATGCATGCAATCGTTCGATGGAATGGATAATTGAGTTGAGGAGATCATGTCGCACAAGTCTCGTGATTTATTAGTTTGTCTGAACCCTATCTGATGAAGTAGATGATTAATTACCTCGTCGCTCCTGCATGAGCGACGAGGTAATTAATCATCTATGTTCTCTGCAGAGTCTCTGCTGAAGGAATTTCTTGCCTTCATCTCTCAGAATTCCTACCACTTGGTCAAGTTTCTGGTCAACGTCGTTTGATTCCAAGGCAGCGAATCGGTTGCCATCTCCGGCTTGAAGCATGTTAGGTCTGAACGTAGATTTCATTAAATGGGCACGTTCGAGCTTGAAACAAATATCCAGATTGCCTCGTACGAGTTGGTGGTCACTTCCGGTATTAAACCTGGTGACCAAAGATTAGTCTGTTAGTATCCGTCGTTTATCCATTATGATGGAATCTATCTAATTTTTGGTCATTGCATCGGGGTTTGCCATGTCCACTTCCGTTCGGGCTGTTTCTTAAAGAATGACTTCAGATTGCCCCTCTTTTTCTAGGAAGTTCCACTCTGGATATGTCTTAGTACATATTTTCCTCTTCATCATCTGAAGGTGTCTTGTTGGGTATGTAACCTGCACAACTTTGAAGAAGTGCGCAACCCCTGTCAACTCACTGGAGATTTCGACAACGTTATTAATGAGATTCTAAATTAACATGGTTATTTTTATCATGAGACTCATGCACAAGACATTCGTAGATAATGTCGAAATCTGGAGCTTCATCTAATAAACATAAAAAATATGGTAAATATCCCATTTGTAATAAAATTATTAATGAGGTCCTTATGCACCAGAAACCCGGTCCCGCCTTGAGATAGTTGGTTTTCCTCCCTGAAGTACATAAGAGGACCCGAATCTAAGTGATTTTGTCCTCTTCCTCTCTTCGGACTTCGCAGAGACCTCAAAAGTATTATTTTATATATTTTAGTTCCTCTTCCAGTTGCATCAGGTGTTCATCAAACCTAATCGTTTGTTAATCGTACGTCACCAGGGTTTGTTTGTGGGGTCGTTCGTAACATGGAGTTTCTTGGCAGAGCCTGCCCTACCGTTACTGTGGCCCCCGCCGTAACTAAGAATAGTAGTGTTTCCGTGGACTGGGGCCGTGGACATTTTGGACTTTTTTTTAGGGTAAATACTATACTCGCCAAGCTTGGCGTTCGGTATGGAAATCGCAGGGCGTTACTTCACGCATAAGTGACAATTCTGCCTATCACCGGTCTGTATCACTTATTTGCGCTATTTCAGATGGTCATACCGCCATCAATCGGTCGCCAAGGCCTCGTAGATTGGGCCTTTGTTAATACATTAATTAGTACATAGTGCTAAGCAAAAATGGTTGATATACATTACTCTGTGTATTGATACTAATAGTACCTTTTATGACCAGATTTTATGACAGAAGCGCGGCAGCCGCAAGAGTGCTCTGGACGCATTATTATATTGAGTACGCAGGGCGCTGTAGGCCTTTTTAGTACTATCAGTCCATAGACTACACGAATATAACGATGTACAATAATAGGCTTTGAAAAGCGTGATTTGACAGTATCAGTGCAGCGTCCAAATCTATGTACCAGCATGTTTGCTCTGACCGACAGTGCCCTACGTTCTCTCTCAATATCTTCATCATCTTTAAGGCTGTCAGTAACGATGTGTCCCAGATATTTAAATTGGGAGGAACCACTTTAGGACATTTGCTGCCAGCCTTAAACACCATGAACTGCGACTTTTTGGTATTGTACAGCAAACCATGTGAGACAGCAAACCTTTCACAAGCGCCAAGCAGTGTTCTCAGCGCACTAACCGAGGGTGCCAACAGGACCATATCGTCAGCGTAACTGATGTCATTAAGGCAAACGTTTCCAATATGACAACCGACACGCATACCGTTCAGCTCCCGTATCAGTGCATCCACATACCAATTAATAAGTCTCGGAGAGGTCAGTCCTCCTTGTCTGACTCCGCACTGCATTCTGTATGGTTCGGAGTACTCATTTGCCCATCTCACATAGTTCACTTGCTTACTATACCAGAACTGGAATAAGTCAGTGCAGCCATCAGGTAGCCCTATGCCTTCCAACTTACACCATAAGATGTCGCATGAGACCAGATCGAAAGCTTTACTGAGGTCCAAGAAACAAGCACACCGGTGTGCGCCTGTTCGTATAGTATTTAACAGTGTGCTTTAAACTCATTATTGCAGTTTCTGTTGATAAACCACGCGTGAAGCCGTGCTGACCATCATGTAGCACACAGCGATTTTTTAGAACAGAGTTAAGCACACTATCAAATAACTATATGTACCTAATATAAAAAATATATATAATTTTATGTACCTGATATAAAATATTTTTAATTGAATTATTTAACCAAGACAAAGGTTTTTTATCCCCCATAACACCAAACAATTATTGTTTTTTTTTTTTGTTGTAAATGTATTATTAGTTTTTTCTGCTAAGGATTGTAATGTATAAAAAAATTGTGTTAGGTATTTTTTTATTACCGCTGTTATCGTAATAATTGTCAAATTGTAATATTTTTGTGTTTATTTAATTGATTTTAGTGAATTTAAAAAAAGCAATATAATTAATATATGCTTCCGTTATTTTTATTTATTAAATATTAGTAAGTGATTATTTAATGTGTCTACGCTTTTATTTGATATAGCTACCAAGCTTAAAATATTCACAAACTAATAATTATTTATTTAGACAAAAGTAGTTGAAAATCTAAAAATCATTAGGTATATTAGGCATCTTATTGCACTCTGACCGCACCCTTTGCTAACAAACAATTTAAAATTGATTTTGCGAGTGACAACCTCATAGCTAAATACATTACTCGTATTTAAATGTATTTTTATAAATACCTTCGTTGTGAATACGCAATGAAAATATAATTTATTTGTTGCAACGACAAAAAGCAAGTAATTATATCAGGGGATGCGTACGATACACCGTGAAATGCAAATGTATTATTGTAAAATACCTATGTTTGTGTTCGAAAATAAATTCCCACGCTTACAGACTGCGCTCTTAAGAGGTTCAGTGGCTGTAGCATAATTGGGGATCCGTTTACTTACGAAGTTTACCAGCCCTAAGAAACTTTGTAGTTCGCCTGTTGTCTTGGGAGCTCTAAAGCCCTTAATTGTTGCAATATATTTATCCAATGGTCTAACACCTTCAGCTGACAACTGATGTCCTAAAAAGTTTACATTTGTCATCCTGAAAGAGCATTTGTCTTCTCTTATTACAACATTATAATCTTTTAGTATAGACAATAGTTTCTGCAATCGCAAATCGTGCTCATTTAAATCTTTCCCAAACACTAAGATGTCGTCAATGTAATTTACTACACCTTCACAGCCTAGCAACATGCGCTCTAAAGTTTTCTGGAAGATTTTCGGAGCGCATGATATCCCAAACATCAATCGTTTGTATCTATACAATCCCTTACTGGTGATGAACGTGGTAATATGTCTCGAATCTGGGTGTATTTCAATTTGATGAAAAGCGTATTTTATGTCTAACTTTGAAAAAATTCTAGCATCTCTCAATTTGGGTCAAGAGCATGTCCATTGCCGGTAGTGGGTGGTTTTCACGTATAATGGCTTTGTTAGCTCGCCTCATGTCTATACAAAGACGTACTTCTCCATTATCTTTAAGGACAGGCACCACAGGGGATAATAATAAATACTCTTTATTGTACACCAATAATAAAAAACAAGGCAAATGGGTAACATGTTGAGTAGATGTACAAAGGCGGTCTTATCGCTACGGTAGCAATTTCTTCCAGACAACCTTTGGGCATAGGACTGAAAAAATAAATGGAAGCGGTTTGGAGGCGTACAAAAGTTATAAATTAATTGACTAAAATATATTACATACAAATCAATATATATCAATATGGAAAGAATATATAAATATATAATAATAGATATAAATGAAATATATACATACATATACATATACACATACATATACATACATATTAACAAAAGTGTAAAATAAGTTATGACGTATTAAGCGACAAGTAATGTTCTTTTAGGTATTTTTTGAAACGAGTGTGGGATTGCGCTTTTCTAATGCTAATAGGAAGGGAGTTCCAAAGGCGTACTGCTTTTACTGTGAAGGAATTGGAATAGAAGGAAGATGAGTGAGAGGGGGTTTTTAAGGTAAGGGTATTGTTGGATCGGAGGGAACGTTCGTGGGTATCACAGAGGAACTCAAAGCGCTCTTTAAGGTAAAAAGGTGTGTCAGGATGAAAAAGTACACAGTAAAGTAAGGAAAGGATATGCGTATTCCTGCGAAAGCGAATTGGAAGCCACTTGAGCTTATTACGAAGTTCGGAGATGTGGTCATATTTGCGAAGACCAAATATGAACCGAATGCAAAGATTTTGAAGGCGCTCAAGTTTATTTAATTGCTCCTCTTTAAGATCGAGAAAGCAAGTATCAGCATAGTCAAGAATGGGTAATAGGAGAGTTTGTGCCAATGCAATTTTAGTAGGCAATGGAAGAAAATACTGCAGCCGGCGAAGAGAGCCCATGGCTGCAAATATTTTCCTACTAAGCTCGCCTACCTGCGGCGACCAAGAGAGATACCGGTCAAAGACGACGCCAAGGTTTTTTACCTTATCGCTAAAATTAATAGTCGTGTTGTTAAATCTAACTGGTGGAACAAGTGACCAATCTATACGACAGACCATTTTGGGACTTCCAATTATTGTGACTTGACTTTTTGATGGGTTGATATTTAAACCAAAGGAGATACTCCATTTGTAAATGCCTTGCAAGTCATTGTTTAAATTTGTTATGGCCGTTGGTAAGTCAGTTAGTTTTGTGTGGGAGTAAATTTGGAGATCGTCTGCATACAAGTGGTAGAGAGAAGAGATATGTTGACTTATTGAATTGATAAAAATAGAAAACAGGAGGGGAGACAACACGCCACCTTGTGGGACGCCAGCAGTTACGTAAGACCAGTTTGAATATGAATCCTGGACACGCAACCGCTGCCGGCGCCCGTACAAGTAACTACGAAACCAATCAATTACTGATGGAGATATGTTAAGAGAACGTAGGATGGCCAAGAGAATATCAATGTCCACTGTGTTAAAGGCATTGCTAAAGTCAAGCAATGTTAACACCGTAAGCCTTTGATTATCCATTGCAAGTCTAATGTCATCTGAAATTTTAACAAGAGCAGTGGTCGTACTATGACCCTTGCGGAAGCCGGATTGGAGTGGATTTAGGAGATTATTCGATGAAAGGAACAAGGATAATTGTTGATGGACAAGACGCTCCAGTACTTTGGACAGGAAAGGAAGAATTGAAATAGGACGAAGATCAGTAAAGGCTAATGGATTAGACTTCTTAGGGAGAGGAATAATTTGGGCGTCTTTCCAACAGGAGGGAAAAGTACCGGATGAGAAGGAATGATTAAAAATGTGGGTTAGAATAGGAATAATAAGATCACAAATGGGAACGATCATGTTACGACTGAGGCAGTCACAGCCCACTGCATTAGAATTGACAGCAAGTAAGTTCTTCTTAACATCACATTCAGATAATTGAGAGAAATTAAAAGGGGAATATGTCATAGGAGTATTTATGGCTGAAAGAAAACTAAGAGTATTAGATTTTGTAGTATTATCAATAGTAGATGATGAGATGAAATATTTATTGAGTTCGTTAAGGTCGAACGTGCTTAGATTAAGGTTCTGTTTAACCTTGCCAACTCCCAAAGACTTAAGGAATTTCCACACTTTAGCGGAATCTTCTTCCTCAGTGACAGATTTGTGAATATGGCGTCGTTGTGCATCTCTACATGCCTTGTTGCAGCGATTCCGAATTTTTTTATAAATCTCCCTATTACTTGAAGTCGGATCTCGTTTGTACTTTGCTCGAGCTTTATTTTTTAGGTCTTGTAACAACTTGATATCAGCGGTTAGCCAAGGAGCAGGCAAATGCTTAACACGCACAGGTCGTATCGGAGCATGTTTATCAAATAGCTGTGTCAAAAGCGAATTAAATATAGCTACCTTTTCATCCACCGCAGACGTGCTAAACACCACTGACCAGTCAATCTTAGCCGCATCATCACGTAAGCGGTTCAGATCCATGCCACCAAAATTGCGCTGCAGAAGAATTCTTGACTTTGCTTTTGGGGGTCTAATTTTGTAAGAAAGGAAAATTAAGTCGTGATATGAAAAAGCATCGGCAGAATGTCCATGTTTCTCAACGTGTTCGGGCGAGGAAACAAGAATAAGGTCAAGAAGGGAAGGAGTCGAGTTAGGAAAGGAACGCGTAGCATTTAGGGGGAGGATATGCATATTGGCCGAGTTTACAAGAGAGCAGAGGCGTGAAGACCTGCTGTCTTGCTTGAGCAGGCAAGTATTAAAATCGCCCATCAACACTGTATGAGTATATTGGGGAGTATATAATTCCAGAAGATTTTCAAACGAACCAAAATAGTCAACAGTTAGTGATGGGCTATAATAAACACCTAATAAAAGTTTTGTGTGAGAGAATATGATCTCAATGAAAAGATGTTCGGGGCCATGACCGTCACATGAGACGGAAGTGTTAATAATGGTAAAGGGGATATGGGGTCGCAAGTAAATTGCAACACCACCCCCTGTTCGGCCAATACGATCATTGCGGATAAGATGGAAACCAGGAAGAGAGTAGGAAGTTGAGGGTAGACAAGGTTTCAGCCAAGATTCTGATACTAAAATAGCGTGAATGTTTTTATTATGGAATGAAGATAACATATCGGGATAATGAGCAGGGATACTTTGCGCATTGATATGGATGATGTTAAAGGTTTTTGGTAGATCATGGAATTGGGAATCAAGAGTTTCGGAGAGAGAAGGAATACTGTGAAAACTTAAATCATCACTGATCACACCAGTCGAAGAAGAAAAAGAATGATAGATGTCGTTATTGTCGCTTGTCATAATAAATATAAATATATATATATATATATATATATATATATATATATATATATATATATATATATATATATATATATATATAAATAAAAGTATATAATATGTATGTAAAAAATAAAAAATGAATAAATAAATATAAATGTAATTAAAACGAAAATAAACTAAGATTAATATAAATGAGGTCTTATCTATATGTCGTCCATACACCCGCCAGCGTATGAAAAAAGAAAGCTTTACACTTTATACCCTAAAAAACCAACAATTTATAATAAGACAATGACAGCAAATACAGCTTACAAAAATCTTACAACGAGATAATTATAAATAATTTAACTTCTGACCATTGTGGTCAGAAGTTTTCATTAAAACACAAAGAAATAAATCATTTAAAAAAAATAACATACAGGCCAATAACGGCTAACAAATTACATTGTTTTAAAGATATTGTGGCGTATAAATTGTCTAATCTAGATCTTACGACACAGGATCCAAATGAGCTTTATAATTCATTTTTTGAAGTAATACTAAAAGAATTTAACAATATATTTAAAATGAAATCATGTTATAGTAACACAAAATTAAAGTTTAGTGACTGGGCTACTGTTGGTATTTATAAAAGTAGAAATAAATTATACGACTTATATGATATGAGGCGGTGGAATCGAAGCGTAGCCTTTTTAGAATACGTCATTAAATATTCCAAAATTTTTAAAACAGTATGCATTTCTGCTAAGTCCTTATATTTAAAGAAAAAAATCCTGAATTCTGATAATAGAATTAAAGCCACATGGGATGTTATTAGTAGTGTTAGTGGAAAACCCAAAAAGGAAATGATACCAATAGAATTGAACACAGGTAGTAGATACACGAGTTCTGAATTAGAGGTTGCTAATTTATTTGAATCATTTTTTGATAAAGTACCCCATAAAATAACATTTCATTTAAAATCATCTACATCAAATGCAGCTAGGTTATTAAATAATAGTGTTTCTAAATGCGTTATTGATTTTTCATTTGAAACGGTTTCTGCAATAGATGTCATAAAAGTATTTAAAACTATAAATATTAAAAAAACTAACGACATATGGGGCATTTCGGTAAATTTTTTTAATAACATCATATACGATATTGCTCCGTATATAGCAGTAATTTTTAACAAGAGTTTGGACACGGGTTCATTTCCTAACTTGTTAAAATGTAGTAAAGTTTTACCACTTTTTAAAACTGGAAACAGAAGCGATCCCGGTAATTACAGGCCTATTTCAATACTCCCATCCTTAAGTAAAATTTTCGAAAAAATTATTTTAAATCAACTTCTCGTCCATTTCGGTACAAATGCTATTTTTCATGGTGGGCAATTCGGTTTTAGAAGAGGTCGCTCGACAACTGATGCGGGAATTGCGCTTCTCAAACATATTTACGATGCTTGGGAGAAATCACAGAACGCTATTGGAGTATTCTGTGATTTAACTAAAGCATTCGATTGTGTAGAACACGAAACGCTTCTTTATAAGCTCAAATATTACGGTGTTAAACGTAAAGCTCTTGATCTCATCGCTTCATATTTAAGTCAAAGAATCCAGCAAGTTTTCATTAATGGAATAAAGTCTTCTGGATCTACGTTAAAAATGGGAGTTCCACAAGGTTCAATTTTGGGTCCCTTTCTATTCCTAGTATATATAAATGATCTTCCTTTCTATGTTAAGGGTATTTGTGATATAGTGTTGTTTGCTGACGATACTTCGCTGATTTTTAAGGTTGACAGGAAAAAAAATTACTATGACGATGTGAACGGTGCATTATCACAGATAAACAATTGGTTTACAGTAAATAATTTAGTTTTGAATGCTCAAAAAACAAAATGTGTAGTTTTTACCCTACCTAATGTTAGCAAGCAAAATTATAATATATCTTTAAATGGTGACCGTCTTGAAGTAGGTGATACTACGGTGTTTTTAGGAATAGAATTGGATTCCAGACTTCAGTGGACTTCTCATTTATCATCCCTAACAGGAAGACTCAGCTCCGCAACATACGCGGTTAGAAAAGTTAGACAACTAACTGATATTGATACCGCTCGTTTAGTTTATTTTGGTTATTTTCACAGTATTATGTCATATGGCATATTACTTTGGGGTAACGCTGCAGATATTGAATCTGTCTTTATTTTACAAAAGAGAGCAATTCGGTTTATTTATAATCTTGGAGCTAGAGACTCTCTTCGGGATGTTTTTAACAGAGTAGGAATACTTACTGTTGCGTCGCAATATATTTACAACAATATCATGTATATTCACAGTAACATTGATCACTTTGATAAAATCAGTGATAATCATTGTATATGCACTAGAAGTAAGGATAAACTTATAACGCCAAGTTTCCGACTCCGCAAAGTCAATAGATCCTTCTTGGGGCAAGGTATCCGTTTCTATAATAAAATTCCGCAGAAATTTTTAGCTTTGCCGTTTAGTAAATTCAAATCGTTTATTAAAAATACATTGGTAGAAAAAGCATACTATTCGATACAAGATTTTGTAGATGATAAAAAAGCGTGGAGTTAATACCTGTTGACTTCCAAGCAGGATACATTAATTGAAATAATTGTATTTAATTAACATGACGTTGTATTTTTTAAATGTTAAAAAAGAGTAACTACTGAGTTTCTTGCCGGTTCTTCTCGGTAGAATCTACTTTCCGAACCGGTGGTAGCTTCACTTAATTGTAAAATGACGATTCAAAAGTGCTTATAAAAGCCTACTTGAATAAAGTTTATTTTGATTTTGATTTTTGAGAAAAAAAAAATGATAATAACTAATCATAAAGTAAAAAGTAAAATCACTACGTCAAAAAAGCAACCGAAAAATTATTAATTGCACTATAATAAAATCTAATGTAAAAAATCTAATATCTAATTAAATATCTAGATAGATATCTAATTAAATAAATAAATAAATATGAGACAATCTAATTAAATAACTATCTATTATTTATACTAAGTAAGTTATTTCCGAACGTATAGCAACTGGCAACCCGTTCTGCATGTCAGGCTATCATTGTCAAAGATATAAACAATGTTCTCGCATAATGTACCTAATAAAAAGTTATATTAAAACAAAAACATACATATTAAGAAAGTAAATGTGGGTACGTTGTGAAATTAATTAATATTGTTGTAATCGGCAAATAATTAATAAGGTGCTATCACAAATGAAGAATACATGAGGAACGACTAATAAGAATTAAAATAAGAACTGATTAAAATAAAATGGTAATCACTTATTTTTTTACCACTCGCTTGGTACGAGGAGCAATCACTTTTTGATCAACTCTGGATGCTGCAGTCTTCACTGGTGGTAGAGATTTTTGAGAGGATGACGAATTGGAGATGCAATCAAGATCGGGTATGCACTCAGCCCTGTGGTGCACACCATCCATTACAATGTGGATGCAGTCATCCCATGTCCAGAAATTGCTTACGCCGAAACGCTGTCTTGCCTCTAAGAACACTCGGTGTCGGATTTTTGTCAAGAATTCTGACTGTGTAAATCCAGTACCCTTAAGTTTGGATTTGGCGAACCAGACCTTATCTCGACTAGCAGCGTCAGTGAATTTTATTACTATAGGTCTAGGCTTATTTTCCAGTGGGCGACCCAACCTATAAGATGCCTTGATGCTATTGCTAGAGAAATTTCCAAGGTTGAGATGGTCCGCTACAACGGTGGTAACACGAGCCGAAGTGTCCTCAGATTTGTCTTCCGGCAGCCCATGGAGTAACAACATCTTCCTTCTGCGTCTCATCTCTAGCCGATCAATTTCTCTGCCAAGAAATTCAACCTGACGCTGAAGTGTGTTCAGTGCCGTGACGATAAAGGTTTTAAAAGCTGAAAAATCTGAGGATAGTGTTGCAGTGGAAGCTGGTGAATTTCCTTTGTTTAACTCCCTTTGGAATTCAGACATTCTGGCGTTAAACATGTCTGACAGTGCAGAAATTGAGTCCTTCATGGCGTCCATTGTTGTGAGTGATGTGGTGGTTTTAGTTGGTAATAACTTTTATTGTGAATTAAAGTGTAAATCAAAAGGAAAACACTTGCTGGTAGGTAGTAAGGTGCAAGATTATATGCACATAAGTAATTTATGCATTAAATTAATTAAATTTTTAAAAATAAATACGAGTGTCAAAAACAGCTGTGTTGTCAGTTTCACTCCTACCCGCGAAAAAATCTATTCCGCGAAAAAATCTATTGATACCCATCTAGAAGAACCTAAGACTGGTTCTATTATGTCTCTTTGTTTAAGTTCTTCGATTTTTTGTTCAATTTTAGATTCTAAAGGTATAGGAATCCTCCTGTATGGCTGTGATACGGGTGGAATGGAATCGTCAATTGCTAAATGGACAAGCACATCTTTAAATTTGGGAAATTTTCCTGTCTCTACTTGATTTACCCCTAAGCTTGATCCAATTCTCAAAACTCCTAATGATATTGCTGTAGTCTTCCCTAAAAGGTTTCTCGTACCATCTATGATAACATAAAAAGTTGATCTCTCCGACCTCTGTCCTATCTTTATTATAGCTTCAAATTATCCTTTTATCTTAAGTGGTGTGGAACTACCGTAAGCCATAAAAGTTACATTAGGTTTTGCCTGTTGATTATACAGATTAACTTTATTTCTCTTCAATGATTCCCAGGTTGCTGCCGTAATTAAATTCTGCTTGCAACTAGAATCTATTAACATCTTTGTTTGCACTCCTCCAATGGTACAATTAATTTCGACATCATCATCAAAGTGAAAAACATATTCAATATCATTCACTTTTGTTATTTTTTCAATAACTTGGTTAACTTCAGTTTTACCTTTATCAAATCGACTATTCTTTTGTTCAAAATTATGTTCTTTTCCTTCCTTTCTTTTAAAAGCTTGTTTTGTTTTGCAAAATTGTCTAAAATGTCCTCTGAGACCACATTTTAAGCAATCCTTATCTCTAGCAGGGCATCTAACATCATAAGCAGCATGTCTAGGATTACCACATCTTCCACATCCAGATTTCACATTCTTTTGGTTATTATAATTTCTTCTACTCTTAGTTTCAAGTTTATTTACTTCTATATTTTTATTAGTTTTAGTAGGATTTTTGAATTCTTCTAGTTGTTTATTTGCGGCCTCTAATGTATTTGCTTCTGTAATTATTCTATCGAGTGTAATTTCATCACCAATGCATAATATCTGTATCCGTAATTCAGGTAGAAAGCATTTTTCTGTTACCTGATCAATTATATTTTCGTCCTTATCCGTAAAAATTGACATTTGTCAGCTTGTTGTCGCAATCTTAATATAAATTTTTCAAATTTTTCGTCGGGTTCTTGCTTCAGAAGCCTAAATATATGTCTTTCATATAATTTGCTTTGCTTAGGTGCAAAATAAGCATCTAGTTTGGCTATCGCTACTTCGAAAACATCTACATTTTCGCTTGGTTTGATATTTGCTCCAGGGATATTATAGAATACTTCCTGTAGTCCTAACCCGCCAAAGTGTAGGAGAGAAGCCCTCTTCTTTATGTCGATGTCAATATTTGACAAATTCAAATTCTTTATTTGCAAGATCATGGTTACAGAAATGTTAAAATTATTTTATAAGTGCATTCATAATCTGCCTTTACATGGCATGCAAATGTCAATTTAAATTACATTTTGACAATAATCTTAGAATATTTATAGCGCACAATCCTAATACAAATTATAAATTATTAAATTATATAATTTTAATTACGTTCTGTTAATTTTACGTTGTCAATATTTTAATTATATTTTAAATTGTCATAATATATCGTGAACATATTGAGAATAATAATGAAATTTTATAAACAATCACATTGTCAATCATTGTGTATCATTACCAATTAAGTAAATAAATTATTATTTTTAACCAATTAGTTATTCAATTATCATAAATTACAACTACAATAGTCATTTATGCTGTAAAAGTTGTATTTAAGTAATAAGGTAAACAATCTACTTTTAAATACATTGAAATTTTTCAATTTTTTTAATTCTTCTGGCAACTTATTATATATCTTAATTAATGTTGAATGACAGCTTTTTTTAAACATCTGGGTTCGTGGTTTATGGAACAGTACTAATCTATTCGGGTTCCTTTTACATCGAGGATAAACTTCACTCGCTTTTTTAAATATCCGAGTGTGTTTAAAAACAAAGCAACATGCTTCCAATATGTAAAGGCACGGAAGTGTTAAAAGAGATAATTCTTTGAAAAGAGGTCTACAAGTTTGATATGGGCGAGCTCCACGTATCGCTCTTATATTTTTCTTTTGTGCTATGAACGCTCTGTTAAAGCTCGTGGAATTACCCCATAGCAAAAGACCATAGACCAAGACACTTCTAAGTATATATACAAAGCTCTTTTCCATCGCTCCCAACGTGCACCTACAGAAGTAGGTTCACCGTCGCAGTCAAACTTTTCCAATAGCAAAGACATATTTGGGTGACCTGAAGTAATCAATTAAATGATTCAAATATTTAATCTGCTATTTGTTTACATTTTTTTTTGTCTATATAATATATAGCATATCAATTTAATGATCAGAAAATTTTATCTGCACATTGTTTTTTATTCCTTGTTTACTATACATAATATGTATATTAAAATATCAATTTAATGATCAGTTCAACTTTGTAACTGTCCTTGATAAGTAATAATTTGTAGTGCACTACTCATACTCAGTTTAGAATAAATTTGGTAGGTCACCATAAAATTATGATCTGCGTGAGGGCAGATTAACTTTTTGTATATCAATTTAATGATCAGAGAAATTACACCTACAAATCTCTGCTTGATTTAACTTGCATCATTGCATCAGTAATTAAAACATGCAAGCAACGACAACAATCATTTAAGTTTTGTTTACCTCATTAGTACCCACCGTTTTATTATTACAATAAATAAAATGTCAAAAGAAATGATTCAATATAAATATATTTTTGCTGAATTTTATTATTTCCTTCGTTGTTGGTCAAAACTGTAGGTAAAACTTTTCCTAAACACTAAACAATGACAATAAATATGTTGAGTTCACTAACAATGTATGTATATTAAGTTACGATAAATAAATAATGAAATCTATGGCAATTAGTCTCACAACGATTGTATTTCGTAGTCAAGATTTTTCGAACAAAATTAACACTTAGAAATAAGTATATATATAAAATTATCTAGACACGCGGTAGCGTGTCAGCCAAGTTCGGGCAACAGAACTGGCGAGTAGCACCGTGTGTAATTTTACACGAACCATTTGGAGCTATTTTTGACCCTTTCATAACTCAAAAACTGTTTGACATAAATTTGTCAAATTTGGCAAATATATTAAGACTTGCGAGATACATATGTACTCTAAATTTCATAAACACATCTCAAACGGTTATTTAGATATTAATGTCCAAAAATCGTCATTTTTATCACTGACTGACCTATAGATCAAAACTATTTTCCACTTCCAGGTGTCCTAGAACGTTCAAATTTGGCATACAGATATGTGATCAGTTGTATACGAAGGAAAAAATCTGAAACTGGTAAAATATTATCATTTTTTTATTTTTTTCCACTTTTTATTCTTTTAGGAACACTAACTTAAATAACTGTTTTAAAAATATTTAAGAATCAGCATTTATGATATCTATATGTGGAATTTAAAGACTACACGTATCATACCATACTAGAAAACGTTTATATTATTACATAATTATTTTAAAATTATACGTTTGCGTATAACAGATAAACGTAATGTGAATCGAAATAGATTGTATATCCATCTCACTTACACACGCTAAAAAAAGTAAGAAAAATATATTCGGCCATTTTTAATTGTTTATTATATTTGACATTTCTCGCAAGTCGCAATGTATTGTCTAATGTTTTTAAAAGTTTAAAGGTTTTATTTTCTTATTTTACAATGTTTATTTTATTAAAATTAATAAAACTGTAATTTACTTAATTTGTTAAAAGGGAAAAAAATGTCATTGAGACATGGTTGACTTAAAGATTTATTTATCGGAGCTTAAAATGATTATATTTAATTTCCAAGAGGTACGTAAATATAAAGTTATTATTACACTAAGTATACGATATAACGGCGGTTTGCCACCACTGCGGGGCGGACCAAGACGATGCCCAACACACGCTAGAGGCGTGTCCCGCGTGGACCGCGGAAAGGCAAGTCTTGGTCCAGCAAATCGGGCGAAATCTCTCCCTGCGAGCAGTCGTGTCGGCGATGCTACGCAGGGAATCGGCGTAGGAGGCCGAAGTCAACTTCTGTGAGACCGTCATGGTCCAGAAGGAGACTGCGGGGCGGGCTCGGGAGAGGGCCGATCCTGCCCGGCGGAGGCGACCTGCGGGTCGCCTTCACGGCCTCCAAGCCCCAGTGCCCGGGGCGGAATAAATAGGGCAATCCCTCCGGCCGTGGGTGCGTGAGATGGGGGTCTCACGCATCCGTTTTCATACGGCCGAGAGGAGGAGTCCAGTATGGCCCCGGACTGCCGGTGTACGCACCAGCGAGGGGTGCGGGGAGGGCGAGACCATCTTCGCCCTTCTGAGAAGGGCTCCGCAAGCCACGAGCGGAGCAACGCACGGGAGAGGCCGCGGACGTGCTGCGAAAGATCCCGTAGCCTCTCCGTTTTCCGTGGTGTGGCGGCCATCGCAGGGGGATTTAGTGAGTACAATCTCACATAACCCGGCCTCCCCCCCAGGAGTTCGGGTATCTATGAAGATTTACCCTGCGTCAAAAAAAAGAAAAAGTATACGATATAATTGCAAGGACTGTAAGTAAGAATGTTAGAGTTTAAAACAAGCATAAACAATTAATATCGTTTATAATTAAAGAAATTTGAGTTTAACTGTGAGTACCATAACCTTCAAGTATTTTTAGTTGAATTTTCCTTACAATTTTACGTTTACATATTTATACATATTTAGAACAACTATTACTAACTATTTATAAGTAAAATGAATTTGCAAAGACATTATCTATTTATAATTTTTTACGTTTATTTCCTGTTTATATTATTATGTTTCAATTATTTTGTTATATTGATAATACCTAAATGATGTTTATTTCATTATTGAATAATAATCATAAATAATTTGATGTATATATTTAATGGCAATTATATCTCATTGTCATTATGTATATGGACCAAATTATATTTATATTATTCAATTCTTTTCTCTAGATCATGATTATTGTGTATGGTTGTGAATGTTTGAATAAAATTACTGTTTGCGATTACAGTTTCATAAAAGAAATACAAACCTGGATGCTATAATAAATATAGATATGCAAATACATTAATGCTGTATACTCCAGCGTGAGGCTACATCTATTACCGCTAACTTGAAGATTCTTAGTGAAAATGTAGTAATAAATGTAGTTTTAAATAATAAAACAAATAATAATTGTAATAACTTTGGTTTTATTTTTCCTAAAATATAATATTATGTATTACATACATAAGTTATGTATTTACATTAAACAATAAAGATTGTTTAATTGTTTGTTTTAATGTACCCATTAATTGAAAAAGTATGAATAACAACAACATAGTATATTATTAAGCAATGATAATGTTTTTGAAATTGGTTATTTATTATTGTTCAAAACAAACCATTGTAGTCAAGAGTATTCATATTTATTTATAGGTTTTTCTTACAAAATTATGAAGAAATTTTTAATCATTCTTAATTATTTTATAAAACCATACCAGTAACACAAAATAAAAATTTTAACAAATAGAAAAACCGACTTCAAACAAAACACTATTTTAAAACAAATAAAAATGCACTAAAAAGTAATAAAAATAATTGCATATTTAACATATTTTTGAGAGTCCTCCTAGGTAAAATGAAATGAAAAATATTAGACTACTTAAAAGTCGATTTACGATTATATAATGTAGTTATAGTTATTGTTATATTTGGAACCGGTGTCGGTTTTTCTATTTGTTAAAATTTTATCTATTTTATGATTTTAAGTGAAACTGATGCAGACTAACATTTTTTTCTTAATGTGGATAGATTAAGCGTGTCGTTTATATAAATCAGAAACTACTTCGGGGACAATTTCAAAAGAAACTTTCGAATAAAGCAAAAATGGACTCGAAAATGCGGCTTTAATACGTCATGCGGCATAAACTACAAGGTACCACCCTCGAAAGAGCTGTAATTGACCTCAGTAAAAAACTTTGCAAAACAGCTATTATATGTCGTACATCATATGACATCACATCATATACACAAAATTTGATTAGAGATAGTAAGAAATTCTGCCCCAAATTGCACCCTAACTGTAAGCCGTTTAGGAGTTCCGTCAATACATAGTATAAAACAAAGTCGCTTTCTCTGTCCCTATATCTTTAAAACTACGCAACGGATTTTGATGCGGTTTTTTTAAATAGATAGTGTAATTCAAGGGGAAGGATTGTGCATATAATACATGAACAATATAGTAAAGAAACACTGAAAATTTTAGAAGTTTGCAATGTGATGTCGTAAATAAACAGATTCTTTAGTATATTTAGTATCAGTATTGCACCCGTGAGAAGTCGGGGCGGGTCGCTAATTGATTATAATATTCGATTATGACAATTACATGAACATAACCACGTTCCGGAACGTGAATTTCCAATCAGAATTTCGGAGAGGTCATAGTACTACTACTGCCCTACTTAAAGTATGCGACGATATACGTTTTAACATGGACAACAGACATGTTAGTATCCTGGCATTATTGGACTTCAGTAATGCGTTCAATACGGTTGATTTAGATCTCCTGCTGGCAGTGCTTCAGTCGATTAATATCTCTTCCGATGCATTGAGTGGTTTCGTAGCTACCTGTTTGGTCGTCAGCAATGTGTACGGATTAATAATAAATTATCCAGCCTCCAATCTTTCTCATCTGGTGTTCCTCAAGGCAGTGTCCTCTCTCCACTTTTATTTTCCATTTTTATTAATACTGTATCCCATCTCCTCTCGTCTTCCTTTCATCTTTATGCTGACGACTTGCAGGTCTACGTTTCTGCTCCCTTAACAGGTATCGGAGGGGCTATTGAGAGGCTGAACCAGGAATTGTATAAAATTTGTACTTGGAGCAAGACGTGCGGGCTTCTTGTAAATCCAGATAAATCGCAGGTCATTATTATTGGCAGCTCCAAACTACTTACTAAAGTTGATTACGCCAACCTACCTGCGATCATCTTTAACAATACGCCTTTGTCACTTAGCAGTTCCGTTAAAAACCTTGGTCTTCTTATCGATAATACATTATCCTGGACTGTGCAAGTTGCTGAAGTCAGTAGAAAAGTTTTCGCCACATTTCATTTGTTAAAACGTTGGAAACACTTTCTGCCCATTAAGACTAAAATCACATTATGTCAAACTCTTCTACTTCCTATTTTGGACTACGCAGATTGTTGTTACACAAACATTACTGAGGACCAACTCAATAAGCTAGAATGGTTACAGAACGTTTGCATCAAATTCATCTTTGGTCTACGGAAATTTGATCACGTCTCCGAATATCGGGCGCAACTTAAGTGGCTTACTATTCGACATCGTCGCAACTTGCACATGTTATCCCTTCTTTACTCTATCCTCTATAATCCTCTTCTTCCCGCGTATTTGAAGGAACGGTTCTGTTTTGTGGGTACTGGCGTCAGCTATCCACATGAACTGCGGTCACGCTCTGACAACAAACTGTCACTGCCGGTCGCCACTTCCCACTTCTATAGCGAATCCTTTACGATGACAACTGCAAAGCTATGGAATACGCTCCCTGCCGAAATTTGTCAATCTGAGTCAATTTATATATTTAAAAATAGGTTACATAAGTATTATTTATCTATTCAATCTGCGTAAATACTATTTCCTATATTATCATACTATTAGTATTTATTTATTAAGTATTATATTTTATGTACGTAAGTTTTATTTTTATATTATATGTTTAGTATAACTTTCTGCTATATATATAATTTTATTTATATAATTATTTGGTATATATAATACATATGTATTTATTAAACTTATATATATGTATTTTGTTATATATAACGGAGCAGGCATGTCCGAGCGCGTTTTTAAAAAACATGACGTCAGCACAGCTGACGTCACGAGTGTCAGTGTTTCGATCTTTAACCATCTTCGGTGGTATGAAATAAAACTCAGGAAATAATCCTCTCTGATTTATTCCAATATGAGACTGTCCGATCGCTCCGACGGCTCGACCAAGTCTGTCGATACCTGCGGGTGCTTAATCTTTTATAACAAAAATAGGTGGGTAGACTTATTCACTCAAGATAACAGTTGTTTACAAACATTAAAATATTTCAGAGTAATTTAACATTTCAAAATTCACTAAAAATTATTCATTTAACAATGAAACAGTTTTAAATTATTAAAATAATCATTTCTGGACACGTGTTTTTCTTAAATTCGTGGCTCCGCGCCGACATATATTATTTGTATTATTTAAAAATTAATTCTTAGCTGTTTAAGAATAAAACATGCTTGTTTGCACCATCCCGTTTCCCACAAACAAATTCTTACTCTAAAGGGTTGTCTGTAAGAGATTGCTTTAAGCAATAAGACCGCGTTTGCACGCTTCTCTTTTTGTTATATGTTTCTTGTAATGTTATGTACTTTACTGTATCTTTTGTCTTTTGTGTGCAATAAAGTGTTTATAAATAAATAAATAAATAAATAAAGTTAGGTCAGGGCTTTGGCTCAATACAAAAAGTGAGGTAGAAAATGTATTCAACACATGTACACCCGGGGCAAGCTATCAGTACCAAATAAATAAGATAAGTTCTATGCATCTGGATTCCACTAATATAGTTGTTTTAATGCATGGTGACAGTTTGTCTCTGAATAAAAATAATTTAATAAAGGATACAAAATTATTACTTGAAATTCAAAATCAAGTGAAATGTAAATTTATAATTAGTACATTTCTATATTCGCACACCTTGACAGATGCACAGAACTTACATATTTATGATTTAAATGTATGTTTATACAATATGACTCGACATTGTAGTAATGATGTCATGTTATTTGACATTAATAAATTAATTTATGTAGGTTTAAGTTGACAGAGGGTACTATGTATCTACATATTAAATCCAGAAGACAACTTGGTAACCTAATTGTTTACAATATTAATAATTGTTAATAATTGTGACAAAAGTAAAGATATTAAAATTCATAGTTTAAACAAAATAAAATGACAAAACCTATGCCCTCTTACTTAAATATTATACATAAAAATATACAGGGCATAGGTGGCAAAGATCATGAAATAGAATTATTTTCAGACTGTTATAAAACTCATGTATTTTGTTTCACAGAGCATTGGATTAAAAGTTTTGACATATTTAATGTCCTAAACTTTAAATCGTCAAGTACATTCGTAAGAGGGAATGCTATTCGCGGTGGCTCATTAATATTAGTACGGAATGATATCGTTTGTAAATCTCGAAAAGATAATATTGTGGCTCTCTCTGTCGAACGTACTATCGAATTATCCTACGTGGAATTTCCGCAGTACATTATGGTATGCGTGTACCGGCCCCCATCGGGAGATTTTTGCTTATTTGAGACCACTATGAAGGATGTTTTAAAAAGATAAGCGAAAGTAATAAATATATAATTGCATGTGGCGACTTTAACGTCGACTTATTAAAAGTAACTTCGCTGAGTGTTAGATTAGTCACATTGTTTAGGCCATTTAATTTAACGCACCGAGTTAATGAACCAACACGAATAACCAACGATACTTCTACGTGTATTGACAATGTGTTTTGTGACTGTGAATATATGAATTTTCAATTATAAATAATTTAACTTCTGATCACTGTGGTCAGAAGTTTTCTTTAGAACACAAAGAAATTATTCATTCAAAAAAAAAGCTATATAGAAGTAATAAATATATAATTATATGTGGTGACTTTAACGTCGACTTACTTAAAGAAACTACGTTAAGTGTTCGGTTGGTCGCCTTGTTTATGGCATTTAATTTATGTTGAGGTTATTTCGGGAATTCAATAAGACAGCTATCTTCTGTATAATAACTCTGTTTATTATTAGAAACACTTCTGTAACACAGTTAACACACCTGTAGTTAACACGGTCAAGGGCAAGAAGAAAGAGTGATGGCCGCAGATAATATTAATAAGTAATTAGTGTTGCTATGACAATAAATCTTAATTATTACTATTTGTTTTTATTGCTATATCCAACAATTTAACCCGTAGAGTTAATGAACCGACGCGAATAACCGACGATACTTCTACGTGTATTGATAATGTGTTTTGTGACTGTGAAATATATGAAGTATCAATTATAAATAATTTAACTTCTGATCACTGTGGTCAGAAGTTTTCATTAAAACACTAAGAAATAAATCATTTAAAAAAAATAACATACAGGCCAATAACGGCTGACAAATTACATTGTTTTAAAGATATTGTGGCGTATAAATTGTCTAATCTAGATCTAACGACACAAGATCCAAATGAACTTTATAATTCATTTTTTGAATTAATATTAATATAATTTAATAAAATATTCAAAATAAAATCATTTTATAATAATACAAAATTGAAGTTTAGTGACTGGGCTACTATTGGTATATATAAAAGCAGAAATAAATAAATATAAAAATAAATTATACGACCTATATGGTATGAAGCAGTGGAATCAAAACAAAGCCTTTCTAGGATATGTCAATAAATATTCCAAAGTATTTAAAACAGTATGTATTTAATAATTATAATAATAATAAATAACTTTATTGCACACATAATACAATCAAAGAAAATCACACGGATATAGCAAGAAGCAAACTTAACACTAACATACAAAGCGTGCAAAGGGCGGTCTTATCACTGAACAGTGATCTCTACCAGACGACCCTAAAGAAAGAAGCTTGCAAACTCAACGGGCTAGTGCAAAATAAATCACAACAATACAATATAAATACACAATAAATATACATACATACATACATAACAACTATATATACATAAACATATAAGATACATACCTATATAAAATAAATAAATAAAGTAAATGATATTGATAATAATTATGATTAACAAGATATAACACACATAGTACCTACAATTAATCACATAATTACCTATACCTCCAAAAATAAAATAAAAGTTAAGTTAAGGATAAGTTGAAGTTTTCAACGCGAGTTTTAAAAATACATACTGATTGAGATTGTCTAATTTCAAATGAAAGAGAATTCCACAATCTAACTGCTTTTATTGTAAATGAATTAGAATACGATTGTGTTTTGCATAATGGCATGCTCAATTTATTATCTTCTTGTGAACGTAGATTTATATTCGAGGAAAGATCACGGAAGGAGAAACGTTCTTTTAAATAAAGAGGAGAGTAAGGGTTGAATAGAGTAGAGTATAGGAGAGAAACAGTATGTAGGTTGTGACGAAGCCCTACTGGGAGCCATCCGAGTTCAGAACGGAACTGCGAAACATGGTCGAATTTCCTAAGTCCAAATATAAATCTAATGCAGAGATTTTGAAGACGATCCAACTTACCAACTAATTCCTCCGACAAGTCTCGATAGCAAGCATCAGCGTAGTCCAAAACCGGCAGTAACAGACTATTGGCTAGTAAAATCTTTGTCTTAGTCGGCAGAAAGTTTTTAAATCTTTTAAGGAAATTTATACTAGCAAAGATTCTCCGACTAATATCCGCTACATGAGACCGCCAGGATAGAGAGCTATCTACGATGATCCCCAAATTTTTAACAGTATTCGAAAAAGTCAAAGTGGATCCGTTAAAAATAACTTTTGGAAGGTTGTTGGAATCGATTTTGGTAAGCTGTTTCGTCGTTCCTATAAGAGTAAGCTGCGATTTGCTAGCATTGACCGACAATCCAAATGACTGACTCCAGTCGGTAATTATGTTGAGGTTACTATTCAGTTTATCGATAGCCGCTGTAATGTCCTCAACTGGAGTCGTCACATAGATTTGTAGGTCGTCCGCGTAAAGATGGAAGGGAAGAGTTAGAAGTTCAGTGTCAGTATTGATATAAATGGAAAATAAAAGAGGGGAAAGGACACTTCCCTGAGGAACTCCAGCACTAAGACAGCAATACGAGGAATGACGGTCCCCAGCTCGAATACACTGTTGTCGACCAAACAAGTAAGAACGGAACCATTCTACAACATTTGGCGACAAGTTTATGGATTCTAATACGACCAACAGGATGTCATGGTCAACCGTATTAAAAGCGTTACTAAAGTCCAATAAGGCTAATATAGTAACATGCTTTTGATCCATTGCGAACCGGACATCGTCAAAAACCTTCGCAACTGCCGTCACAGTGCTGTGGCCAGATCGGAAGCCGAAATGGAACGGACTTAGGATGCTGTGTCGTATTAGAAAAAGGTTAAGTTGGGAATGAACAATACGTTCAAGGATTTTAGACAAGAAAGAGAGGATAGAGATAGGACGATAATGTGAAGGTAAAGTTGGGTGAGGGAGTTTAGGAATAGGGATAACGTGAGCAAAGCGCCAAACATTAGGAAAAGACATACAGGAAAAAGAGTAATTAAAAATGTGACAGATAATAGGTGCTATTTCGTCGAGGATAAGTACAATCATTTTGCGACTAATCCCATCGCTACCAGTGGCATCCGATGAGATAGAAGCTACATTCTTATAAATGTCATCGGTGGTTATAGGTTCAAAAGTAAAATTGGGATAGTTGGGTTTGATCCGTGACTTAAGGAGGGAAATGGTTGACGCTTTATTGTAATTTTGTGAGGCAATATTGGCAAAATGATTATTAAATCAGAGTCAGGAGAAATGGTTACCCTGGATCGACCAAAACCCATTGAGTTTAAAAATTTCCAAACATCTGATGTGCTCCTATTATTTATAGAAGCATGCACATATTTTCTTTGAGCATCTCTGCAAACCCTATTACATCTATTACACAGTCTTTTATATGTATTTAGAGTTTGTTCAGTCGGTCTAGATTTATACTTGGACTTAGCAGCATTACGTTGCGTCATCAGCGTTCTAATATTATCATTTAGCCACGGTGCCGGAAGATGTTTAAGCTTAATTGGTCTGAGGGGAGCATGTTTGTCAAGTAATTCAATGAGAAGCGAGTTGAAAATACTCAGCTTCTCATCTATCGTTGTAGCATTAAGAATTGCATCCCAATCGATAGACTGCAAGTCTTGCATAAAGTTAGCATTATTAAAATTTTTAAAAGTGCGGCGCATGACTACCGTTGGCTTGATTTTAGGAGGACGAATCTTAAATGACAGGTAGACTAAATCATGATATGAGAACGCATCTGCTGAGAGCTGACCATGTGTACTGACAAGCTCGGGAGAAGACACAATCATTAGATCAAGAAGTGAAGGGGAACAATAAGGGAAGAAATGTGTAGGATTAGTTTGAAGAAGATAAAGATTAGAGCTGGTAACTATATGATTGAGTTGTTTGGCACGTGAATCGTTTTTAACCAAACAAGTGTTAAAATCACCCATTATGATTGTTTGGTCAACATTAGGTAAATGGGTCTCAAGTAAGATTTCAAGATTGTAAAAGTAGTTAATTTGGAGTGATGGGGAATAAAAAACCCCCAAAAGAAGTTTTAGCTTGCCGAATAGTACTTCCAGAAAGATGTGCTCAGATGACTCCGAGTAGGCGGAAGGAGATTTGCTTAAAATAGAGAAAGGAATGTGGCTTCGCAGATAGATCGCCACCCCCCCCCCCCCCCCCTTTGCCAGTTCGATCGTTACGAACAATCGATCGTTACAAGATGAAATCCCGGGAGTGCAAAAGAAGTTGAGGGTAAGGGGGGTTTTAAGAAGGTCTCAGACACCAGGATAGCATGTACATTCGTAACATCGAAGGAGGCTAAGAGGTCAGAGTAATGCGCAGGTATGCTTTGGGCATTTATGTGGATGGCATTAAAATTATTATGAAATGAGGAAAATGTTGAGTTAAGAACGCTATTTAGAGGTAATGATGTACTATGAAAACTTTCATCGGAACAATAAAACATAGAAAAGTAACTCTCGTCGTCAGAACTATTTGTACTCATATTGAACGTATAATATAACGTATAATAAATTCTAAAATAGTATAAGTTATTGTTAAATATAAATATTTATATGTAAAGTTCAAATTATGCAAAAAAAAAAAGGAAAATATATGTATAAATATATTTATGTAAACATATACCAAGAAAAAAAATTAAAATTAACAAAAAACAAAAAAGCAATAAAAATATAATATGTATCTATAATTTATTTTATTTATTTTATTTTAATGCTTTATTGTACAATACAAAAGTATTAACAAAAGGCGGGCTTAATGCTACTGCATCCTCTACCAGCCAACCTTAGGATGTACAAGAAAGAATGATATAGGTGTACAAAAAACATAAGATAGTCTTAAAAAATTAAACGATAATATAATATAATATAATATAATATGATATGATATGATATGATATGATATGATATGATATGATATGATATGATATGATATGATATGATATGATATGATATGATATGATATGATATGATATGATATGATATGATATTATATGATATGATATGATATAATATAATATAATATAATATAATATAGTATGAGTACATACATATAATGAAGATTCCAAAAATCAACCATTATTGCTTTGATTTAGGTAGTATTTTTTCAGAGCAATTTTAAAAGTGTTTCGCGAAGGAGATTTCCTTATTTTTTCTGGTAAGCTGTTCCATAAACGAATAGCAGTCACAGTAAACGACTTCGACATAAAGCCTGAATGGTGCGGTGGAAATGACAACAACAGGTTTTCCGTGGAGCGAAGCGATCTGTCATGTGCGTCAGCCCTTAGCACGAATTTGTATACCAAATACTGGGGATAATTTGGGTCATTCAGAATTGAGTATAGCGTGCAAAGAATTCTGCATGACCTACGATCACGTATCGAGAGCCAATTTAATTGCGAGCGGTAGGAAGAAACGTGATCATACTTCCGCAAATTAAATATAAATCGAATGGCAGTGTTAAGGAGTCGCTCGAGTTTATTTACTAAATCTTCATTTGCATCCAGATAACATATGTCACCATAGTCAATTATTGGTAGTAACAGTGTATTGACAAGTTGTATTTTCGTTTTAGTTGGTAACATATGTTTTAAGCGCATCATATTATGCATTGTACAATAAAACTTTCGCGACACCTCCCCCACCTGGTCAGACCAGCTTAAGTGTTTATCCAAAGTCACTCCAAGATCTTTAACGGAATCGGAAAACGGAATTTGACAATTATTGTAAAATAGTTTATAATTCGAAGTGTCAATTTTAGCGTGCTGTTTACGACTACCAATGATTATAGCCTGACACTTTGCCGGATTCACCGAGATACCATAGCGAGCAGACCACAGAGATACCTGTGATAGGTCCGTATTAAGCGCAGCAATAGCATCAGACAAACAATCAGAAGTAGCGTGTCTATAAAGCTGCAAGTCATCTGCATAAAGATGGTAGCTTGACGAGATACAGGAAGTAACGGAGTTTATAAACAAAGAGAAAAGCAGAGGAGAAAGTATACCGCCTTGAGGAACGCCTGCATTCAAGCAGCACCAGTCAGAATAGTCCTGACCTATGCGGATTGCCTGCTGGCGCCCTCGAAGATAAGATGAGAACCATTGCATAGCGGAGTCTGAAACATTTACCTGAGCCAGAAAAGCAAGAAGCAAGTCATGGTCCACAGCATTAAAAGCATTACTAAAATCAATGAGGACAAGAACTGTGACTCGCTTATTTTCCATTGCTTCTCTTATATCCTCAGTTACTTTTAGCAACGCCGTGGTAGTACTGTGCCCCGCTCTAAAGCCCGATTGTAAGGGATTCAATAAGTTGTAAGATGAGAGGAACTGTGATAATTGCTGGTAAACAATGGACTCCAGTACTTTGGACAGGAAAGGTAAGATTGAAATTGGACGATAATGCTTAGGCAGAGAGGGATTTGATATTTTAGGAAGTGGGAGAACAAATGCCTTACGCCACAAGTCCGGAAAGGTGTTTGTTGATAGAGAAAAATTAATAATATGGGAAATTATATAAAGGAGAGAGTCTAATAGATGGGATATCATGATACAACTTATGTCATCGCAGCCTATGGCCTTAGAGGAGAACGACAGTATACATTTTTTAATTTCAGCTCCGCCAACAGAAGAAAAATTAAAAGGATAAGGATGTTTTGGCAAACTATTTATTTCACTCAAAGTCGAAAATTTAGTTTGAACGTCAAGTACTTCTGATGAAGCAAAGTATGTGTTTAAATTGTTCAAATTAATATTACAGCTGGTATCGGTATGAGAGGGTTTGCCGATTCCAATGGTTTTTAAAAAATTATAGGTACTGGATGATGAAGGAGAATTAGCTAATTGATCAAAGATATATTGGCGTTTTAGATTCCTACACATCTTGTTGCATCGATTCCTTGCAGCCTTATAAATTGTCCAATTCGTCTCCGATCGGTCTTTTTTGTATTTGCGAAAAGCCCGATCTCGTTTTACCCTCGCTCTGCGAAGTTCGTCATTGAACCACGGACACCCTCTGTGATTAAGTTTAACATCACGTATCGGAGCATGTCGATCAAATAAATTTAAAATTTCACTACGCAAGCACTCGACCTTTTCATCCACTGTCTCCATATTCAATAAAGCGGTCCAGTCAATAATTGAGGCGTCATACCGAAGCTTATCCAAATCAATTCCAGAGTAGTTTCTGAGCTTTAAGGTCTTTTTCTTAAGCTTCGGTACTTTGATCCTGTAGGAAGCAAAAATTAAATCATGGAGAGAGAATGCTGGAGCAGAGTACTGTCCATATTTAGCAATAAGGTTCGCTTCAGATACAATGATTAAATCGAGTAAGGTATCAGAAGTATTAGTGCGATGAGTGGGTTGTAATGGCAAACAATTAATATTTAAAGAATTAAAAATAGTGCTTAATTTATGTGACCGATAATCACTTTTCAGCATACAAGTATTTAAGTCACCCATAAATATGACATGAGTGTAGTTAAAAATAATATTCTCAAATATAAGCTCTAGTTGATTAAAGTAATCGATATTAGGTGGGCAGTAAATCACACCGACAGCTATTTTGATACCTAAGTTAAGTTCAATAAATAAGTATTCGGCTGCTGAGCTGTAAGTGGAGGGAGATTGATCAATTACCTTAAAAGGTATGCTACTTTTTAAATAAATTGCCACTCCACCACCACGTTTACCGATGCGGTCATTCCTTATAAGTATAAAACCAGGAATAGAAAAAGAAGACGACTGTAAGGAAGGCTTTAACCACGTCTCAGATATTAAGAGAGCGTGCAAATTTTTTAAATTAAAAGTGCCGTGTATATCCGAAAAATGACTCGGTACACTTTGTGCATTGATATGACAGATGTTAAAATTATGAGAATAAGGCGATAAATCATTCATTAGATGTTCACCTAAAGTTAGACCATCATTATCTATGGAACAGAAAGAAATATCACTCATGGCTGAGTGGAACGAATCATCACTGGAGCTCATAATTATATAAATATATCTAATAAAATAATATATAAATATATGTAATAAAATAATATATTATATATGAATATTATATAAAAAGAAATAAATATGTCAAAATATTCAAAAATGGATAAAATTGGACCTGTATGCTCTTAGTTGCACATCCTGCTGGCTAAAAAAAAAGAAACTTTATACAATAAAAAAAAAAACAAAGAAATGCACACAAAACAACTACAAAGTTATTTTACATCATAAAAGAAATGAGAAAAAAAAAAAAAAAAAAAAAAAAAAAACTAAACTAATGACATTAATCCCATGGTATAGTAAAAAAAAAAATGAACTAAAATAAATCACTAAAAGTATAATATACACAAATTTTATAATTATTTATACAATATTTTACAAAATAATAGATATTTATCTAATAAAAAAATAAAAAAATAAAAATAAAAATACATATCTATATCTAACATCTGTACCAAAAGAGTGGCGTCCATATCAATAAAATCAAAGTTGTCACAACAAACGTGACAGCTGACAAGTTAATAACAAATTTCTTATCAAATATCAAAATACTTTTGTTACAAAATTAAAATAAAGGACATTGCGGGTGTATTAAAAATAAAAAGAATTGTGAAATAATAAGTGAACATATACCTTGTTATGTGTACAGATTTAGTAAAATGACAGTGTGTAATACGACGATAGGAATAACTGCAGACTCTTATTAACTACAATGAAATGCAATTAAAACAAAAGTCTGTGTTATTACAATTAAGCAAGAATCTACACCATGGGATGAAAGAATGACTATACAAAATTCTACAATATTACGGTTTTTTAAGGTTCTTTCTCGTGACTGGTCGAACACTAGTGCTAGTCATGGGCCTTGGACTAATTACTTTGGGCTTCTCAACACTGGGAACTTTATCAGCGGGTGATACTGAGGGGGTTGAGCATGGAAACTGTATAATAAGCTCCTCGAGACCATCCGGAGTAATAACGGGTCGGCATTAGAAATTCGCATCCCGAATTTGATGATAGTAGGGGTTGTTTCTTAAAGGGGTTGTTCTCCTCTCTTGAAATTTACCACTCCCAACCCGCGGAAACCCATAGTTTTTTTTTAATGAGCGTTTAAAGTTACGTGTACGGATCGATATTTTACATTATAATTAACCTTAAATCATTATTTTTATGTTTATTAGCATTTTCTGTATTATATTTTAACAAATACTATATTAATTTATAGTAAAAAAAAACGTGTAAAAGTTTAATTTAATTTTGTAGTGAAGCGATTCTTTTGTAAAGAAAATAATAATCACCCAGAAGATTTTACGAACATGATAATAGAATACAATATAACATAAAATATAAAAAAGATCCATTTATCGCATTATTAAATTTAGTCAAGTATATATACAGATAAATGGTTCTTATAAATTTCTAAATATTCTAAAAAACCTTATGTTGTTTCTATTTTTCACCCAAAATTAACAGCTGTGAGGGGTACAGGAGTGGCGAAGCCACTCCGGCAACAAAAATAGTAGATAGTTATAGTAGCTAAGGATAGGTTAGGTTAGGTTAGATTTTATGACCAAACGCTGCGCAAGCCGAGCGAGCGAAGCGAGCGTGCCGCGGCAGCGGCCGGCGCAGCGCCAGAAATCACATTGTATACCAATAATTGGAATTTTATATCTCTCCCCTTCCAAAATTTAAATAACAGTACGAATTTTGATGATTTTAGCATTGAAATTTAAAAATTGAAAAAAAGAAACTAATGATTTCCGCGCGGGGGGAGTGGTGTTGTAGGTACTACACGACCCCCCCTTACCCCCCACCCCTTCCCCAACCTTAAATTCGGGATGCGAATTTCTAATGCAATCCCGTAATAACTTTTTTGCGGTCACCGTTTGGCAACTTAATAAGTATGTTGCCATTTTGTGTCCAGGCATTTCTGACACCAAAGTGCTTTCGGGCCTTCACAAATAATGATTGGCGTGTCCTGGTCAAGAATTCACTTAAGACCACCGCTGATGTCTTGAGTTTCTTTTTATTACTCCAGATAAGTTGCTTCATACTCATGTCATTGAAGCGAACCAATATTGGACGAGGACGGTTGTTAGTATGAACACCAAGTCTCTGGCAGTGCTGAATTGCTGATGCCTGTACATTAGGCAGGCCCATCAAGACATGAATAGTACTGAGCACTGTGGATATTAGATTCTCACCTTGGGCTTCATCTATCCCTCCAAATAAGAGAACATTTTTCCGGGATTGGCTGTCAACTTCGTCTACTTGTGCTGCCAGGTTGGTCGTCAGGGACTTCAGAAGGCTCAGAACATTCCAAACAGAAGATTTAAAGTCTTTGAACTCGGTTGCAAGCTTCTCAATACTTGTTTTTGAAGAGTCACTAGTGTTAGATTTTAACTGTTTTTCAAATTCTGTCATACGTTGACTTAGAGACTCACCAATACTTCTGTGCATTTCCAAAATGTCTTCTAACTTAGTCATAGTGTTTTTTTTTTTTTGTGATTCCTTCAAGAAATGCCAAATTCAAAATTATTTTGTGTTAGCTATAAGAAGAGCCAGGTTTTTTTTTCGCTTGCGTTAGCGTTGGTTAACACACGTGTTTAGAGATTCTGAGTGTTTACGTTTAGTTTTGTAGTATATTTTATTGTTAATAGTGCTTTAGTTGGTAGTTGGGTTAAGTGGTGTTACTAATATTTTTAAATCTTGTAAGTATTTATAGTATATTAATAATTTTTAGCTTGTAAGTTTTATAATGGAGGTTGATCCTCCGCCTGAACCCCCGGATCCGGGTGGCTCATTACAAACAAATACTGATACGCCTTGTCCTACCTCTACTCCTGTTTCTCGAAAACGCCAAGTTGACGAATCAATTAATTCCGATACTAATCCTAAAAAAACAATAATTCATCCAAATTCGGCAAATCCCTCTATTCAAACAATTTATACTCACCCATCCTTCTCTGAAGGCCCTAAAATATATTCTGACGATGACAAAGGTCCTTTCATCGTTCAAGTGTCCCGGGAAGTGTCTGACCCAGCCTCAGGAACTACTATCCGAGCAATTAAATTTGGACAATTTCTGCACACCCATAAAATTCAAGGAATTATTAATGATGGTGTTAAAAATATAGGTCGAAACAAAATTTCTGTTGAATTTTCATCAGCTAAAGCAGCAAACTCATTTCTGGCAAATCCTATCGTTGAAATGTGCAAGTATAAAGCAACTGTACCGACTTTCAATGTAACCAGAATGGGTTTGATTAAGGGTATCCCCGTGGACTGGACGATGGAAGAACTTGCTATGTCACTTGAACTTCCCACTGGATGTGGTGAAGTAATGAAAATAAGAAGACTAAACAGAAAGACAATTAATGACAGTGTAACAACATGGGTTCCTACCCAATCTGTTGTTATTACTTTTAGAGGGCAAATACTTCCTTCAAAAGTTTTTTCCTATCATACATCCCTTCCAGTAGAGACCTACAAACTTCCGACCATCCAATGCCTTAATTGCTGTCGTTATGGTCATATTAAAACACAGTGCAGATCTCAACCTAGGTGTTATAAGTGTGCCAAATCCCACACAGGTGAGTCTTGTAGTGTAAGTAAGGATAACGCCACTTGCTTACACTGCTCTGGTATCCATTATACAACAGACAAGGACTGTCCTGAGTTTTCCCGTCAACAGTCAATTAAAATAGTTATGTCTCAGGATAACATATCTTATATTGAAGCATCCTCTCGGTTCCCTCCTGTTCGTAGATCCTATGCAGAGATTGCAAAGGAGATGTTTACCCCTCCCTCATATTCTCCAAATATCCAAAATCAACCTATCCCTTCAACTAATAGGTCCTATCGGAAGACTGTTATCAGTACTCCTCGCCCAAGATCACCTCTTGGTAAGGGGTATGATAAGCAGGCCCACCAGTCGATCATTAGTAATTGTCCCTCTTCTGCTCCTAACGGTTGTGCTCTCAACCAAAACACTCCTAATCCTCTTAATAGCAATCCTAACTTCTTAGAAATGCTAACAAAAATACTTCTTAGTATTATTTCAACATGTAACGACATCCCCTTACCGTCCAACGTTGCTCAAGACTTATGTCAATTATTCTCAATCCTTCACAATGGCCCTAATCAGCTTCCTTCAATGGAACTGCAAGAGCGTCCGTCCTAAAAAACATGAACTCCTCTCACTGATTAACCTCCATAAACCTATCATTATTGCCGTCTCTGAAAAATGGTTGATCCCTGGATCCCGATTCCGGGTCCCAGGCTTCTCCTGTTTGAGGGATGACAGAAATGACGGTTATGCAGGGAGTGCCATTTTTATACGGCACTCCCTCCCCTTTTCCCAAATTCCCTTATCCTTTCCCAACCAGCATATTAATGCTGTTGCTGTCCGAGCCCTGAACATCTCTTTTCTTTCCCTGTACATTCCTCATCCTAATCCAGCTTTAATTCCTGATATTTCTGCCATCATTTCCTGTCTTCCTAGTCCTATCCTTGTAATGGGTGATTTCAACGCCCATCACACCTCCTGGGGTTCACATTTCTGTGACCCATTTGCTCTCTTGTTGATGGACATATTTGATGATACAAACCTTTGCATCCTCAATAATGGCTCACCAACTCGTAGAGTATACCCTAACCAAAACCCAAAATCCGCTGTAGACTTATCCTTATCCTCTCCAGTCCTCGCTTCTCAAATATCCTGGAATGTCCTCTCTTCCTCTTTTGGTAGTGACCACTTTCCTATTGTCCTTTCTTTAAATCACCGATCCATTCCCCATATAAATCCAAACCCCTTATTAAAATATAAGTTAAAAAATGTTAACTGGTCTGCATATGCTGAGTCTGTTGATACCATGATCGACAACCTCTTTGTTTCACAAGACTATGGAGATGTAATTGTTTGCTATGATCTTTTCCTTAATGGCATTTTAACTGCAGCTGATCTTCATTTCCCTAAAAAGCGTATCTCAAAAACTCATTTGCTTTCCACCCCTTGGTGGGATGAGGAATGCAAGCGATTATCTGAACAGAGGCTAGAGGCTGAAGTTTCATATACATTGTGTATGTCAACGGATAATTTTAGTAGGTATCAGAGAATCGACGCAAAATTTAAACAGCTTATTTCTAAAAAGAAGAAAGTCAGTTGGATTCATTTTTGTGAATCCCTGAGTCCTCGTTCCTCTTCCTCTGCAGTTTGGTCCCAACTAAAAAAATTTCGCCGTTGCCTTAACTTTGTCAATCCTTCCTCAAATACTCCTTCTGAGTGGCTTAACAATTTCGCTGACAAGCTTGCCCCCCCATTTGTCCCTTATGAGGACAGTTTTCTAAATTCTACGCCTGCATCTACTTTGGATGAAATGGATGCCCCCTTTTCTTTTTCTGAACTTAATTGTGCTTTAAATGGTTTATCTGATTCTACTCCTGGGGAAGATGGCGTTCCTTACTCTTTTATCTCTAAATTAAACGATAAAGCGATAACTTGTTTTTTAAATATAATTAACTCGGTTTTTATCAAAGGAATCGTCCCGCAATCTTGGAAGTCACAAATTGTTGTCCCGATTCTTAAACCGGGTAAGAACCCTTCAGATTGCAACTCATATAGACCGATAGCTTTATCGTCAACCCTGGCAAAGATCACTGAACATCTTTTGAAGAACCGCTTGGAATGGTTAATGGAAAGCAGAAATATACTTGCTCCCTCTCAATTTGGCTTTCGGAAGGGGTTGAGCACCATTGACAGTCTAAGCATACTTACAACAGACATTCGAATTGCCTTTGCTAAAGGAGAGTACCTTGTGGGAATCTTTCTTGATATATCTTCTGCATATGACAATGTCCTTCTTCCGTTACTCAGGCAGAAAATGCAACAGCTGAGTATTCCACCGAGGATTGTGCATCTCATATGTAATCTGTTAACTTGCAGATCCATAACGGTAAGACACCAACATCACTCTCTTCCCCCCAGACTTGTCTGGAAAGGTCTTCCTCAAGGCTCAGTACTCAGTCCTCTGCTTTATAGCATATACACCCATGACCTCGATTTGTCTGTTAACAATTTTTGCAACATACTCCAGTACGCTGATGACACTGTTTTGTATTTTAGATCTAGCTTCATTGAAAATTTAACGTTTCGATTAAACTCTGCTTTGCATTACCTACACCAATGGCTCTCTGACCATGGCTTATCGCTGTCGTTGGCCAAAAGTCAAGCAGTGATATTTACTAAAAAGAGACATATACCTTCTATTAATTTGTTTTATGAGGGTCAACGTATCAATTTTGTAGACAAAACAAAATTTCTTGGTATTATTCTCGATCAACGACTGAACGGAATTTCACACTCTGACCATTTAGCCAAGAAATGTGAAAAATCAATTAATGCCCTTAGAGCAGTATCTGGAGTTTGGTGGGGAGCTCACCCTTATACATTGAAGTTGATCTATAACGCAATAGTTCGTAGTCATTTGGACTATGGACTGTTTGTTCTAGATCCCTTCAATAAATCTGCTTCAGAAAAATTAAACAAAATTCAGTACAAATGTTTGCGCATAATCTTGGGTGCGATGAAATCCACCCCTACTAATGCTCTGCAGGTTGAATGCGTTGACCCTCCTCTACATATAAGGAGGCAATATTTATGTGACCGCTTTGTCATCAAATTGTTACAGTTATCTTCCCATCCTCTATTGCCTCGATTAAACAAATTATCCCACCTTTACAACCCAGACAGTTCGAAATCCTCGTTCCTATTAAACAGTTTCCTCAAGTACACCAACCTCCCCCATCCCCTTTCCACTTTTCCTTCTAATCCCCTTTTTTCCACCTCATTTAATGCTCTTTTATATAATCCTCTTATTATCACAAATCTCGGTCTTATAAAAGGTTCTTCTGATACTGCTATCCAATTTCAAAGAATCTTTCATCAAAATTGGCTAAATCACCTCGCTATATATACTGATGCCTCTAAACTCTCACCCAACAGATGCGTTGGCGCAGCTTGTTGGATACCAAAATATAAAATAGCACTCCTTTTTAAATGCCCCCCAGAAACTTCTGTATTTTCAGGTGAAGCCATTGCTTTACTGGAAGCTATTAAGTATGCCCAATCGCACAACATACCTCAGTCTATTATTTTATCTGACTCTTTAAGCTGTCTGTTGGCCATTAAGGAAAATCCTTTTCGTAGCAAATTAAGACTTTCTATAGTTTTTAAGATCAGAGAGGCCCTGTTGTCCTGTCATCAACAGGGTCTACAAGTTTTGCTCGTCTGGATTCCAAGTCATTCCGGTATTATTGGAAACGAGATGGCTGACTCATATGCAAAGACTGCTATTCAATCTGGCTCATCTGAGCATTTTGTCAATTCCGCTAGAGACTTGCTCACTCTTGCGAAGGTTCAAATGGTTAAATCCTGGAGCTCTTTTTGGATTTCATCAAAATCGGTTAAGGGTAAGTATTACTCGGCGTTACAACCTGAAATTCCGAGGCGTCCTTGGTTTTCGTTTCTCAGGCACGCTGATCGTTGGGTCATTTCCACTATCTGTCGATTACGCCTCGGCCATTCCTGTACACCTATCCACCTAGCTAAGATAAGAGTTCGAGATCACTCGCTGTGTGAATGTGGCCTAGACGAAGGCTCCGCAACCCATATCCTGTTCCTTTGTCCTAAACTTCTTCATCCCATTTATGATGTTCTCCCTCCTAAAGTCCCTCGCCCTATAAATGTTGAATGTTTGTTGACGTTTGTGTTTAGTCCATTTTGTACTTTTCTATGTAAATATATTAAATGCAATAAAATTAAGTTGTAAATAGTCCAATTGAGTGTGATATTTAAGTATATTATTTAGTTTAGAGTACTAACAATTATTTTTACTGTACCTTTTCATTAACCCTTAATGTTTGTGTTGTTCTAGGTTAAGGATTAACAAGGAAATTACTACGACTATGCTAATCTTCAAAATTTAATTGAGTTTGTTTCCTCAACTGTACCAATCAATCTCTTTCGTGTCTTCTCCATCTTACGTGACATTGGCGAAATAATCTGTGCCTTGTCGGCACAACTAAAAGCCATTAAACCAAGAATTGAATTGAAGAAGAGCCAGCAGGTAAGTGCAGGTGTTAGCTCATATATTCACATAGGAGCCACAATTCTTAACACAATTGTAGGTAAACACTTGATTTTACTTTAAATAAATACTTTGAACTAGAAAAACTGGTTTTATTCACTTAATAATTAATTGTAATATAGGATCACAGTTTGAGAAAGTGTGCACTTTTTGACACCTACCGCCATATAATAATATCTAGATATAAATATATTAAAACTTAATTTTATAATAATAATAATTAAATCATTCGTAATACCCACCAGCGTTAAAATGCAAGGCTTCGTTAACAAATCACACAAAAGAAGCAATAAAAAAGATCTATATGTATCTATATCTATAAATAGTGAAATTAACAAAAAAAAAAGAACATATTTATAAATAAAAGCAAAGCCAAGCTATTAAGATAAAACTATATTGATAACGATAAATGTCTACATTCATAATCAAAGAAGAATCTACATACACTAGTTTATTGAAGATGTTGATAAGAATAGAAATATTCATTCATTCATTCATTCATTCATTCATTCATTTATTATTCCTAAGTACTCCTAAAATGAAGTACTTATATATGCATATTAAAAAAAATGTCTATCTACAAATATTCAATTAATTAATTCGACATCAAAGTATAACTTAATTTTAATAGTGCATGCATTTAATGACTTGAGAAGTAGGCCAAAATTTTTTGTCTAAATTGTACCTGTTTATCATGACATATATCTAAATTATTGATTTCTTTAGCGGTTTGATTATATAAATAGGAGCGATCCCAGTAATTACAGGCCTATTTCAATACGTATCGTACGTAATCAATCTTTAAGTAAAATTTTCGAAAAAAAATATTTTAAATCAACTTCTTATCCATTTTGGTACAAATACCATTTTTCATAGTGAGCAATTTGGTTTTACAAGAGGTCGATCAACAACTGATGCGGGAATTGCGCTTCTTAAGGATATTTACGATGCTTGGGAGAAATCACAGAATGCTATTGGAGTATTCTGTGATTTATCTAAAGCATTTGATTGTGTAAAACACGAGACGCTTCTTTATAAGCTCAAATATTACGGCGTTAAAGGGCTCTTGATCTCATTGCTTCATACTTAAGTCAAAGAATCCAGCAAGTTTTCATTAATGGAATAAAGTCTACTGGATCTACGTTAAAAATGGGTGTTCCACAAGGTTCAATTTTGGGTCCCTTTCTATTTCTAGTATATATATAAATGACCTTCCTTTCTTTGTTAAAGGTATTTGTGATATAGTATTGTTTGCTGACGATACTTCACTGATTGTTAAGGTTAACAGGAAAAAACTGACTATGACGATGTGAACGGTGCCTTATCATAGATACAAGACTGGTTTAAAGTAAATAATTTGGTTTTGAATACTCAAAAAACAAAGTGTAGTTTTTACCCTACCCAATGTTAGAAAGCAAAATTATAATATATCTTTAAGCGGTGGCCCGCTTGATGTAGTCGATACTACGGTGTTCTTGGGAATAGAATTGGATGCCAGACTTCAGTGGAGTCCCCATTTGTCGTCCCTAACAGGAAGACTCAGCTCCGCAGCATACGCGGTTAGAAAAGTTAGACAATTAACTGATATTGATACCGCTCGTTTAGTTTATTTTGGTTATTTTCACAGTATTATGTCATATGGCATATTACTTTGGGGTAACGCTGCAGATATTGAATCTGTCTTTATTTTACAAAAGAGAGCAATCCGGTTTAATTGTAATCTTGGAGCTAGAGACTCTCTTCGGGATGTTTTTAACAAAGTGTGAATACTCACTGTTGCGTCGCAATATATTTACAACAATATTATGTATATTCACAGTAACATTGATCACTTTCACCTTAACAAAGTGGGCTTCGAATAGCGTTGAATTCATGCAAGCTATAAAACCTGAAAAAAGATCAATTCATGCACAATTAGATTTCAATATGGATGGCACAATGAAAGCATTGGGTATAGCATGGAACTTAAAGAATGATGAATTTCTATATATACAGAACTTACCGCCAATGAATTCACCTACTACAAAAAGAACAATACTATCAGACATACAGAAACTATTCGATCCGCTTGGATGGATAGCACCGACCATTATTTTAACAAAGATATTGATACAAAAACTCTGGTTAGCAAAGAGTAATTGGGATGACGAAGTGGATTCTTGGACAAAACAGGAATGGTTAACACTACGAGCCGATTTCCAGAACGTTAAGGATCTAAGAATTGATCGTTGGCTAGAGACGGACAAGAAAAGCAAAATACAATTGCACGGATTTAGCGACGCATCCATGAATGCTTATGCTGCCGCGGTTTATATCAGGGTAGAAAATTCAGATGGTTCCATTAAGACCAAATTAATTGCAGCGAAAACTCGAGTAGCTCCTGTTAAAACCATCTCGTTACCTCGATTGGAATTGTGCGGAGCACTCTTGCTATCAAAATTGATGAGCCAAGTTGCAGATGCCATTAGAGAACCCACATCGAATATGTTTGCATGGACAGATTCTTCAATCGTAATTGCGTGGCTTTCTGGAGAACCAAACAAATGGAAGCCGTTTGTGGCAAACAGGGTAGTGGATATTACGAACATTATTCCATCAGACCGTTGGTTCCATGTTCAGTCACAGCATAATCCAGCAGATGTCGCTTCCAGAGGTATTCTGCTAAAAGAATTGAAGGAGTTCGATCTATGGTGGAGAGGGCCCAAGTGGCTATCTGAAAAGAAATTACATATTAGTAAACCGGATATACTATCAACTACTCTAGAACTAAAGGGAAAACAAATTCAAACTAATACACATATAACAACAAACACTCGAAATACAACTCTTCAATTGGAAAATTTTGATTCTTTAAGTGATCTGCTAAAAACAATTAGCTACTGCAGACGCTTCTTAAACTATTGCAAAACGAAAAACAATGAAACTGGTCCTTCAGCCTTAACAACAGAAGAATTAGAAAGTGCATTGAAAATTATTATAAAAATTGTACAGAAAGAGCAATTTGAAACAGAAATACAAAATGTAAAAATAAAGAAAACTGTAAACAAAAAAAGCAAATTGAAAAGACTAAATCCTTACCTAGACGAAGATGGTATCCTTAGGGTGGGCGGACGTCTTCGACACTCTGATTTACAGGATCACTGGAAGCATCCTATCATACTGGGGGATAAAAGTATACTTACCTCGTTGATCGTTGCCGACGCTCACATGAAGACCTTACACGGCGGAGTACAACTTATGCTAACATACCTGCAAAATAGATTTTGGATTATTAAAGCAAAGGGATTAGTGAAATCATATATTTATAAATGTTTGATTTGTGCTAGATACAATGCCATACCTCGAACACAATTGATGGGGGACTTACCTAAAGAAAGAGTTACACCATCTCGACCATTCCTACATAGTGGGGTGGACTTTGCCGGACCTATCAATGTACTTATGTCTAAAGGAAGAGGTGCTAAAACCACAAAGGCTTATATTGCTATTTTCGTCTGCTTGTCTACCAAAGCCATTCATCTGGAACTAGCAGGCGACCTAACCTCTGAAACTTTTATCGGCGCTTTTAAACGATTTGTTTCCCGAAGAGGAAAATGTACTCACCTTTGGAGCGACCAAGGTCGAAATTTTGTAGGAGCAAACAAAGATTTGTTAACAGCGTGGCAAGAAGCTAATCTTCAATTTAACAAATTAGCCGAGTCACTTGCATTGGACGGTACGCAATGGCACTTCATTCCAGCATATAGCCCAAACTTTGGAGGACTGTGGGAAGCGGGCGTAAAATCTATCAAGTACCACATGAAGCGCATCTTGACAACATACTTGACATTCGAGGAGATGACCACCGTCTTATGTCAAATCGAAGCCGTTTTAAACTCCCGACCTATCAGTACAATCGACGATGACATCGACAACATTAGACCCCTAACACCAGGACACATTCTTATTGGAGAAGCCCCAATTGTCGTTCCCGGTCCAAGCTTAGAAAATGCAAAAATTCATAGCCTAACACGTTGGCAACATACCCAGAAGCTAGTTGGTGACTTTTGGCGTAGATGGCAAAATGAATACCTGGCTAGACTACAAGACCTAAGTGGCTAAAAGAGAAAAAAGATTTCGAGAATGGGGACATCGTTTTAATTAAAACGGATGGGCTACCACCAGGGAAGTGGTCACTTGGACGAATCGTTAACAAGCATCCCGGAGCAGACAATCTTACAAGGGTCTATAGTGTCAAGAGTGGAGATAATATAACTAAAAGATCTATAACTAAATTGTGTGCAATGCCTATTGATACTAAAACAGAATAACCTTTGATTATAGTCGTTTGTAAAAAGGTTTTCAAGAACCTTTTTGGTGGGCGGGATGTTGTAAGTAGTATTAAGTTGGTCTTATATTCAGTCGTAATACAAATTCTGAAGAGAGTGCACGTCGTTTATATTTTAACAGACCCCGCAAATTAAAATCAACCTTAATCTCATTAACATATAAACATATAACATAACAAATATATATATATATATATATATATATATATATATATATATATATATATATATTTGTTTACATCTCACATATATGTGTATCTAGACACGCGGTACCGTGTCAAGCCAATTACTAGTAAGAGAACTGGCGAGCAGCACCGTGTGTAATTTTACACGAACCATTTGGAGCCACTTTTGACCTCCTTATAACTCCAAAACTATTTGATGTTGAACTATCCAAGTCAGCCCTTAGACTACAATCTATTATTCTCAGTTATGGAAATAAATGATGTTTCGTGTAGTCATAAATACATTCAGGACTGGCCATTGTACTTGGCACACATTTAGATCTCACTTCTTTTGTCATTGAAGCCTATATATTAATATTGTACTTGGCTCTCATTTTACATTTATGTTTTTGATGGAATTTGAATAACTATATTGTCTTCATCATTCTTATCATTATTTTATAGTACCGTTATTATACTCATTTTATTTATTTATTAATATATTGTTATTTTTTGCGTTTCATTAAGGATAAAAATGATTAGTATTAAAAATATGAAATTAGGCTTATTTAACCCGGGTTCGCTTGGTTCACATATCGATGAGTTCAAAGTTCTTATGGAGCGTCATAACGCAGATGTGATAGCAATCAATGAGACGTGGTTGCGCTCAGGCGAGGATGGCAGAGTTGCCGTTGTGCCTGGTTACCGATTGCGTCACATATCGAGACCGGTAGAAATTCGATCACGTGGTGACGATGTCGGTTTTTATATCAAACGCGGTATATCTGCGCGCAGACTGCTGCACCCGATATCGCCTCTTGTGGAGTAAATGTGGATAGCCATCAAAATAAATGGCAAAACCATCATTATTGGCACAGACACACCTTGGGGAAATATAGCAAACTTTTTTGACGCATTGACCGAAACAATAGGTAGTTTACCCTATCATGATCATCTATATGTGTTAGAAGGTTTTAATATTAATTATATCGGTACGCGAGATATTCATAAACAAGCATTTGACTTGTTCCTATCGACTCATGGCTTAAGACAATATGTCACTGAACCCACACATTTTACTCCTAATAGTCAAAGTCTAATTGATCTAATTTGTTCGAATACATTAGTTAGTCAGATTAGAATAGAGTATGTCGCTGATGATTATGTCGTTCGGAGGCCATGCGTTTATATCCTGCGAAAAAAGGTATTAAAAACCACAAAATTTTACCAAAAACTATTATTTATAGACTATTAAAGGACATCAATCCAAAACATCTTAATGAGACACTTAATTTAATAAATTGGAAAAGTGTCACTGATCTCGAGGAAATAAACGATATGGTGGCTGTATTCAATAGTAACATGTTGTGGGTTACCAGCACCTAGTAAATTAATCTGCATCAGGGAAAACCAGTATCCCTGGATAACATACAATATAAAGTTGTTGATGAGTCATCGGGATGCGGCTCACGTAAGAGAGAAAGGGACAGAGTCAGAGACAAGTATAAGTTTTTATAAAGATTTGAAATTGCAGGTTACTCAAGCAATACATAGAGAGAAGTCTGCTTACTTTAATTACCATATAAACTCGAATATAAAAAACTAAACTGTGCTTTGGAATTACTTGAAAAAATATATTAATATAAAACAAAAGTGTAAACAATATTATACCAGAAGAAATCAATAATCCGACTACGATAAATAGTCATTTTCTATACATCCCTGGTAGCAATTACGTTTCTCTTTCGACAATTTATTATTACGAGTTGCATAAATACGGTACAGCTATCTTTAAATTGTCTACTAGTAATGAACTGGAAGTTTTAAAAATTTTACGCTCCTTAAAGTCGAATGCCATGGGTATTGATGGTATCTCATTGGATATGTTGCTACTGACTTTACCGATCACATTGTCAAATATTACCATTATTGTCAATAAATCTATTTCATGTAATACGTTTCCGACCCTATGGCAGACGGCTCTGGTAAGACCTATACCCAAGAAAGATAATGTTATTGAAATTAAAGATCTTCGTCCTATAAGCATATTACCATGCATTTCGAAGATATTGGATAAAATAGTTTTTTTTTTTTTTATGGCATAGGTGGCAAACGAGCAGAAGCCTCACCTGATGGAAAGTGACTACCACCGCCCATGGACATCTGCAACACCAGGGGACTTGCAGGTGCGTTGCCGGCCTTTCAAAAAGGAGTACGCTCTTTTCGTGAAGGTTCCCATGTCGTATCGGTTCGGAAAAACTGCCGGAGAAAGCTGGTTCCACAAAGTGGTTGTGCGAGGCAGAAAATGTCTGAGAAATCGCGCTGTTGTGGATTTTCGGACATCAAGGTGGTGCGGGTGAAACTTAGAATTTTGGCGAGATGTCCGAAGGTGAAATTCAGCAGCCGGGATTAATCCGAACAATTCCTCGGAACATTCCCCGTGAAAAATTCGGCAGAAGATGCAGAGTGATCCGACATCTCTACGCAAAGCCAAAGGATCAAGGAGATCGGACAGGGCTTGATCGTCGATAACTCGAGCCGCTCTACGTTGGATGCGGTGAAATGGAAGGAGCTGGAACTGGGGAGCACCCGCCCAGAGGTGAGAGCAGTACTCCATGTGAGGCCGAATTTGCGCCTTGTAAAGTTTTAGGCGATGGGCCGACGTGAAATACTGTCTTGCTTTGCTGAGCACGCCCAGCTTTTTTAAAGCCAATTTAGCTTTGCCTTCCAATTGACCGCGGAACTGAACGAGGCTCTAAATATCAACGCCAAGTATTCCGATACTACCCGTAGCGGCTATCGGAATGTTCTCAAATCGTGGAGATACGACAAATGGTGTTTTTTTAGCGGTTAACGCGCAAACTTGCGTCTTTTTGGGGTTGAAATGGACTAGATTTAGCCGGCCCCAATTCGAGACTTCGTTTAATGAAGACTCGATTTCAGACACAAGTTTGTTCCGGTTCTCTTCGACGTTTTCCCGAGAAATATTAGCGCGGCCGGTGTATAAGGTGTCTACTGTACTGTCGTCTGCATAGCAATGAATATTCCCGATTTGCAACAAATCATTGATATGCAGAAGAAACAGAGTGGATGATAGAACGCAGCCTTGTGGAACACCAGCATTGACGAGTTTTAAGTCAGAGCATGCACCGTCGACAACGACCTTGATGCTCCGATCTGCCAAAAAGCTGGTAATCCAATTGCATAATTTCCCGGGAAGCCCATGGGAAGGAAGCTTCGAAAGAAGCGCTTTGTGCCATACGCGATCGAAGGCCTTCGCTATGTCCAAGCTGGCTGCTAATGCCTCCCCCTTGCTCTCAACTGCTTCCGCCCACCTGTGAGTAAGGTAAACTAGAAGATCACCGGCTGAGCAACCCCGACGGAAACCGTACTGGCGGTCACTAATCAGTCGATTCTCCTCTAGATACCGCAGGAGCTGGCAGTTAATAAGGGACTCCATTACCTTGGAGAGCAAGGAGGTGATGGATATAGGCCTATAATTGGACGGATCTGAGCGTTTGCCTTTTTTAGGGATCGGGTGCACCAAAGCTGTCTTCCAGGAGTTTGGGACGACGCCTAATGTGTAGGATTGCCGAAAAAGATGCGTTAAGACCGGTGCCAACTCGGGAGCACATGTCCGTAGCACGATTGGAGGGATGCCATCAGGTCCACTCGACTTATGAATATCCATGGAAAGAAGTGCTTTGCGAACTGCACTTTGCCGGAATTTAACCTCCGGCATCGTGGTATCACACCGCGGAATTGTCGGTGGAGACTTTCCTTCGTCATCCAGAGTCGAGTTCGACGCGAAGAGAGAGCCTAAAAGATCAGCTTTCTCTTTCGCGGTATGGGCCAATGACTCACCGTCCCTGTGCAGAGATGGAAACGAAGGCTGACAGAAATTCCCTAAGACAGCCTTAGCGAGAGACCAGAACGCACGTGTTCCTGAAGGGAGGCGCACCAGTCTTTCGCCAATTCTGCCAATGTACTCCGTCTTCGCCCTAGCAATCACGTTTTTTAAGGAACCTAGAGGCAGAGTTATATTCCTTTTTGAATGCGCTGGTATTTACATCACGAGACGCAGATGCATTAGCCCAGGTTTGATAGCGTTCCCACTTTCGGCGTGATACCGTTTTGCAGAAGCGACCAAACCAAGGCTGGGACTTGCCACCGATGGGTACTGCAGAGTAAGGAATGAATAGTTCCATACCCTGAAGCACCACATCGGCAACAGAGTCAGCAGCAGCGTTCGGATCATCCGGCGAGAAACAAATCTGCCCCCATGGGTAAGATGCAAAAAAAGACCGCATCCCATCCCAATCTGCTGAGTTGTAGTGCCATACTCGGCGGCACCCAACAAAGCGAGGCCGTGAGTACCACACAACCGGCACTGTACTCCGGACGAGACAGTGATCAGACGAGCCCAGAGGGGGATCGACGATAACCTGATAGCCATCCGGATGCGAAGTCAGCAGAAGGTCCAACAGGGAAGGTGTATGATCCTCCACATCCGGTATTCGCGTTGGCGAGTTGACCAGTTGTGTCAGATCATATGCTAGAGCGAAGTCCAGAACAGATCTACCCGCATGATCGGTGGTGCGTGAGCCGAGCCATTCAGTGTGGTGGGCATAATTAGCCGCCCAGAATAAAGATCTCTGCGGATGGAATCTGCTGCAGCACGGAATCTGTAGCCAATTGGACGTGCTCAACCAGTCGGTCGGTTTCGGCATTACCGCTATGGGACCTATAAAGGCACGCATAGATTCGCGGATGGTCATCGCAGTCTACACGCAGCCAGATAATCGATAGGTCCTGTCCTTCAAGGCTGCCGAGGCGTCGAGAACAGATATCATCTCTGACGTAAACGCATACCCCAGCTCGTGGTACAAAGGAATGTTCCAATTTGTACCCAGGGTACGAAAGAAAAGTCGTATCGGCAGGAGAAGATATCTGGGTCTCGGTCAGAAAGAGCAAGGCCGGCTTCGCCGTTTCCAGATGGTAGTGAACGGCGTTGAGGTTGGAGTTGAGTCCCCTTATGTTGCAGAAGTCCACAGCGAGGGTGGTAGGGGTTGCCTTATGATGCCTGCTCCGCTTGCCTCGAACAGTGGCGAGCGCAAAATTGCCCCCCCCAGAATTCGGAGGGCAGCCTGGGCATCCCTACTCAGGTGGTGTATGTCCTGAGCATGGATGCCCAGAGAGGGATTCTCCACCGCTGTCGCTGATGGTACCCTCCAGGGGTAATTTAACCATATTCTGCACAACCATCAAGTTTTGGGGGGAGGGGGATTGGGCCTCCGGAACTCTCACTTACCGGGCGAAACGCGGTAGCATAGCTACCACTTTACGCCGATTTTGAGAGAGTGGTACTTCCCCGGGCGTGCCGGCCCTTTCGGCTGTAACCCGAAGGTATACAGCGTGGCACTACCACTTCATAAAACTAAACGCAATATACTCATTCATTCACTCACTCATTTATCTCCTTGTAAGTTGACAAGTACTCATGGGATGAACCCCTAAACGAAAATATTAGTTCACGTTGGAACACCATCGTGGAATCTTTACCTTTATTGAACAATTGTAGGATTCCGCGTAATGTTATTTGCGATGCATACAAGGAACTAGAAGTACATATATTTACCGATGCGTCTGAGCGGGCATACGATGCGTGCGCTTATATTCGAAGCAATAATCCCGAAGGTAAGTATTTGGTTCGCTTATTAATGGCTAAAAGTCGGGTGGCACCGCTCAAACCTACAACTATTCCAAAGTTGTAGCTGTGTGGCGCATTAGTAGGAGCGCTTCTGTATGAGAAGGTTCAAGGTTCACTTCGAGTAACTATTAGCCGAACCTACTGTTGGACTGATTCGACAATTGTGTTGGGATGGCTACAGATGTTGCCTTCTAGGCTTCAGCCCTTTGTACGCAACCGCGTCACTGAAATACTAGAAAGGGCGGGAAACTGTACATGGAAACATGTTCCCACAGTTAAGAATCCATCAGACTTAATATCGCGTGGAATTGATATTAATGACCTGCAAAATTCTGATCTGTGGTGATCAGGTCCAGACTTTCTACGCCTTGATAGGTGCAATTGGCCTAATCAATATAAATACCTACAGGTTGAAACTTTGCCCGAAACTCGTACAAATATTTTGTTGAATGCTGTGGTTTCTTATCATAGCAGTTCATTTATTAATTTTAAACGTTTTTCGAAACACATTAGACTTTTGAATTCAATTGCTCACATGCTTCGATTTATTAAATTGTGTAAAAAACTTTCAATAAATGATAAATTTCTTTCAGAGACAGAATTATAGAATGCATTAAATGTAGTCATTTTTCAAAGTCAAAGTGAATCATTTCCTGAGCACAATTTGCTAATTAATAAACTCAGTAAGTAAAAAGAGCGTTCTTCTTAAATTTAATATTTATTTAGATGATAACCAGTTAATGCGTGTTGGAGGACGTCTCAATAATGCTTACTTTATATATGAGAAAAAACATCCTATTATTTTACAGTCCACTCATTAATTCACTAAATTGTTATTTGACTATGAACATAGATTAATGCATGCGGGCCCACAATTATTATTAGCTTCAATTAGAGAAACTTATTGGCCTATTGGTGGCCGAAATTTAGTAAAGGCTTGCTTTCATAAATACGTACGTTGCCGTAGAATGAAGGGAGCTACAGTAACTCCTTTAATGGGAAACTTACCATGGCAGCGGCTTCTTCCTAGTTACCCGATCCAATCTACTGGTGTCGATTAAGCTGGCCCTGTAATGTGCGCTAGTCGCCTGGGTCGCGGATGTAGGCTAGTGAAAGTGTATATTGCTATTTTCATTTGTTTTACCACCAAGGCGATTCACTTAGAATTAGTCAGTGACTTAACAAGTAATCATTTTTTTACTGGCTTTTTATCTATCGTTTTATTTCCCGAAGAGGAAAGTCCGCGAATATATTTTCAGACAACGGTACCTCATTTGTCGGCGCGTATAACGACTTCTGAAATTTCTTAAGTCGAATGCAGCTTCTTTAAGCGGATCTTTGGCTCATGTTGGGATTTCGTTTTAATTTATACCTCCATATAGTCCTCATTTCGGCGGACTCTGGGAGGCTGGTGCGAAGTCAACCAAATACCATTTGCAGCGAGTGTTGGGTTGTAGTAATTTAACTTTTATGGAGCTTTACACGACGTTAACACAGATCGAAGCAATACTAAATTCCCGTCCATTGACACCACTGTCTTCAGATCCTGAGGACGATATACCGCTTACGCCAGGGCATTTTTTAATTGGCCGACCCCTCACCTCAATACCACAGCCTAATCTTCAAGATGTTTCAACGAGCCAACTTACTCGCAACCAGAGAATTGAACAACTACGCCAACATTTCTGGACAAGGTGGAGTAAGGAGTACGCAGCTGAACTCCAACAGAAGAATACACCTGTACATTTTTCGCCATTTTCCAAATAATTTGTGAATGTATCGCGTCATCTGTAGACTTATGGGCTCGGAATCCAAATTGATTACGAGCTACCATTTTATGTTCCTCTAAGAACTTGATTAGCCTAGTATATATAAGTTTTTCAATAATCTTACTTAATGTTGGTAATAGTGACACTGGTCTATAGTTTGACATAGTTCTTTTGTCCCCATTTTGATATATATGAATAACAACTGCTTTCTTAAAACGTACGAAAAATGTCGTTCGATAAACTTAGATTACTAACATGTTCTATAGGATAACACTATATCGGGTACTTCGAACTAGAAAGACGTGTTACAAGATTCTCTAATTTAAAATTACTTAACTCTTAAAATAGTGGAAATACAAATCAAATCAATAATCCTTACATTAAATAAAACTTTAAACATTGTTTCCAAGAAAAATATAAACGTTTTGTCCATGCGCAAGGTGCTAAATAATAAAAATATAAAGTGGTTTGCTGGATACAAATGAGTGCAGTGATATTTTTAAACCATCCACCTACTACAATTTATTATACTAAGGCCTCTGCCTCGAATTTTGCGGGCAGCGGGGCGGCGGCGACGGCGGCGCGGCAGCGGGGCGGGCAACGCATACCTGTTCTCCAAACTAACGCTCGATTTATTGTGGGCAAAAGAAGAAGTCCCTACTATAGGGCAAGGAAAATAAATGGCGAGTTTTATCGAAATTATGATGAACAGAGATAAAATCCCGACAAATTCTACGACTACACCAGAATGAGTGTAGAAACTTTTGACTATATTCTTGAAACTATCAAGGGTGATTTAGAGTCTGGAATTAATCCAAAACGATTTAGAGGTCTCCAGCAGAAAAATTATACTTGACGCTTGGGTAAGTAAAACAACGAAATTGTAATTTGTAATTGTATTTATTGATAGTTTCAAAAAGGAAATTGTGTTGCACTAATTTAGTAAATAGTTTGGCATCGGTCTTAAGTTCCCAGATACAATCATTTTAATTAAATACCTACTACACACTTATCAGCCTTAATTATTTATCTTTGGCAAAAACATTTATTATATAAAAACGTTTCGTATGAAATAAGTAACATATCAGTTTGTCATTTATTTTTAAAATCACAGTTTTCTTACTCATTGACAGTATTTTTAGTATAAGGTTGACATACCTATGTAGTATTCAGTATTATTCCACGCATATTCTAATCTTATAACTATAAAAAATCACAGTTACCTACAGTCATTTGTCTCTAAAATCACAGTTCTCATTTGTACGATGATTAGTTATTTGAATCACAGTTTTGTTATTTATCGACAGTATTTTCATTATAAGATTGATATACCTAGTGTTGAGTACTATACCCATACATATATACATTTATTTTATTTTTATATACATTTTTTGGATTTACAAGGGGTCGCTCGACAACTGACGCTGGTGTTGAGCTCATAAAAAATATCTACAGGGCCTGGGAGGACTCACAGGATGCCTTGGGGATTTTTTTGTGATTTATCTAAGGCCTTTGATTGTGTGCAACACGAAACCTTGGTCAGGAAGCTACGACATTATGGAGTCAGGGACACTGCACTCAGTCTTCTGATTTCGTATCTGAGCAATCGGATTCAGAGGGTTGATGTAAATGGAAAGAGATCTCCCGAGGCTCAGGTTACTGTGGGGAATCCCTCAAGGATCAATTCTTGGTCCATTTCTCTTCCTTGTTTATATAAATTACCTACCACATCTCTTAGGTGATAAACTCGAGATAGTATTGTTTGCTGACGATACTTCTTTAATTTTTAAAATAAAAAGACGTCTTTTAATGTATGACGATGTGAACAATGCTCGCTCGGAAATAGTACATTGGTTTAGTGTCAATAATTTAATGTTAAATAGTAAAAAGACAAAATGTATTAAATTCACTACTCCCAATGTAAGATGTGCCCAAACGAATGTACTTTTAAACGGGGAAGCATTTGGTGTATTAGAGTCAACAGAGTTCCTTGGAATGACAATTGACTCTAAGCTCCAATATAAGTAAATTGGCAAATAGACTCAGCTCTGCAGCCTATGCGGTAAAAAAGATTAGATTTTTGACTGATGCGGATACGGCTCGCCTTGTGTATTTTAGCTATTTCCACAGTATTATGTCATATGGCATCCTACTCTGGGGTAATGCAGCTGACATTAATACTATTTTTGTACTGCAGAAGAGGGCTATTCGTGCAATTTATAACCTGGGCCCAAAAGATTCGTTAAGATGTAAATTTAAAGAAATTAAAATAATGACTGTCGCTTCTCAATTGCATGTATGTACGCAAAAATATAAATGATTTTCCCAAAAATTGTGACGTACATTCCATTAATACTAGGAACAAGAATAAACTTGTTACGCCTAGTACTCGATTACACAGGGGTAGTAATTTTAGGCATTGAAAAAATAACGGAAAAATACTATGATAAATGGCAATTTCGTAATTGCATCGGAGCTATAGATGGCAAACATTGTCGATTATAAAATCCTAAGTTTGCTAGATCATCGCATTATAATTATAAACATTTCTTTTCGATGCACTTGCAAGCGGTCGCGGATGCTGACAAAAGATTCATTTGTATAGAAGTTGAAGGAAGAGGAAAACAAAGCGATGCAGGGACATTCCGTTACTCTAATTTGAACCATTTACTTCAAAGTAATAACCCCCGTCCACAATATCTACTCAGGTCAGATATCATTCTACCAATGGTTTTTATTGGAGATGAAGGATATCCACTCAAAACCTATTTGATGCGACCTTATCCTCAAAGCGTACTTAATGCACAAAATGAGTTATTTAATAAGCGATTATCGCGGGCTCGAAAGACTATTGAGTGTGCTTTCGGAATTTTAAGATCCAAGTGGCATATTTTCAGATCACCCATAGAAACAAACAGATGTCACGCAAGATTTCTCATCAAAACTTGCTGTTTGTTGCATTACATTATCCGAGATAAGGACGGTAATAATGATATTGCCTATATTACTGTCAATACGAATCAACAAAGAATACAAACACGATTACAAACAAACGCCCAGACGTCTTATCAAGCACAATATATACGTGAAAAATTCAAAGAATATTTTGTAAATAATCGCATTAGTTACTAATTAATTTGTAAAACATAATAAATATTATATTTGACATAATAAATCATTTTTATATTTACCTTCAATATTCAGTTCATTTTTTATTTCTTCCCATAATTGGTTAATTATTCTTCTATGTTTATGGTTCACATCTTTGCTGTTCCATGTGGGTGTCTCTCTCAAAGATTGCCGAAATAATTAACTCTTGCACGTCCGAAGACATTTTGATACGTCACAACAAAATGTGCAACACTATACCTACAATGCAGACGCGCAACGCGGGCGGTCACCGCTTGACTGGAGTGCACCGCTCGTTGCCCGCCCCCACGCCGCTCCTGCACCGCTGTATTTGAGGGCTGGTCCATTTGATTATACGCGTAAGATCCTGCCGCTCCCGCGCCGCCGCCCCGCTGCCCGCGAGATTCGAGGCAGAGGCCTAAGAGATCATCACGCCAATACAGAACGAGAAATTTAACATATACGTCATTCACTCGCTGGTGTCGTGGACACTGCGCGGAAGTAAAGTCGAAGCTCACGGTGAACCGAGCTCGATTCTCAGCAAAACTACAAATTTTGTATTTTTACAAATTATAAATTTATTAATACTGGTAGACATAAGCGCCAAAGTGGTATTTCTATGTAAGAAATGCAATATCAATGTCGCAGTTACTCAAAACAGAATTAAATGTACGGTATGTTCGCAATACTATCATACCGATTGTATCAAAACGATTGAAGATCTTACAGCAACAAGAGCGCAATGGAAGTGTTCATCATGTCTGGAACCGCAGAATAAATATGCTTTAAGCAACACTAATAATTCAGAATTAGAAGTTAAAAAAAAAACTAGAAAGCAACAATTAGATACAGATGAAAATAATCGTCCTATGTCCACATCAACGTCGCGATCACCTTCCGACTCTTCTCCAGTAGATAATGCAGGTCAACCATTAGTCACTGCAGAAAAAAACTGTCCATCTGAATTCTTGGTACACTGCGAATCAATTATTGAGGAGCGTTTGAAGCCAATGGTACAAACAATTGTGTATCAGCTAAAGCAATCGCTTATGGAAGAAATACGAACCGTCGAGTTTAAAAGCTTAGAAGATTTACAAAATAAATTGCGTATGGAATACGATATATTAGAGAAAAAATATAATGAACTAGAATCATTGGCGCTTAAATCAGAAGGTACTCTCACACTTGAAAGCACAAATAAATAAACAACAGTAGTCGGTCACGAATGACAAATATAGAAGTAATGGGCCTGCCAGAAATGAATGGACAATCGCCGATTAATATCATTGTAAATTTTGCAAAGTATGCCAGAGTCAATGTCAAACCTGAAGAGATTGAATTCGCAAATCGATTGCAGCCGATGCAGCAAAAATCGGGTAGACCCAAATCACTCATGGCCAAATTAAAATGTGGCGACTTAAAGGATTCGATTTTATCAGGATTTAGAAAATGCAGGGGTATCTATACGAGTCACATAGGATTGAATGGCCCACCTCGAAACTTTTTCGTCAACGAACACCTAACGCCCATGAACAAAGAGCTGTTCAGAAAAACAAAAAACGCGCATCAGAAAAGGCTTATAAATTCGTCTGGATAAGAAATTGCAATGTTTTTTTAAGAAAAAACGAAGAAGCCCCTGCAATAAACATAAACTCCGAAAAGGATCTAAGGGAAATTATGTAGATTTTAATTATAATAACTTAATATTGAAATCTTCTTATTGTGTAGATATTGTAAACTTTATACTAAATTTTCAAACTTATGAACTAAGACTTCTTATTTTAGTTGATGTGGCGAGGTGGGATTCAATACAAAAAATACATGTCATACTTACACTTACTCACAATTTACTAAACTACACTACACTAAAACAATCTACACAATTACTTATACTATATTTATTTACTTTTAATCAAATCAATTGTATAGCTGGACAACTTTTATTAAAATCGCAACAAATACGAGTAATATGTCTAGAGAAAACTTTTAATTTACATTTACAAATTGATAATACTATTTCCTAGTTTATCACATTTTTAGAATCATGCAACAATATTTTAAATTTAAACGTTCCATTAATGTTAATTTCAATTATAATTTATTCATATAATTAAGCTTTCCTTTAAATTGCCTATATAAATGATTAATGCTTTAAAACTTTTTTATCAGAATGTCCGTGGATTGCGAACCAAAACTGAAGAATTTCGTTAAAATTTATTAATCAACGATTGCGACATCACTCTAATAACCGAAACTTGGCTTACTGATGGCTTTTATGTTAGAGAACTGTGCGATGACAGATATGACGTTTTTCGTACGGATCGAAATACTAGCAAATCGACCAAAAATACTGGAGGTGGAGTTATGATATGCAACAAATCCATATTATAGCCTCAAGGAAAACCAGAGTGGAGTTCGCCCGGTGTTGAATCCAAACTAATCTCCAAACAAATCCAAACAATCAACTAATTATCCAAACTAACAATCCCTAAAAACGTCATGAAGCATAATCAAAGTTATACATACATATCGGAGTATTTTATATACCACCAGACAAAAGAAAGCTCAAAATAAGTATTACAACCAATTTGTCTTTATTATTATAATTCATCTCGTGCTCAGCGGTGAAGGAAAACATCATGAGGAAACCTGCATTTGACAAATTTCATAGAAATTTTGCCACATGTGTATTCCACCAACCCGCATTGGAACAGCGTGGTGGAATATGTTCCAAACCTTCTCCTCAAAGGGAGAGGAGGCCTTTAGCCCCGCCGTGGGAATTTACAGGCTGTTGTTGTTGATATATTGAGCGTTTTGTATTTAAGAGTTCCTAATCGCCGCACTCGTCACACAGCACACCACACCTAATTCCACACGCCTGAGCTAAACACTAATTATGCACACAACTCTGTCCTTAATCGCATGGTCCACACATATAATTCAAAATACTCAGAAATGGATCTGCTCAGCATGTCAAAACTAGCTTTTAAAAAAGCTATAATTAAAAAAGATAAAAATTCATTACAACACACACACACACGCGCGCACACACACAGTACACACACACACACACTCAACACATACACGCACATATTGGATTCCTACCCGTAAATAGTTTTACTTTTACTATCGTCTTCTAGTTATTACTATTTATTTATTTATTTATTTATGTACCAACAGAGTATACAGAAAATTATGTAAATGAAAAATGTGTACAAAGGGATAACTTATCTCTAACAAGAGATCTCTTCCAGAAACCCTGAATCTAGTGGAGATTATTTGTAATACATATTTATGGTGTAGGTAAATAATTGATATTCAATTATTTTATATTATAAAATTGAAGTAGACTTAACGATAAACTCAAACTCAAAAGTCAAACTCAAATTCCTTTATTCAATATAAAAGCATTACACTTACTTATTGATTGTCAAATAAACACTACCACCGGTTCGGGAAAAGGAACACCCTGACAATGAATATATTACACACTATATACAAATAAATACATTAATATATACATTATCTATAATATATATACATTCAACTTACATAGATACAAAAATAAAATATATATATACATACATATAAAATAAATTAAACTTAAGTGGAAAGAAAGTGTTGCTTAACTCTGATTTTAAACGATCTTATTGTAACATTATTATGGATAATATTATCTGGAAGAGAGTTCCATAGGCGAGCGGCAACAACGGAAAACGAGTTACCATAGGAAGTAGTATTAAAAAATGGTACCTCAAGAGTTTTCGACGCCACACATGCTCGTACTGGTCTTTCACGAGCAGGACAAAACAGAAAACGCTCATGTAGGTAATCAGGGCTACCATGGTTTAATATATTAAAAAGAAGCGATAATATGTGCAAGCTACGGCGAAGTCGGATAGGAAGCCACTTTAACTGACGTCGATATTCAGAAATGTGATCAAATTTGCGCAGACCGTAAATGAAACGAATGCACAAATTTTGAAGTGTATCTAGTTTGTCAAGTAGCTCTTCATTCGCATCAAGATAGCAAACATCAGCGTAGTCGAGGATAGGAAGAAGAAGGGATTGTGCAAGTAATATTTTTGTTTTGAAAGGAAGGAAATTCTGCAAACGTTTTAGAGAATGTAGAGAGAAATGGACACGTTTACTGACTTCGTTAACCTGAGCTCTCCATGATAAATTGCAATCTATGACTAACCCCAGATTAGTAGCTTGGTCACTATAAGCAATTTGAGTTCCATCATAGATAATTGATGGTACAATGTCCCAATTAATCTTGCTACGTAACTGTCTGGTACCTATTATCATTGCCTTCGACTTCAAGGGATTATTAAGAAGCCCAAAGGATGCAGCCCAGTTCTTAATTTTTACAAGATCATAATTGATAGCATGTATGGTCGAACACAGATTTGATAAGGTGGCGTGTCTATAAAGTTGTAAATCGTCTGCATAGAGATGGTAGTGAGAAGAAATAACTTTGGTAATTTCATTAATGAAGATTGAAAACAGAAGAGGAGAAAGTACGCCGCCTTGCGGAACGCCAGCGGAGAGATCAGCCCAGTCCGAGGAAGCCTCATCAGACTTTACCATCTGCCGACGACCACGAAGATAAGATTGGAACCAATCAATCATAGGCTGAGCAAAGTTAAGTGAGCGAAGGATACCAAGCAATTCATCAAAGTCGACTGAATTAAAGGCATTGCTAAAATCGAACAAAATGAGAATAGTAAACTCTCTTTTGTCCATAGCAAAGCGAATGTCTTCAGTGACTTTAAGCAATGCGGTGGAAGTACTGTGACCGGAACGGAAACCGGATTGAAAGGGACTAAGGAGATGATTATGAGTTAGGAATTCTGACAGTTGCTTATGTACAACGTCTTCAAGGATTTTTGATAGGATAGGCAAGATAGAGATGGGACGAAATTGTGAAATTAAAGAGGGATTTGATATTTTAGGTAATGGAATCACATGTGCTAACTTCCAAACTGTTGGAAAGGTATTGGATTCAAAGGAAAATTTTAAAATTTTCGAATAACAGGGTTTAAAGAGTCAATGACAGGTATTAACATATCCCGACTAATGTTGTCATTATCAACCGCCTTGGAAGTGATAGACAGGAAGCTTCTCTTGACTTCGCTCTCTGTGACTGTATGAAAATTAAAAGGAATACAATCAGGCGTGATGGCGTTCGCCATCTTTAACAATGTTTCAGCCTTCGTAGAGGCTGAAATTGTTAAACGGGAAGTAGAAAAATGTTTATTTAGAGAATTCAAATCAAATGAATGTTGAGAAGATTTTGAGGGATTACCCACGCCTAAAGATTTAAAAAATCTCCACATTCGTGAAGTAGTCAGTTTAACGATGGAGGATGAAACGGCGTTTAGCATCTCTCCACATCCTATTGCAGAGATTTCGCAATTTTTTGTACGTCGCAATATTGAGGTCATTAGAATTCCTTTTAGAGACTTTTTTTTTTTTTTTTTTTTCTCGCTGGAAAAACGCATTACGCGTTTCCCCCACATGATGTTGTATTGTGGGGGGGTATGTGGGGCTCGCCAGCGCAGAAGGCACCGGAATACCCACTAAAAAACCAGCGGTACCCACTCCGTCTCTAGGGGGGGCATCACGGGATCGCTTACGCATTCTACCGTGACGTCCCGATGGTTGGCCCACCATGAGCTTCCAAGCTAGAGGAGTTCCCGGGGTACAGAGAACATCTCTACTCCCGGCGACGTTTACAGCTGGAGAAGAAGCTGCGCATAGCGCTGTTGTCTTCTCCCCGGTCTTCTTCGTCGAAGCGAATCCGCGGCGGCACTCTCCTCACGCGCTCGCTCCGCAGCCTCTTTCTGCGACATTACACTTTCGCAGAAAGACGCCATCTCGTTCCAGCACCTCTCGCTGCCTATCATGGCGGTTATAACGTTCGGCAGCGAAAGTTCTCCGCCGATTATCGCCACCAGGGAATGCCTCTGAGGCCCCCAAGCGGCACACTCCATCAGGGTGTGACACGCCGTGTCCACAGGCGCGCCACACGCGTGGCAGGCGGGTGTTATTTCCCGCCTTACTATCTTGTGCAGGTACTTCCCGAAACAACCATGTCCGGTAAGCACCTGAGTTAGTCTGAATGTGAGTGTGCCGTGACTTCGTTTTATCCATCGACTCAAGTGGGGGCGGATCGCCTCCACTGTCGCATGGCCTGCTGTTGGGGACCCCAGGTCCTCCTCCCATCTGCGAATAAGGGCATGTTGAGCAAGAGTCCTTACTCGCCCCACCTCCGCGGATCCTGGACGGTCTCCTCTCGCTCTGGCTTCCACCCGGAACCGGTACACTTCCGCTAGTACCTCTGCCTGGAGTTCCCATGGTGGATCACCCGCGAGAAGCGTTGCCGCTGTCCACGAAATTGTACGGTATCCACGAATCGCCCTCACCGCTACGACCCTCTGTGGTCTCCGAAGAAGCGCCCTGTTTCGAGCGGTGAGAGCATCCACCCATATTGGTGCGCCATACAGCGCCATGGAGCGTACCACGCCGGCATATAGACGCCGGCATGGTGAGTCTGGTCCTCCCACGTTCGGTAGGAGGCGGCCCAAGGCGGCAGCGGCATTGATGAGCTTCGGGCCCAGTTGTACAAAGTGCTGCCCGAAACTCCATCTTCCATCCAAGATCAGACCCAGATACCTCATCTGGGCCTGCACCTTAATCACGGTCCCGTGGACGGTGATAGTCGCCCCTCGGGGGGGTCCTCGACGTGGACCGTGGAATAAAAGAGCCTCCGTTTTAGAGATGGAGACCCTTAAGCCCAACATTCCAATACGGTCCACCGTGAGCGCTGTTCCGACTTCAGCCAAGCGAGCCGCTTCCTGAAAGTTCCGCCCTCTCGCCGTGATGAGAGTGTCGTCTGCGTAACACAAAACCCCCATTCCGGGAAGGACGGGGGCTCGTAGGAGCCAATCGAAACTAACATTCCACAGCAGTGGGCCGAGAACCGAACCCTGTGGAACGCCGCAACCCACTTGAAATAGGACAATTCGCCCATCACCCCCCTCCCAAAGGACCACACGGTCGCAGAGGTATGCTCCCAAAAGCCGCTTGAGATAAGAAGGCACCCTGTGATATGTGAGTGCCTCCTTTATAGTCTCGAATGGAAGACTGTTGAAGGCATTCGCCACGTCCAAAGATACCGCCAAGACCACATCTCCTCGGGCCACCGCCTCTGTAGTTCGGGTCTTCAGGGCATTCAGGGCGTCCACCGTTGAACGGCCAGCCCTGAACCCGTACTGGGTCTCTGAAAGACCCGGCCCCACCTCTTCGAGATGCTGAACAAGACGAGCAGCGAGAATCTTCTCGAAGAGCTTGCCCGTCTCATTCAGTAGCACTATTGGTCTGTATGCCGAAGAAGAATCAAGGGGACGTCCCTCCTTTGGTAACAGAACCAACTTGCCCTCCTTCCACGACTTCGGGAATTGCCCGCTGGACAGACACTCGTCAAACAGTTCCCGAAGCTTCCCACCTAGGTGCACCAAGGCGTCGCGCAGGACCCGTCCTGGGACACCGTCTGGACCCGGCGCAGTCGTTCTGGTTCTTAGTCGGTCGAGTGCCATTTCCATCTCTTGTTCCGTGATTTGTGGCGGAGCCACAATTTCCTCTTCAGTCATGGAGCAAGACGCCATTTGCGGAGGAATATGCTCCCCTGGGTGTGGAAATAATTCTTCAACAAGGCGCAAGAGAAGTTCTGGCGGCAGCGTCTCAGTCACGGGGGCGCCGTAGGTACGGATCTTTCCTCGCACGCCACGATACGTACGCCCCCATGGATCCCGGTTCAGGGCCACCAACAGTGCCTCCCTAGCTCGCTCTTTGGCCTGGCGTATCGTCAGCTGCAGCTCGTTTTTCAGCCGACGATAGGAGGCCAATAGCTGTCCCTCCAAGTTCGCATCAAAGCCGTTTCGCCTGCGACAGCGGACATAGGCTCTCCGTGCCCGATTGCATGTCGATCGAAGCTGTGCAATTTCAATCGACCACCAGTAAACCTGACGACGCGGCGCCATGCGCCGGGATCTCGGCATGGCCGCATCGCATATCTTCTTTAGAGCCCTTTGCATGCGGCCCGCTAGCTCATCAATGCTACCGCCCTCCCTTCTATCTGTGGAACACCACCGCTGCACTATGGCAGCCTCCTTGACCAGCTCACGATCCAACTGGCCAACGAACCACCTTGGAAGCGTCGTAGGCACCCTTGGGAGTTCTCCAGTCTGCCCCCAACGGTCAGAGTTGGAGATCTCAAATCGGATATACCTGTGATCCGACAGAGTCTCCACCTCTTCCTCTACTCTCCAATTCAACACTCTGCGCGCTGCAACAGGAGTGGCGAACGAAAGGTCCACAACGGATCCGCCCTGCTGGCGCACGCAGGTGTGAACCTGCCCCCTGTTGAGTAGGGATAGGCTGGATAGCAGGGCCCACACTTGGACAGCTCTCCCTCGTGGATTCGTAGCAGGATTTCCCCAGGCTCGCGATTTTGCATTGAAGTCGCCGAGAACCACAACTTGTCTAGGCGAACGTCTGGCCACCGCAGCTCTGAGAAAGCCGAGATGATTTTCAAATTCCGCCAGGCTGCGGTTAGGGGAGAAATACGTGCCAACAATTACGTACTCTCTCCAACCCACCACCACGTAGCCCGAGCCCCTCTCGATGAGTGAGAGAGGAGGCCCCGTTCCGCTCCTCGTGAGGACCGCCACGGTGCCGTCCACGTCTCCTACCCAGTGAGGTAGGGGAGGGACATAATAGGGCTCACAGGCCACAGCCAGGTCGATCCCCCACTCCGCCATGGACTGCATCAGTAGGTCCTGAGCCCCGGCACAGTGGTTAAGGTTTGTTTGGAGAAAGCTGAATTCAGTGCTCATGTCGACATTGCAGCTTCCTCCTCGGCTTGGCGCCGTCCAGCGTTGGTAGTGGTCTGGGTGCTTAAGGCCATCTTACCCTTCGTGATGGGAGGGTTGCACTCTCTCGATCCCATCAGGTGCCCAGAGGGCTTGCCAGCGTCTACGCATACCGCACAGCGTAGCTTCCCAGTGCATTCGGCCGATTTGTGCCCTTCGGCACCACACCGGTAGCAGAGGCTGCCTCGTTCAACACTAAATGGGCAGAGCGCCTTGGTGTGGCCAAGGCCCATGCACTTGAAACAGCGCAGAGGGCGCTGCTCCAGCACGTACACCCTGGCCGAGCTCCACCCGACCAAGAGTCGACCATTGTTAGATAGCTTCTTCGCCACAGCTATTGGACATGTTACGCGGACCATACCCATGTATCCGGGTCCACGTAATACCTCTCCACACTTAACTGCCTCAATGGGGCAACTCCCCTCGCGAGCGACTGCGGCGATGACTTTCTCTTTCGTGACGGAGTCGTCGAGCCCCGTCACCTTAATATCCACCCTTTTAATGGGACGGACGACGTTGGCTACCCCATCCAGCACCGTACGGAGTTTGTCGGCCAGCTTCTCTGCCTGTTCCGACTGTGCTCTCGGTAGTTCCAACACTCTGGCCCCAGTTACCGAGCGTCGGACTTTGAGGCCACCACTTATCCCGAGATCCTGAAGTTTCACGCCCTGCTCGGCGCGCTCCAAGATCTGAGCATATGTGACACCCTTTTGTTCCGCTTCCGGCTGCAACGTTACCACAACTGCAGCTGTACGTGGGGCGACCAGCTTGGGCTTAGCCACTTGAGTTGCCTTAGACGCAGACGTCGAGATTCTTTCAGCAGAGGGGGAAGCCTTATTCCCCTTCTTCCCCTTTTTGACCACAGTGGACCAGGACGTCTCCTGTGCCATCTGTGGCGAAATCGTCTCCGGCGCTATCGGAGCACTTGAAGGGCCAGCAATAGGAGCCGTTGGAGCAGCTGGTGGCGTCTGCTTAGGTGTGGGAGCAGATTTCGGCTGCGGAGCCGGATGGGCCACCTGTGCATTCGAATGCGTGTGTTGCTGCTGTAGCTCCCGCCTTTTATCCGCAGCTAGCGGGGGGCGCTGTATCTTCGCAGGCGGGAGCCGGTCCTCCAATTTCGTAATTTGGGCTTTGAAGATATCGCCGATCGATGAGATTAAGGAGGTCTTAAACTTCTCCAACGTCTGAGCATCCTGGGCAGAGCCGGTGGACGTCTCATTTGCCACTGCCACCGTGGTCCGCATCTCCGCGAACTCACGGCGATGAGCCTTTAACTCAGACTTGAGGCTATCGATCTCTTTACGCAGCCGGCCATTATCGGCGCGGAGTTTTCGCGTCTCATCCGCCTCAGTCCGCGATGCCAGGGCATCTACAATTCCCTGAAGTGCAGCTGCTGAATCCCTCAGTTTTTTAGCGTATCCTCCTTTTAGATTGGAGGATTTTTGCGCCACCTCCAAGATGAGGGCTGCGCTGCGGCCGGCCTCAGCGCGAAGTTCCTCCGTGCCCATCTTAGCAGGAGTCTCTTTTGCATCCGAAGCGGATTCTTCGGAGCCCAAGACAACTTCCGAAACATTCTTTCGGAACGCTCTACTTCTCAAAGAGCGCTCAAAAGCCTCCTCCCTGGCCTCGGCGACCCTCGCCTTAAGCTCAGCCTTAGCCCGAGCGAGGTCACTACCGCGGCCCCTCGAAGCCGTTTTTCCACGAGTTGCCGGTGTGCATTTCGCAGCTGTACGTATCTCCGTCTCTGTCTCAGTTTCTGAATCAGAGTTAAAAATTGCGAGACTCCTATAAGGCCGTTTACGGCCAGCTAAGGCGTCGGACGACAATTCGGTATCGACGTCCATCGCCAACAACAAACAATAAAAACAACACTCGGAACAACAACCAACGACAACAACGACAACAACGACAACAACGACAAACAACAACAATAAGAGAAAATAGGTCTATGAAAGACCTATTACCAAACAACAAAACCAATCGTCAAAGCAAAACAAAGTCCATTCACAAGCCAAGTTCAATATTATAACGCGACAGAAAAACAGAAACCAATAAACAAGCGAGGGTAATTGTAAAAAACTTCCGAGAAACATTGATAAAAACAATATAATTCCGACACGACTGCACGGCACGACGGCTCGAGCGCAATCCTCTTTAGAGACTCTCTTGGCTTTGTCACGTTTTGCCATAATATTTTTAATAGTTTGAGTAAGCCAAGGTGCAGGTAGATGTTTTACCTTAATTTTCCTAATTGGAGCGTGCTTGTCATACAATTTTGTTAATGACTCATTAAAATAGGCCACCTTATCGTCAACATTCGTAAACGAATTACGTAGGGCTGCCGTTCAGGATGCAGAATGAAACCGAACGAATTTAACTTATACATTTATTTAAGTAATTCAATTTAACAATTAATTATTTCTAATTTATAATACGTGACAGTCTGTTCGATGTCAGAACAAAAAGTGAAGTTCTGTAGTCTGAATTACATATTTATAACGAAATCGGTAAATCACTGAATGGTCCCCACGGTATGGTGATTCTTGGTAGCGCTCGATGTTCGGGAGGTCTTGCGAAACAAAGCAGCGACGCTGGCAACAGGTGGTGGCTTCAAGGAATGCATGGTGTGATTATTTCTCACGGTATGGTAATTCTTGGTAGCGCTCGATGTTCGGGAGGTCTTGCGATTATTTCTTAACAAACGCATAAATATTACTCCAGTCAATGTTTAAGTTACCTGTGTAATCCTATTTTGGTTTTAATTATATGTTATTGTTAGATACGCAAGATAGGGTATGGCCAAATGAAACTCTCGCTAGCTAACAACACACTGCCTTTATTCGACGACTGTCACAATATATATCGGTGGTCGCAGCCACGCCTAAACTATATATCTATACGTAGGTATAGGTACCTATGTAACATTCCTCCCCCTTTAAAAAAAAAAACAATACATAATTTAAAAATATTCAATTTCTTAACCTAGTGCAACTATGGGTCTAGACGTGACTCAAGTTCATTTTCTGCTTCGTGAAATTCGTCATCAGAGCTTGGGAAAGTCTTGGGATCGTAGAACTCCACCCTCCTTCCCTTGTTTAACCGTCGTGACTTAATTTCCGGAGATGACTCGTGTAGTGACACTTCAAGGGGTGTGTCTCCATACTGATTTTCGAAAGGACTAGACGTAGAAGGCCTAGGTGAAGAGGCGCGTGACGATATCGTTGCCTGTGGTGGAGACATCTGTACCTGTGCCGGCGACGCGACCGGCTGAGTTTGTGTCTGCGTAGACAGGTCAGGCATGCTTGTATGTGTGAGTTGCACGCTATCCCAAAGATTGTTGCAGATTCCTTTATACAACATTAGCTGATTTATATGTTTTTATATATTTGGCGGGACTTGAATGGCGAAAATCTTGAACCATAAGCCGCTCGAATGTTTTTAATTGTTTGTTTTAAATTGAAATATACGTAACCCGTGTATGTTAAATTTTGTTAACTGTTCTAGTTGCAAGGAGTAAGTATAATGTAAGGATTAGAGGTAGGCTTGTAGGTACTTACCTCGGCCGGTTAATTGCAAATTTAGTTTCACAACAGATTTTGTTTAAAGTTCTTATAAAGTTCTGCTTATAGCACTGATGACACCTTTTATATGTCCTGGTAACACTTTCACTAGGCCTTTTGTGTATTTTGAGGTTTTAGTATTGTTTTAGAAGAATTTTAATTAAGTTTTTTAACGCGCGCGCGCTGTAATGGCGGCGGATTAGCTTCGTCGCTCGATGAAGTCTCTGTAGCGCCGCTCGCGTCACTCGGTGGTACTAAATGCTGCGATGGCCGAGGGAATTACAGCGGAAAAAGGATATGGGATTAATATTGGCGGGAAAATAGGAAAGCAAGCTAGAACATTCCCCCCCACTTGAAATCACTCCAGGGATTTCAAAAATATGACATTAAGTTTTATGAAAAGAATAAGAAATAGATAATTAAATGTAGTGCTGAGTTCAAATGAATCTGATGCGAGAATAATGTTTTTACATGTTAAAATTATTATAGAAAGACTGAAAAAAAAAAAAAAAGAAATAGGTAATTAATATATTGATGAGCTAAGAATTGACCGGTAAAGGACAAATTTTTACGACGGGCCTGCGAAGTAACCCATTTGCTGTACGTAACGTAACTACTCGCACTATGCCGTCAGTGCCAGGATGAAGCGCAGTCACACGACCGAAACGCCATTCTAATGGTGGTAGGTTTTGTTCAACAATTACAACTACATCGTCTATTTTAACATTAGGCTGCCTCTCGAACCATTTGCATCTTTGCTGCAGGGTGTGTAGATAAGAGTTTCGCCACACCTTCCAAAACGATTGAGTTAGTCTTTGTAACATCTGCCAACGCTCTCGAGGCGGCAAATAAACTTCCGTAAGCGGCATCTCGGGTAATGAAACCAACGGCCCTCCAGTGAGAAAGTGTCCCGGTGTTAAGACATCCACTTCAGAAGGGTCACTAGATAACGCGCACAACGGCCTAGAATTTAACACGGCTTCAATTTTATTAATGACAGTTAGAAGCTCTTCAAATGTTAGCACTTGTAAACCAACGACTCTTTTTAAATGATATTTCATTGACTTGACACCACTTTCAAAAATCCCTCCAAAATGACTACCCGTAGGTGGGTTGTGATGCCAAATAATGTTTCGTTTCGAAAGCTCTACATTCAGTTCAGGTTGTCTAGTTAAGAGAAACTGTTGCACTTCAGTTAAATAACGTTTAGCGCCAACAAAATTAGTACCGCAATCCGAAATTATCAATTTGCAAAGACCGCGACGTGATACAAATCTATCGAAAGCAGCTATGAATGCCTGTGTTGTCAAGTTTGTTACCAGTTCTAGGTGTATTGCCTTTACTGCTAAACACACCATCACGCAAATATACACCTTGTAAGTGCGAGCATTACGCCTTTTGCTTTCTTTAATCACAAAGGGACCTGCAAAATCTACACCAATATTTTGAAAGCAACGTGTACCTTGTACTCTAGGTTCTGGTAAATTTCCCATAAGAGGGGTAACGGGTGTAGGTTTTACTCTACAACAGGTAACACATTTTGCGAGGCGCGATCTTATGAGATTTCGTATTCCTAAAATCCAGAACTTTCGCTGAATTATCGATTGTAAAGTTCGTGGTCCGCAATGAAGATGTAGTCGATGGTAGTAATCTATAATTAGAACAGAAACTCGAGAAGTTTTAGGTAACAATAAAGGATAAATCGCGGACAGTGGCAGCTGCGAATTTTCCAAACGCCCCCCCACTCGCAAGAGCCCTGCCTGATCGATGAAGGGATTTAGTTTTTGAATGGACCGTGAATATGATTTGTTATCTTTAATTGATTTAATTTCTTCACCAAAATGATTTGTTTGTTCATGTTTCACTAGCACGAATAGAGAGGATTCCAGCTCTTCTGTGATTAAACCTTCAAAATTCTTATTGAGTTTTCTTGATTTAGAAATAAATCTTAAACACCATGCTACTATTCGCTGCACTTTAGATAATGATGAGTAATCTTTTAATATTTTTGCTATAGGATTTTCGTTACAGTGATTGGATTCAACAGTATGTACTAAATGAGGTAACGTTTTTAGCTCCGGTAGATTTTCAGATGATGTATATGAATATTTTGATATAGGCCAGTCAGACGATTCTAATACGAGCCACGCTGGACCAGCCCACCACAACGGAGACGAGATTAATTTGGAGCATGTAAGTCCACGACTACTGTGATCCGCAGGATTGTCATTCGTAGATACGTGGTGCCAATTTTTTGTTCCTATAGTGTCAGCAATTTTTACTACGCGATGAGATACAAATGTCTTTAGTTTGTAAGGTTCAGTATTAATCCAGGATAGCACTGTACTACTGTCCGTTAGTGCGATTACGTTTCTAATTTTGATATGTGACTGAAGTAAATCGTTCATATGTTTCAAAACTCGAGCTAGAAGCACTGCACCAAGAAGTTCAAGGCGGTTTATAGTAATCGGTTTAATCGGCGATACTCGCGACTTAGCAATAATTAGATTTATCGATGCTTTATTTTGATTTATAGACTTTAAGTATACGCAACATCCATAAGCTTTAGAAGAACCATCACAGAAACCAATAAGATCGCATACCGTTGAAGTTGAAGCTAAAATGAAACGTGGAATTTTTATTTTATTTAAATTACTTAATTCAGCAACAAATTCTTTCCATTGTTCTACAATATCTTCTGGAATTGGATCATCCCAGTTCAACTGGATCCGCCACAGGTCTTGAATTATAAGTTTTGCTTGCAGAACCATGGGCGTAAGCCAGCCTAGAGGGTCATAAATTCGTGCTACGTTGGATAGAATTGAACGTTTAGTGCATTTAGGGTTTAGCTCTGATTGAGAGTACGTAAAATTATCTTCAATTGGGTCCCATTGAACTCCCAATATTTTTAAAGTCTGTTGATTTTTATCGTCACAAAAGGATTTTGGGACTTGACAATGCTCCGTAGGCAGTTGTGCGAGAAATTCAGGTGAGTTACTACTCCATTTTCTCAACTCAAATTTACCGCAATCTAGTAAGTTTATTAATTGATTTTTCAGATCTAGTGCACAAGTTAAGTTGGGTGCACCAGCAGTGATGTCATCCATGAAAACATCTTCACGCAGTATGCTAGCAGCTTCAGGCCACTGTTCTCCATGATCCTTTGCTAGCTGATGTAGCGTTCGAATTGCTAAATAAGGAGAACTGCTAACGCCATAAGTGACAGTTTTAAGTTCGTATTCCAGGACTTCTTCGGTAGATGAATTTCGCCATAATATATGTTGATATTTGCGATCCTCGGTTCGTAAATCTATATTTCGATACATTTTTGAAATATCAGCTGTAAATACCAATGGATGTAAACGAAACTTAGTAATTATGTCTACTATGTCATTTAAGAGTTTGGGGCCCGTGTATACGATGTCATTCAAAGAGTGTCCAGTAGTAGTCTTTGCGCTAGCGTCAAACACTACTCTTAGTTTAGTTGTTGCACTGTCGGGTCGCAGTACGCAGTGATGTGGAATGACATACCTAGAATCTTTGTCAGACATTTTGACAACTTCCATGTGATTTAGGTCTTCATACTCCTTCATGAATTTGCAATATTCGTTTTTTAATTCAGCATGACGACGAAAGCGTTTTTCCAAATTGTATAACCTGGATAATGATCCGTGGAAAGAATCACCTAACTCCTCTCGCTCTACCTTAAGTA